>NC_073745.1:25490475-25797975 GCF_029784135.1 Toxorhynchites rutilus septentrionalis
ATTCTTTGGTACCAATTTAATCAGTGAATCGATCCCTTCGCCGTTTAAAAAATCGATCCATCAAGATCGATCTTTTTTTAAAGATAACCCAATCCTAGTCTTAATCATGGAGTGGTGGTCGGTTGACCTTTTTCATTACGTTCGAACTCTCAAAATCGATTGTAGCTCTAAAATCTGTACCAATTTCTGCTGGATTGTCTCATAAAAATTCGATTCGTAGGAACAGTTGCACAGTTACCACTGATGGTCGAGGGCCTGACTCTCCTTGTCTCCTTGTGCTGCAACTAGTATTTAGTGAACTGTATGTGGTCTTTTGTTGAACCCGAACTGGCTTCTGCTGAGGTCTAATCGGTGTCTAAAAGGGGAATCCTGTGGGTCGGTTCGGTTAGTGGATTCGATAAAACCCCGATGGATGATGATAATCAGGATATCTTTGTTAAGGGGGGAGCGATTCTGTTACGGTGTGTGCCCTGTGAAGGTTGGAGGAATTTTCCCCTCTGTTGGGTGCATCCACTGTTTTGAACTATTGTGGTAGAGTAAAATCTTGGTTTGTCCAATTTAGGGTGTTTTCACGCAACTAGTAAATGCAAATCGATTTTTCTTCATGAAAATCACATATAATCAATATGCGTTTGGGTTTGTTGAAAAGCCCCAAGTCTCTAGTTGCTAATACAGGTCAGACTCGATTATCCAGAGTATTGATTATTTTTTTCACTCCGGATAATAGAATCCTCCGGATAATCGAGTCAAAACAATTTTTTTCTTTATTTGTTTTTTTGCATGTATTTTTCGTTTTTTGAAAATAAAAGAGGGATTTGATTTTTGATTCATCCCCTTAAAGTAAGAAAACACCTTTCTCACACGAAAAAAATTAATTTATCCAGATTCTCTCAGGAGGTGATAGACGATCATATTTGATGAAAAAAAATCCTCCTACGCATATGTTCGAATTTCAACAATGACAGAGTTACAGAACTTTTTTTTTGTTTCGGACTCTGTTGCTTCAAACTGGCTCTACATTAAAAAGTACGCTACGGAAGACGATTCTGATGCTTTCATTTGAAAGATGAGAAAATTTAGTACAGGATATAGTAGTGGAACAACTAAATTAGTTAATTTTAAAAACATTTTGGAAGTGAAACACTTAAAAGTTAATAATTTTTAATATGTTATTATTAATTTTATCCTAAAAATTTATATTAAACTAAATTGTTACTATCAATTAAAATGAAGTTATTTAACCGCTCCACAATTTGTTTTTTGACGCACAACTTCTATCTTTCTTAATTTGGGTGCAATATCGATATAAACAATTCCTGGTGAAAATTCAAGCAAAATATTCAAAAATCACGATTTTTACCCCGCTGTACATGTAATAGCCACTTAAACTTCACCTTTACGTTGAAAGGTTACATTTCTTCATGAAATAAGCCATATTGGAAATATTAAAAAAAATATTTTTTTTCCAAACTGATTATAATCGAGTCCAAAATTGTATAAAATCGAATCACATATAATCGAGTCTGTATATCACCTGTACTCAAGTCAAGTCCGACCTGTACTGTATTCTCTTAGTCAAATCATTTCATTTGATACCAATATTGGGGGGATTGCAAAAAAAAAATGCATAGTCGACCATTTTGTGGCGGCAACTTTTTCGAATTTATGTTGTTCATGGTGTAGTGTATTCTCCAAATCAAGCCATTCAGCCATTTTTTTGCGGCGGCCAAATTGAATTTTTCAGGATCATGGAACACGCAGTTTTATAAAGTCATTAGAATTAAATGTATGTTCCAAATTTCAGATCAATCATTTAACAGGAACGGGGTCAATTTTCTATTAATGTGGGACAACCCAACAAACATTCAAACATACATAGAAACAGGCTTGGAATTGCATTTTTCATAAATAACTGTGTTCTACTAATCAAGCCCTTTCGTTTGATACCCATATTAGCTATTCAATGTAGAATTATTATACAAATTATTCAAAATTTCCGAAAATCAAAAATAAAATACTCCGGACAATCGAGTCTAAAATTCCGGATAATCGAGTCTTCGGATAATCGAGTCTCCGGATAATCGAGTCCGACCTGTACTACCATAAGGCATTGAAATCATTGAAATTTTCATGTTTTTAACGATCTTCCTCAAAGAGAAATTATGATCATGGTTTGTCCATCTCTGATCGTGGTTTGCCTAAAAAATGATCATTGTTTGTCCGGTTCTACAAATCAGCATTTTTGAATGAAAAAAAAAATCTATTTTTCAAGAAGATGTTGCATTTATCATTGCTTTTTATGCTTTCTCTAGAAAATTGCCTTTTCTTGGGCATTTCAAAAGTGTTCACCTCAACACACTCAACACAGAGAAACTTTATTTCTGCTATGCGCGAAGGACACAATAAACAAACTGCAGCGCGCCAAGCGGTTGCCATAGAAATCATGTGGACAAAACAACATTAGTGAATTGGACAACTCATGATCAGAATTGAGGTCATCTAAATGCGTTAATCACGTGGTTTGGCTATGTAAATCTGATACAAATGGTGTGCAAGAATGATGTTTACAATATTTGTAAGTGTTATAACCCAGAAAAGGTCTGAATACGTGTGAAAAAATCATCTGGTGATTGATTGAAAGTTAGCTCGTCACGTAACATAACTAATACAGTATTTTGTCGACCTCTTGGAAAATGACACTTTGAGAATCCCTGATGTAAACAAATGAACTTAACCAGACATTACCTACATTACTTTCATTATTTACTACTGTGATTCCATACAAATCTGAATAATTCAGTATAATCTTGAAAATTGTTAACCCTTAAATATTTTAAAAATGAAATATACATGGGAACATTTTTAGTGTACCCGATTTTTTTCGTGTCCAACCTTCAAGTATAGAAGGTATGCAAGGTACATTTCTGGCGGGTTGGAAAACTTGCTCGTTGTAAGATGTTCTCTGACGAAAACACAATTGAATTGTTTTCAAACTAACGTCCATATGCTTCCTTTGCTCGATACTTCTACAATTTCCCGTATCATCATGATAGGCAATCTGTTCGAGGAGCATATGAGTATTTTTTCAAGCCCATGTTTCAATCATAAACGATCTGACATAAAGTTCATATGAGGTTGTGGTTAGGGATTGTTAACCGGTTTTACCGGCAATACTGGGTCATTTTTCATTACGGAAGTACCGATAATCTTACAATCGATAACCGGTAATTTCGGTAATAATATAAATAATATTCGCTTTTATGCCGCTTTGAAAAATTACTCGAGAATCAAAATAAGATAGAAACAACTCGGAACAATCGAAAACAACTGGCGTTGCGCCGATTCTAGAACCTCCGAGCTATAGTTCAAAAATCACTCCTCGATCTGAATACGAGACACAGGATAAGCTTTAGCGATGAAGAACAGACAGCGATGAAGGAATTGGCAGATGCCCTCGAATCATTTCTGGTCGCTATTGAATTGCTTTGCCAGAAGAATTGAATCCTTTATGAAGCTGACGTCGGATTGCAATTTCTGCTACGAGGGTCACTATTTATATTTCGGGAATTGGCAACACTGATGTCATGTGAGTCCATCTGACGGTTCCATCGGAAAGTTTGACATTTTTGACGATATACGTACTCAGAACATTTTGTCATACGGGCGCTATTTGTTTATTTTATATTTAGTTGAAAGTTTGGTCTCGGCAAAAAAATGGAACTGAATCGTGAACATTTTCGTGCGATGATTTTTTACGACTTTCGACGTGGATTATCACAACAAGAGTGCGTCAATCAACTTAATTTGACTTTTGGCGATGAAGCTCCATCAAAAACCACTGTGTATCGCTGGTATAGTGAATTCAATCGTGGTCGTAGTTCGCTGTCCGACGAGTTTCGTGAAGGTCGTCCAAAATCGACTGTAGTGCCAGAAAACATCGATGCTGTGCACGAAATGATTAAGCAAGATCGTCATGTAACCTATTGTGAGATTGAGGCATCCCTAAACATTAGTTCCACCAGCATATATGCGATTTTACATGAACACTTAGTTGTGCGAAAATTATGTTCACGTTGGATCCCACATAATTTGACAATCGCTCAAAAAAAAGGCTAGTGTCGATTGGAATAAGTGCTTTGAAAATTGGTTTAAGCGCATGCAAAAGTGTATCAATCATCGTGGCGAGTACTTTGAAAAACAATAAAAATATATTCGCAGCTTAACTATTTGTTTTTGTTCCTATTCCCGAAATATAAACAGTGACCCTCGTAGAACAGCTGCTTGAAGCCCTCATTGAAAGGATTACAGAAAAATGTTTCGTATATGCAGATTTGTTCGCGTATACACTCAAATTAGCTTTGGCAGAAAGCATTTCATCTACGGCAGAAATAATGCTTTTTCGTGTGCTGAAGGGTCAAATGAGCAAATAATGAGAAATGTTTGTATATATGGGAGCAGACATCTTTTTCTTTTTTCTTTCTCACCTCTTTTGGGATTGTACAAAAAAAAGTCCATACGATGTCAACGGGGATCGAGCCAAGGCCAGATGAAAACCAAGGTTGTTTAACACGACCACGCTATCCACATAGCTACTGGTGCTGTTGCATAAATGTGTGATAACATTACACCTTATTATAAAGTTAAGTTGGAAAGTGTTTTCTAAGAATAAAAGAAGAGCATAAACGAGAATCTATATCTTTCTTTGTCGGTACCGTGTATTTGGAAAACTACACGAGAAGCTGTAATACGTGCTTGTTTTCAATGTGTCTCCTGTTTCGCTTGCTCAAATTGATCTTATATTGAAATAGCATATATATTACCCCTTGCCGTACGATTTAATTTCCAACAGCACGGCTCAAACACGAGTACATCGATTCGTTTCGATACTCTGCTGGGCGTGTGTATCTTACTCACGTTCGAAGCAGTACCGCATCATCATATGCCTTAAGGGAGTATTCCAGTCTAGAAATTTGAAAAAAACCAAATTTTTTCCTTCATATTTCTGTATTTAAGGCACTCAAGAATATACTCTGGAAAGGACTTATCCAAAATCCTATTACTTGCCGAGTTGGAGCCATTTTAGTGATGCTAATAACTAACTTCATCAGCTCTTAACTATTCTAGAAATACACATTTTTTCTTCGTTTATTGTTTTATTGTTAAAAGATAGATGAACAAATACTGATATAATGGATAGTAAAATTATTCTTCGTTTTATTTTTGTGGAGCTCGAAAAAACGCCCAAAATTCGTTTCTCTACACTAGAATACCCCCTTAAGCTATGTATCCATTTCACATCGAGTGATGTTCGATGTTGTACGTTCTGGCACAGTCTGATCGCCACGAGTGTGGTTCGAAGTTATACGTGAAGTGGTTGATGTAATAAATCTAGATGCCAAAACATGTGCTAAAAATTAATTTTGGGCGTATGAATAATCATTCTGTTTGTGGGCATGACACAATTAATGATGACGTCGGTGTCTTCTTTCAAACGTCACGGACTGCATTGATCAAGCAGGCATTTGAAATCGTTCGTGACTTGATGAAATTTGACAATTATGGTTTTGATTCAGTAGATGGACAGCAGAAGGGAAAAAATCCACTGGAAGATGTAGAATATGCAAATAGTTGAGCATCAAGAAAAAACTTAAACCACGATTGCAGCAATCAAAGGTATCAACGTCCAGTCCAAGCTCAATGTCTATAAACGGATTGATGAGAATCCTCAGACAAGTTTTCGTACAGAGGGCATCAGAGGCAAATACATGGCAATGGTATTCGATGCTCTTCGTAATGTACGCCCAACATCATTGGACTCTGAACGTGCATTCTCCTCCTCATGAAATTTCGTTAATGAGATCCGATCTAGATTAGAAGACGAGAAAATTAACATTATTTGCGTCCTTGGGTATTACTTTAACCAACAAACTAAATTGCAAAATGTTTTTTTTTTTTCCAAAATATATATTTTTATCAAGGCTCATATGGCGTTAGCCTCACGGAGCCGGGAGTTCAATACTTTGACAATTTTTCTTATTATCTATGTTAGTAATATGTAACCGATTACTCGCGGTTGGCTCGAGGTTAGTATTACAAGTGTTTTCGTAATTCGGATGTTGCTGTCTCCAATGCTCTGTACGTGTGCCCGACACGGGATACTTCCTATTGGGATGCAGCTGACCCTTAATCAGCAACGCCCCCCTAGTCTGTACCTCATATCTAGCGTGGTGCGTCTTTCTCGACTCGAGGAATCCAGGATAGAATGGTCACTAACCGGCGCAATCATCAGTTCATGTAGAGTTATCATGAGCGGTACAACCTTTGGCTCTTGTTGAATGATCAGTGGACTGCACAACCTTTGGCCCGTGTATCTGTAAAGAGTGTGTGTATGTATTGCCGCGACTAAGTAAAAGTTTATCGATCGGATAGGAGGGATATAAAACGGGGACACAACGAAGGAAACATCATTAAACGTTGACATCGGCGTTCCTGAGGAACAGGTATAGATGAAGCAGAAGATCAGGATCACGGCTACCTAAGATATCCCGGACGGGGATCTCCGATTGTCTGCCTTGTACTCTCAGTGCTCTAGAGAGCTGAGAGCGAGCAGTATGGAACCGGATACACGACCAGACAACATGCTCGATGTCGTGGTAGCCATCGCCACAATCACAAAGATTGTTTGCTGCGAGCCCAATGCGATAGAGATGCAAAATGTTTTCTTGTAAACTAATCATTATCAATAAAAACTGTTTCTTCAAGAAACTTTTTTATTTCAATATGTTTTAACCGGTTTTACCGGTAATAAAATTTTCATTACCGAATAACCGGTTATTGAAATTTTGGCACGGTAATGCAATCCCTAGTTGTGGTTTCAGCATCGATTATTCTATATGTTATTTATTATAATTTATTATCATAGTTATTAGGTAGAGCTTTTTTTAACACCAATGTTTGAGTATGTTGCAGAAGTTGAATTGATCGTGGAAAGTCGAACGAAGTTAAAATATTCGTTACGTTTTGCTGCAACGGAATGGGAAACGATTGCTAAGTGAGAATTTTACGAGTAACCGACTAAAAATCACGAACCTGTCGCCGTTGATCAATGTTCGAACTTCTGTCCCAATTACTGAAGTATTCTACAAATTCAATAAGCACGCGATTCACCCCAACACGTGGCCTTGCCCTCAAGGATGTTTCCCTGTTAATCAAACAAAGCAGGGCAAAAACCATTACAAATAGGGCTGGGTTGTCTCGCGTCCAATAATACTCGATGGCCCGCACATTTCGCGTTGCTCGCAGCTAGACGAACAACAAACAATCAAAGAGGTGGAGGAAAGAGGCGAACTCGAATCCACACTGTTCAGCGCGGCTCCTTGGGATGGGACTTGCATTCAACTTCTGTTGCAACATTTCGACCATGCGGTTGCCATGGTACACCACACAAAACAAAAACGAAATAGAAACACGAACATTCCGGGGCCCCCTCTCACCTGTGGCGGCCACTTCTGCCACGGAGTTCTTACTTTGAGTTTATGTTTCGCGAAAAAGCAGTTTTCGTGTAACAGTATTTTTCGACCGGATTTGTTTATTTGTTATCGTTACCGAGATCGCAATAGCGAGAAATTGCTTCACTCTTTTCCAGGCTGTCGCCAAAGTAGGAACAACTATCGAAATTTATTTGTTACGTTTTTTTTTGTTCAAATAGAAAGTGAGAAAGGCAAAAAGTTGAATCACAGGCACGATAAAGAAGTTATTTTCCCAAGTAAAAGTTTAATATCTGAATAGAGACAGATAGTCGCCACAAGGAGTAAGTTGTAACACTTGGACGAAGAAGAAGAAATGGCTACTAAATCCAAGTCGGCGACGTTCGCGATTGAAGCTCGTCATTTTTTGTCCGTGCGACCCGTGAAGAGTGCACCTAGTTTGCGACCTGTTCCAGCATTTTCCATCGAGTCGCTGCAGAAGAACACGTACGTGATGGCTCCTCCCAAGGCGCAAAAAAGTGGGTTTTTTTTTACTTTTAATGTCACAAATACTGTGATTGAGAAGGCTTTTTTCGTCATTCTATTGAACTGAAAAATGTTTGCTTCATGCTTCAGATAGAAGTTTGATGAACCCGAGGGCGACTTCCTTCCGGATGTACTACGATCGGGGCGATTTACCGATCAAGATGGAGTACCTCACCGGTGGCGACAAGATTGCCTGGACCGTGGACATCGATAAGCTTGATTACGCGCTTTATCTACCGCTTTTCTTCGACGGTCTGTCCGAAACGCGCCACCCTTACAAAACCTACGCCCACCAGGGAGTTCAGGATCTGTTGTCCCACGGTGGGGACAAGATTTACCCGGTCATTCCGCAGCTAATTATTCCGATAAAAAGTAAGTCGAAGTAGATTTTTGTGCAGCGGGATTTACTCCTCCACTTCCTATTTCAGATGCCCTTAACACGCGAAACACCGAGGTCATGTGTGTTACACTGAGAATCATGCAGCAGCTGGTGATGGCATCGGATTTGATTGGGCCGGCCTTGGTGCCCTTCTACCGACAGCTGCTACCCATGTTCAATGCATACAAAGTGAAAAACAGTGAGTATTGTCGGTATTCAAGGGTGCATTGCATGTGGCGCGTTCTTAAAATAGCCTGCAATTAGAATTGAACAACGGCTTCAGCTCAGCTGTCGCATTGCCGTTTCAAAGTTTGTTTCCGGTGACCTTGGTGTTTGTTTGTCATAATGGGTTTCATATTTGAGCGGTTGTTAATTCTAATGTCAATCATGGACATATTCGCAGCGAACTAATTAGAACGTAGATATTAACGTTTAGTGTGACCTGAACTAGCTTTGAAACTTGAATATTTACAACATCAACAGTTTTCAATCATTGCCACAAATACTGGAGACATTCTCGGAATTGTATCAGATTTGTTCGCTTGACATTCAGCTGCAAATTCAGCGGAAAGCATGAATGAGTATTTTATATCACCAACGTAGCTTCGTGATCTTGATCCACTTTTTTCAACGAAATGCCTCGAAAATTTGAATATTGGATGAGCTTTCGGTCCTACACACCCAAATAGCTGCCTTGGGACCAGTGTCACAAATTATCAAAATATATTCTCGAATGAAGGAATTAGCTTTATCCCAGTGTCGGATGAATTCTCTCCTGTTGAAATTCAACACCATATCTGTTATAATGAGTGTAACATAAGGCAAGGCGCAAATTGAGAGGCATATAGCGCCTGTTTTTGTGGCTAATGAAAGCAGATAGAACGGCGCAAATTGGCCAGATGACGCGAGATGGTGGAGCGCTCGTGAGACACGACTCGCGCGACGCTGTGGCTGAACCACAGTTTCTCGTGCTGGTCATGCCGGTTGTGGTAGTTGTGTTGATGAACAATCATATAGCGCCGTGAGTTTGACACTGTATGGCTATACTGGTCGGGTGATTGTGTTAGTAAATAAATATATCGCGCAACTCTGTGTTAATCAGTCATTGTATGCGAGTGGCGTGTTATTTAACGTGTTAATTTAGCGTGTTAACACAGAGTTGCGCGATATATTTATTTACTAACACAATCACCCGACCTGGGGGGTCTCCGTAGCCACATTGGTTGCGCGTTCGCTTAGTAAGCGATCGATCGTGAGTTCAAAACTCAGGGCCCTCATTGACCATCATTGTGTTGTTACAGAATAGCTACGTCCACGCAACAAATCATCAGCGATGGAAATCGATTCACGGTCGAAACAAGATCGATTCATCCATACAACTGCTCTGCTCTGCAAGACACATCGGGCTGCTGTTCTATAAATAACTCAACAATGATCATATCAACTGTCTCCGC
Source organism: Toxorhynchites rutilus septentrionalis (assembly GCF_029784135.1). NCBI lineage: Eukaryota > Metazoa > Arthropoda > Insecta > Diptera > Culicidae > Toxorhynchites > Toxorhynchites rutilus. The sequence goes on from NC_073745.1 coordinate 25,500,321, forward strand.
TGTCCAGTGGTCCAACTGGATAATGGAAGAACAGAAAGAATACTCTTACGCCTAAATGGCTACTGTGTAAATGTACCATATGCAATGGTATAGAAGGAATACTGGCGAATTGCAACTGTGTGTAATGTGCTATAATTATAGATATGATAACCATGTGACATGTACACGATTAAAATTCGGCTCTGTTACAGCTAAAATACTAATGAGCCTAAAATAAGTAAATGGGATAAAAAAAAAACAATCACCCGACCAGTACAGCCATACAGTGTCAAACCCACGGCGCTATATGATTGTTCACCAACACAACTACCACAATCGGCATGACCAGCACGAGAAACTGTGGTTCAGCCACAGCGTCGCGCGAGTCGTGTCTCACGAGCGCTCCACCATCTCGCGTCATCTGGCCAATTTGCGCCGTTCTATCTGTTTTCATTAGCCACAAAAACAGGCGCTATATCGCGCCAAGTTACTCGCGCTATATGCGTCTCAATTTGCGCCTTGCCTAAGAGTCGAGACGCGAGAACGGTATGAACGAATATCGAAAAGCCTGCATTCAGGCACTTTCATTACTGTCTATAATTTCAGGTGATTATTACGAATGTTAAGTTGATCTTCATCGATTGCAGTGAATTTTTATTGAGAACGTGTTTGATTCCCATATTTGGAAAAAAGAAAGAACCAGGATTCCGGAAAAGGCAACATTACTTTTCGTTGAGCGTTGACCGTTGCAGGGATGCCACCCATTCGGAAAAAGCGGGAAATGCGGGAAAAAGTCAGGAATCAAAATCCATCGGGAAAAATGCGGGAAAAAGTTGGGAATTAGTTCACGAAGTCGGGATTTTTTGCTAAGTGGTCTTTTTCTGCGTTCCAAAATGTTAAATTTTAAATGTAGGGGTAGTGGGGGTAATGTGGTCACGTGGGGTAAAGTGGTCACCTGCTTGTTTGGTAGTATAACTATTGACTATTGACACCGTCATCTTATGCTTGAAGAATTTCATGACTTTTAAGTAAAGTGACCAGATAGTCAGAGGTCTAACGCGGGACACAAAAAACAAAACGTTATGTGAACAAAAACTATAGTTCAGCGAGTCTAAACTGATCAGTATTACTTCTTTCTGAGTATCGGCACTCAGTTGTGATTTTTCGGTGGTTTAGATTTTGTTTACGCCCGAAAATCACTCGCTCAATCAGAGCATTTACGCCTGGCAAGCACGATTCAAATTCTACAATTTTCTTCAAATTACTGAATGGAATGCTCGAAAATTCCAATTCATTTTTCATCGATTTTAATGTTAACGTATGCATTCAAAAAAATTGACTAATTTCGGATGGCGATAAAAAGATAATTTATAGGAACAAATTTCCTTTAAATCTTACGTTTATTAAGTCTACAACAAAAATTATTCAAGGCTGTTGATTCACAGCAGCAGCACTGTCAAGCAACTTGATGATTTTTTCATTTTGTAAGCTCCACCCCACAGCGAAGGAGTTGGACATCCTGAGGCATTTTGTGTCCGCCAGATATAGCCGATCTGGTATTTACAATATCATCTCTTCGGCACTCTTTAAGCCGAGAGATCGAAGCAACCGGCCAAACGGTGGAGAAGAATCTGGCCAAAATGGACATTTTTATGCGGAAGCGTCAGATATGACCGGCCGTATCTGAGCAGCAGGCAATCACCCAGAAGGAGTAGCTTGAGGTGCCGATGACAAACTTCTTTCCGGTGAAAGAAGTGAAAAACTTCTTTCCGTACTCATAATGAAAGACGAGACGTACTTGATGCTAGAATTCAACGAATGGCAGGAGACCGGGTACTTTACGTTCCCCAGGTAAGCGATGACGTCGAATATATCATTCACATCAATTTCTCGAAGAAGGTCCTACTCTGACAGACGTGAAGGGAATATCCAAGCCGCTCTTCTTTCGAGTCATATGATGAACGGGGAGATATATAGTACGAAGTGCTTGCCGGAGTTGGGAAGGTGATGTGGTCTTTATGCCGAACCTGGGATCAGCCCATTAAGCCAAAAGATCACTGGAGGATGGATCGGCTGGAGATAAACGTTGTCTCGAAGACCACCAACCTTCCCAACATTCCCCAGCTGCGCCCGATAGAAAACTTTTGGGCGAATGGCCAAGATAGAGAGACAGACAACCACCAAAGCCACGAAAAGGTAAAATAACACGCCGGTATACATCTTTTCATCGGCCATGGTTCAGGTTCTGGCCAACTTCCGTAAGACCGCCCAGCGCTTCATTTACGATACTTCATCAAAACAACTCTGCCTCTTCTTGTCTCCCGAGTTCCCCTATGTGTTTTAGCGCGCTACGACGTTCTAAGTAGCTTGAATCAGTGTTTTTTCAAAAAAACTTCTATGTTGAAGAAAGTAATTTAATGTTTCATGGATGGCCTAGCAGTAAACTGGAAAATGTTTAAGGATTTTACAAGCGGTTAAAGAACTTACATCAAACCCGTCGTACGCTATTCTAAACATTGGAAGCTCAATACGGTTCATAATTCTTCCAAGGAGGGGCTGAGAAAAACCGAATGGAATTTGGGTGACTTTTTGAGAGCATTGTACAGTCTGTTTGAAAACATTTCTCTGAGAAGGGCAGAATACACGGCCGTAACGGGTTCAACTGTATTTCTGTTGAAGTTTTGTAATCTTCGCTGGTTGGAGAACGAACGTGTTGCGGGACGTGCGGTTCAAATGCTACCACATCTAGGAACAAGAGGAGAATAACCTTAAAAGAAGCCATCCAAACTTTAAACGGAGTTTTGCATCAGTTTTCCGGTCAAAGGTATTTGAGATTGTCTACAATGTTGCTTGGACAGAAATTAACTTTTTATGTTACGGTAACATTGACAATTAAATCGTGTTTGCATGAATATCAGACAGAAGCACCGATGGTTCTTTTTCCTTTTCGAAGACCTAGCGGGACTTGGAAGAGCTGTAATGGAGAAATTTATGAAGTCCGAAGGACTGAAAGTGAGATCTAGGATTGGGCGCTCTTTGAAAAAAAAGATCGATCTTGACGAATCTATTTTCTAAACGGCGTAGGGATCGTTCCACTGATTAAATCCGTAGCAAATGATCGATCTTTGAAAAATCAAATGTCTTTCTTACAATTTATTTATTTATCCTATATCAGAGCCGTCTTTTCTTGAAACAGGCAATCCAAATTTCATATTTCTATTCAAACATCAAAGGCATTTCAGACTTGTAAGGTCTAGCTAAAGGCTTACAGCACTTGAAGCTGGAATTCATAACTTCAGCGTTTCTGTACAATTGATTTAGATTAGAAACGACGAACTGAACTATAACAGGTATCCAATGTATTTACATTTACTACAACGAATTGTATGTCCACACAGGATTGCCACTGGTGGAGTCTTATGATGAGTTTAGTCGGTAAGCACTTTTGAAAATAATTAACAAGGTTGTTTTTTTCTCCCTACCATTACTCTCACTTTTGTGGTTTGTTCGGCCATTTTTTCATAATTGTGGTAGTCGTTCGCTCGGGTTCACGTAGAGACGTGTTTATTACCGTGCGCATATGTGTGTGTAATAAGGGAAATGTTATCAGTGAGTGTATGAATTCGTTCTCTTCCAAAATATGTGTGCCTGATCAGGAGCGCCATCTCGCTGTGTGGGAGAAGTGAATTTTATGCAAGTTTATATACACTTCATTCCGGTTTCATCGTGGGGTGGTGTTCGCGATCAGGCCCTGCTTCTTCTTTTAAAGCATAACATCAGCGCGAGACCATGCCTCTCTATTATTTTAATCGAAATAATGTGTTGATATGTCCTTTGTATACAGTGGAACCCCGATTATCCGCGGAATAGTCGGGCTAGGTCACCGCGTATAACGAAAATCGCGGATAACGCAATGAAGGGTTAAAAATGAGGTGTAAACACGAAAAAAAGATGTTTTAGCATGCAAAATATTTTTCATCATCGCGGATCATCCGCTCGCGGATAATCGAAATTCTTCTGTATTTGTGTCGGGGATGACTATTCGTCACTATACGTGTTCGTGATGTCAATATTGGTTTTTTAGTGCGTTTCAATGGAAAAGATAATGAGGTTTTCAAGAAAAAAACCTCAATTGCCGCTAATGGAGTTATATGCAGAGTACGCGCGTAGAGTAATAGAAAATAATTCCGCTCCGATTTATTCTAGACGAGTTATCTCAGTGACCTTCTCAGGATGCCCGAAGACAGCTCTCCTTCACCACGATTGGAGTTATATAGTGAGTACGCGCGTTGAATAATAGAAATATATCCCCAGTCCGATTAATTTTAGAGGAGTTCTCTCGCTGACCTTCTCAGGTTGTTCAGAGATATTCCTCCATCGCCTCGATTGATTTTAAATCTGACCTTCTCACCTTGCCCTCTTTTGCTAGGATTGGAGATATATAAAGAAGTCGCGCGTTGAATAATAGAGCAGCTCTCTCGGTTACCTTCTCAGGTTTCCCAAAAAGTAACTCTCCATCGCCGCTAATGGAGTTATATGCTTTTACATAATCACGTCACTTACCTCAGTGAATCCTGATTCTTACCTTTTCCCACTAACAACTATCCCCTCCCATGATAAACGCTAGGGAACCACGCTATAGAGGCGACCCTTCTGGCTTTCGGGCGGCGGATATCATACTAACATTCCTTCCATTCCCCTGGTGACTGTAAGGACGTGGCCGGCGTCGTTTAAAGCTCGAATGACCGAAAATTGCACAACGAAAATGATTTGCTAGTCCCAAGCGTCATTCTGTGTGTTCTTTGTGCAATTTGGTTGGTTCAGGTCAATCACGGAGAGCAACTACGAATTGTACAGTCTACCCAAGCTCAAGCTCAAGCTCAAGCTCAAACATCAAAGGCATTTCATTTGGATTTTCAATGTGAAGGCTACAAAAAACTTTTAAACCCAAAAAAATGCATTTTCCAGAGCATTCATCTTGTAGCGTTATGGAATACGGAACGGAATATAAATATTATTATTAGAAATTAAACAACTGGTATTTGTTCAGAACTAATACGTGCCATACGTCTAGGGTTTAGTCGAAACCGATTTATAGCCGTAGCGCCAGTGGCTGCCGATATATTTATAGAATTCATTAGGTCTTTGGCCAAAATTTCCAATGAAGATCCTCATACTTAGTACCACCTGTCGTGAGTTCTACTGCAATTTTTTAAACATATTGTCCATAGGATTACCTTTGACATATCCCATCACTCATTACCTAGCGTGTATGAAACCGGATGTGATTTCCAACTGTCCGGATATAGCGAAGAAACAGATGGAATTATGCTTGGAAATATTCGTCGGTACAAACGAAAGCGGGAAGCAGAAAAAGAAGCGAAGAAACTTGAGGCTAAAAAATTAAGATACTGGCGAAATAGAGAGAAAGGTAGCCTTGATGGACGAGAAAATTAAAATGCTCAAAAAGTGTTGAAAGTTGAACTGAATTTGCAATAACGCTTAACGGGTGAGTTAAGTCACCAACCATCTGGCCAGCAACGGACCACCCGCGAAGCGATAATTCATTATCAACAAACTCCAGACATCGGACCACTTAGCCACATCACATCATAAACAATCTCACGATCCAAGATCCAAATAAACAAACATTTCCATTATTTGCCATAATGCAGTATTTAGCGATAGGACTAGAATCAGGGCACAGCGAGATTATATATAGCAGTATCCTAAAATTCTATGTTCAGTTATTTAGCAAGAGTGAATAAAGACACGTTGGTGTCAAAAAAATATTTTTTTTTAAATAAACCTTCTGTAAAAGTATTAACTGGCGCCCGAATAGGGACCCAGAGTGATTAGTGTTATCAGTGGAAAATTAGTGAAGTGAACGGAAGTAAGACTCGGTGCGTGAAAGCAATCGACAGCCCGTTTAATTTTCCACCGCGTTTCGAACAACGACTTGGTGCGATAAAGCAACCATCGGTTCGAATTGATAACTCGCGCAACACCAACCTCGTTTAAAGCGGACGTGCGGATAGGTGCCCCAGTAGGACGAAAACACAGAGAAATACTAGTGCTTCATCTAAAAAGGAAAACACCACCGCACCGGGAAGTGTGTGCTTCACCTGGGTTCCACGGATCCTCATCACTTCGAGCTCACCCGACGCTTGGATCCGGAGATAATAGGACTCGGTAACAACCAAACACGCGCTCGAAAGGCTTCCAGATTTCCACTGCAAGAGGATTGGGAACGGAGCCACGTGTCCCGCAGTTCTGTGGCATACCCACAGAATGTTTGGAATTATTGTGTAAGTAAATTTTTTATTTCAGTTAAGTGAATTAATCAAAATCAAAGTGAAAAATTTTTACTAAAATTATTAATAAAAAGTGAAGAAAAGCGAAACAATATTCAAATCAAAGTATAAGAAATACAATTATAATAAAAAAAGTGAATTAACTAAACTAGTTGTGTTTTAATATAATTTTTGAAAAAAATACATACTTAATCAGATTCAATAAAATGGCAGAACAAATGCAAGATATTTTAAACAGGTTAAGCATTTTAGAAAGTTTAAATGCTCCATTACCAGACTTGGATTATAAAGATCCAGTTCTTTTTTATTCAAACCCAGATGGATCACCTGCAGATCCATCCTCTATTGAAAAATTACCAGATTTAATTAAGGAAATACCTGTTTTTGATGGTAAATCCGATGAATTAAGCAGCTGGATACGTGATGTTGATGTTCTCGTAAGAGCATACACACCCAATATTAATAGCACAACCGATCAACGGAATAAATTTTATGCCATCTGCACAGCAATAAGAAGGAAAATAAAAGGAGAAGCCAACAGTGCATTAGTAAATTCCGATGTAAATATAAACTGGAATTTAATAAAGAAAACTCTTTTGACATATTATGGTGAAAAGAGAGATCTGACAACTCTCGATTATCAATTGATGAACACAACACAATCTGGTAAAAGTTTGGAATGTTTCTACGATGAAATTAATAAACTCCTTTCTCTTATTGCTGGACAAATTAAAACTAACCCAGCCTATAGACACCCAGAAGCATCAAAGGCCATGATTGACATATACAATAGAAAAGCAATAGATGCTTTCACTCGCGGATTAAATGGAGATGTCGGCAAATTTTTGAAAAATCACGAACCGGAATCATTAGCAAATGCATACGCATATTGTATTACTTACCAAAACATTGAATACAGGAAAACAATGACAAAAACAAGACACGGAATTGAAGATTATCCTAGAATACCACCTAGAATTCCTCCCAAAATTCAACAACAACCTTTTATTTCAAGACCGATGTATATTCAGCATACTGCTCGTCAACAGCCAATGTTTAATCCTGTTCACAATTTTAATCGACAACATCAACAACAAAATATGTTTAGACCAATGATTTCAAACCAATTTCAACCACAAAAATTTCAACCTCAAAATCCTCAACCTCAACCAAGATTTCAAGCTCAGCAAAACAACCCATTTGTTCCAAAACCCAATAATAAAGTCGAACCAATGGAAGTAGACCCTTCGATTTTATCTCGACAAGTGAATTATGCAAACCGGCCACAAATTCCGAATAAACGACCCAGATATTTTAATATAGAAACTAATGAATATACAGAAAATGATCCTGATGTATCCCAATATTTTGAACAAGTCCCATACCTCGCAGAAGAAAGTTGCCCACAAGGAACATCTTTTGAACGATACAGTGACAACATTGAAATAGAAGAACAAGACGAATCAAATAATAATGATGAACCTACCGAACTTAATTTTTTAGAATAAAATCCACGTTACCATATTTCCTTTTCTATGGTAAAACAGATACTCCTTTGAAATTTTTAGTCGACACTGGATCAAACAAAAACTACATACATCCAAAACATGCAAAAATCTCTCACGATGTTGAAAAACCCTTTCCTGTATCTTCTGTAGCCGGTGACATTGAAATTACCAAAATTTCTCAAGCACGATTATTTAGACCATATTCCAACATCAATGTTAAACTTTATCACATGAAAAATCTAAAAACATTCGATGCCATCATTGGACATGATACCCTAAAAGAATTAGGTGCCATAATAAATACATCAAATGAACAACTTATTATTAATCAAAATATTATTCCTTTACTACAGCATCAGTTTCAAGCAGTGAATAAAATCCAGGTACGAGACGATCACCTGTCATCAACGCAAAAGGAAAAATTATCAAATTTACTAACAAATTTTAAAGATCTCTTCCAGCCTCCAGACAGTAAACTATCATTTATCACAGAGGTAAAAGCCGAAATTCGAACAATCAATGAAAATCCAGTTTACAGCAAATCCTATCCTTATCCGCAAGCCCTTAAAACAGAAATTACTAAACAGCTAGATCAACTTTTACGAGATGGTATAATTCAACCATCCCGATCACCATATAATTCACCAGTTTGGATAGTACCCAAAAAAATTGATGCATCAGGCGAAAAAAAATATCGCATGGTCATTGATACAGAAAAAATAATACCAAAACTATCAGTGATAAATATCCAATTCCAGACACATCGACTGTTCTAGCAAACTTAGGAAATAACAAATATTTCACAACATTAGACTTAGCATCTGGCTTTCATCAAATTCCAATGGCACATAAAGACATAGAAAAGACTGCATTCTCTGTTAATAATGGTAGATACGAATTTCTCCGTATGCCATTTGGTCTCAAAAACGCTCCAAGTATTTTCCAACGAGTAATGGATGACATACTACGCGAACACATTGGAAAAATTTGTCATGTATATATAGATGATATCATTGTTTTTGGAAAAACTATTGATGAACATTTGGAAAATTTAAAAACTATTCTAGAAACGCTCAGGAAAACCAATTTCAAAATTCAATCAGACAAATGTGAATTTCTAAAATCCGAAGTTGAGTTTCTTGGATTTATTGTTTCTGCGGACGGATTAAAACCAAACATGAAAAAAGTTGATTGCATCCGAAAATACCCCGAACCTACTAATTTAAAAGAATTACGTGCCTTCCTTGGACTTTCTGGATATTACAGACGTTTTATTAAAGATTATGCAAAACTTGCAAAACCTTTAACAAAACTTTTAAGAGGGGAGGAAGTCTTATCATCTGAAGACGTCCTAGTATTCCCTGATTTTGGAAAACCTTTTATTCTAACAACCGACGCTTCTGATAAAGCAATCGGTGCAGTTCTCTCACAACAATTTTCAAACGGTGAACGACCAATTACATTCATATCACGTACACTTTCACAAACAGAGGAAAACTATGCCACAAATGAAAAAGAAATGTTAGCCGTCGTATGGGCATTAAATGCATTACGAAATTTCATTTATGGTACCAAAATAAAAATTTACACTGATCATATGCCACTAACCTTCACCTTATCACCAAAAAATAATAACGCAAAGCTAAAACGTTGGAAAGAATATTCAGAAGAACATGATTATGAGATACAATATAAACCAGGCAAATCCAATGTTGTAGCTGACGCTCTTTCTAGAATTCAAATTAACTCTCTTACACCAACTCAACATTCTTCTGACAACGACGATTCATCTTACATTCCATCCACTGAAGCTCCTATTAATGTTTTCCGTAATCAAATAATATTTCAAATCGGTCAAAACTCTGCCTACGAACAAAACATTCCATTCGAAGGATACAAAAGACACATTTTTACTGAACCACAATTCACTATTGACTTTCTAAAAGACAAAATGAAAAGATATCTCATTCCAGGACTTTTAAATGGAATAATGACCGACGAACCTATCATGGCTACTATTCAAGAAATCTACAAAGAAAACTATAATCCAAAATTAGTGCGTGCACGATTCTCACAATCGAAAGTTGAAGACATTAATGATCAAGAACAACAATTAGAAGAAATTAAAACGATACATAATTTTGCACATAGAAATGCTAAGGAAAATTCACTTCAACTTTTGAGAAAATGCTACTTTCCGAAAATGACAAAAATAACACAGGAATACGTTAAGACTTGTGAAATTTGTAAAACAGAGAAATATGAACGCAACCCCCAGAAATTCATCCCCGTCAAAACACCTGTCCCATGTTATCCTGCAGATATCATCCACATAGACATCTTTGTCTATAATCAAAATAATCTTTTTCTAACATCCCTTGATAAATTCTCCAAATTCCTTAAAATCCGACCTATCAAATCGAAATCAATCCTACATATCAAAGATGCCTTGATACAACTATTATATGATTGGGATGTGCCTGCGCAAATAGTAATAGACAACGAAAGCAGTTTTATATCAAATGTCATAGAACAGGAAATCAAGAGTATCGGTATTAAAATTTTCAAAACACCTGTACACCGATCAGAAACAAATGACCAAGTAGAACGTTGTCATTCTACTATTAGAGAAATCTCAAGATGCTTGAAATTCTTAAACCCAGACTGGTCAATAATAGATTTGATTCAACAATCAGTTCATAGGTACAATAATACTTTCCATTCCTTTATCAAAGACACACCTCGCAATGTATATATTGGAACAAATTATAACAACTTACCATTTGAAGATTTTGCCAAACAAAGAGAAAAAACTTTTGAAAAAATATATAATTTACATCAGGCCAAAAACGAAAATATTATTGAAAAAACATACCCAATCTTTCAACCAGGCTCATATGCTTTCGAAAAAACCAATGATATATCAAAAAGAAAAAGCAGGTACAAACACATTAAAATCAAAGAAGATCATAACACTTTTATAATAGACACTACAGGCAGGAAAATACATAAGGTCAATCTACGGAAATCTAATTAATTCTTCAATCCTTTCATTCCAGACTCGCATTCTGCGTGTCGGCCATACACTCCAGTATTCACGTACATGACCTCACAAATAATCCACTAGCTATCATACCATTAGGGAAAGCTAGGATAAAAACAGGTTACGTAAGGATAGTACATCCCATAGATTTGATTCAAATAGGAAACACCATATCCAACGTGAATGATGAAATACAATGAAACCCTTCAGTTAATCCTTTATACGAATTGATGCAAATTAAGAATTATAAATTGTATGAAACCTTTCTCAAATTGAAACCTTTTATAAAAAGACAAAAAAGATGGGATACTATAGGCACTGTATGGAAGTGGGTAGCAGGCAACCCTGATGCAGACGACCTTCGTATCATCAACGCTACACTTAACTCCCTCATCACCCAAAACAACAAGCAAGTAATGATAAACCAAGCTATAAGCAATAGAATACAAGAAGTAACCGATTTGGCTAATCAAATGCTGTTAATGGAAAAACAAAAAGCTAAAAATCATTCGATTGAAATTAATCATTTAATGATACTGTCCAACTTAGACTCACTTCAGGACCAGATAGAAACACTTGAGGAAGCAATTCTAATGGCAAAACATGGTATACCGAGTAGCAAGCTGTTATCAATGCGCGACTTCAATACGATCGCAACCTTCCTGGGAGACCACGACATATTCGTCACATCATTTGAGGAACTATTATCACAATCAACGGCACAAGTAACATTGAACAACACGCACATTGCGTATATTTTAAAAGTACCACAATTTTCAAAAGACATTTATGAATATGAATACATTGATTCCATTATAAAGAACAACAAACGCATCTCACTGCAACGCAATTATCTAATGCGTAATTTGACACACATTTACGAGTCAAACCAACCATGTGAGGATCAAGGAAATTATTTTCTTTGCGAAACTTCAACTTTAACCCCAAGCAATGACTGCATAGAAAAACTAATACGTGGACAACATTCCAATTGCATCTTCGAAAAAATATATTCAAGAGGTTTAGTCAAACGAATAGACGACGCCTCCATACTTATCAACAACGCACTTGTGCAAGTCTCATCCAACTGCAGCAACACGAACCAACAACTCAATGGTTCATTTCTAATCCAATTTGAAGGAATTGAAGGATTTGAAGGCATTGTACGGTTCTACGAAACGCATTTCCAGCAAGGAAAAAAGTTCACGGTGGCACATTTTAAGGAAGAAAATGTGCTTGTTCCACCAGTATGTTCCCGAAAGACGAAATCCTACGTCAAAGAGTTTTTTCAAAATTGTTCTGCGAAAACTATTTTTCAAGCCACTTGTGAGGTTTTGTACGAATTTGTTTACTCGTTTTGTTATGTGCGGTCCCTATTCCTCCCACAAAAACTGGTTTACGTGTGGTATCTTTCTGTTTATCACTTTGTCAAAAATGATGCGTCTCCAGGAACTTGATTAACATTTGAACTTCACTGCTAATCAACCATCCTGCTCCACTTTTTTAGTTGATTTAGCTGATTGATCACTACAAAGGTTTGTTTTTTTGTTGCTTATGTTGATTTATCTGTAAACTATTTGGGTTTGGATTGCACCTAGTAATATAGCTCGAGACTTCTTCTTGAACGGCGTTAAAGTTCCCTGTGGAACTTTTGCCGTCTCAACGTATGCATTAACTAGCGTCTTTTTTTAATACTTATTTGAGATTTCTTAAGCCAAATAACACGCCTTAAATGTATTCCGAGGGGCAAGCTCTAGAATACGCGTGACTACAGTGCAAGTCGAAGGAAATTTCTCTGACGAAAAATCCCCCGGCCAGAACGGGAATCGTACCCGAACACTCGGTATGATAACGTGAGACGCTAACCACTCGGCCACGGGTGCACAAGCGGGTAGCTCGAGACTGAGCCGCTAATTAATTTTGTTAATTTGTTTGAATTCGAGTTGACAAAAGAATTTTTTAATTAATTAACATTCTTGTGTAGACTTTCATATTGTATCAGTTTGGGGTGGCCATAACATTGGCTAAGCTGTCGAAACAGCTCTTTCGCTATGTTATCGATGTTTACCTTTGGGCAAATTTTATTATTCATCCAACATTTCTCCATCATCTTCTCGTGCTTACAGTAAACTCCGGCGACGCAATCGATTACGGCCAGAAGAACAACATGAACGTTGGTGATCTGATAGACGAAACCCTGCAGGTGCTGGAACGCCACGGCGGTGAGGATGCTTTCATCAACATCAAGTACATGGTGCCGACTTACGAATCGTGCTATCTTAACTAGAAAGGGCGCGGATGTTTGCATGCATGTATGCTTCGCCTTTTGGTGAACGGTAGGTCCAAAGCTCACTCCGCTATATGGTACGTAAACGTAAACAACATCGACCACATTTAACATCGGGAGGGGTGCGAAGAGTTTGGGAGGTGTATAAACAATTTTTCGATCACATCAATCTTGCTGTGTGATGTCATAGGTTGTAGAGAGGGTTGGAGGTTAGACTAATATCAATATTGATAAAAATGATTATTACCACTATTATTAGCAAAGTGCCAAATTAGTCAAGTAAATATAAGTTGCTGTGTGGGAATTTGACGATGGAACTAAATGCAAACATCGTTATGTTTGGATCGGTTTGGGAGATGAAACCAATAAATTTGCATAAGGATACAGTGCAATACGAGTATTAGCCATGGTGCGATTATAGACGGATTTCAATTTAGTTAAACAAATTACCCTTATGCATACTTACTTTCCAATAGAAAATGCGCAGATCACCTTCTATCCTACTATCGATGCACGCGGCGATAAATAGATACAATTTTGTCTGTTCATAGTTCAATAAAACGGCGTTGATTATATCTTTAAAATAAATAAATTTATTCCGCTTAGCATCTAGAAAAAATACATCTTCTGTGTTACTAAATTGTCTAAAAACGGTGTTTTCTTTCGTCTACCTCCGAATAATGACGAATAATGATGACAGCCGATGTGGAAAACATGACAGAAATAAAATGAAAGTGCCACCATTATTGGTGCGTGATGGGTGAGGTTTTTTCTGATTTGCTAACTTTTTTTTATAAGCATGGTGTATTTTGCACAGTCAACAGATAATTTTTCATTTTCTTTTGCAGTTGCTCTAAATTGTTTGCGGGATCTTTTGCTTAAGCGTTTCTATTACTTCTAGTTGCGTGACTTGTTTTTTTTTTCTTTTTTGTGGTGGTCATAGTAATGTGCTCCTCCTTCCAAATCGAATATTGTGGTAAGGTTTGTTTTAGTGTCATTATGAACGGAAAGGTACGTTCGCGGTTCTTTGTTCTTTGTATACCCCATCCTCACGGTAGTAAAAATTATGAAAGTAATATTCTGATGAATATGTATTGTCTATCTAATGTTTCTATATTGATCTATTGGCTCTTGCGTGTTTTCTATTTTATTGTGACAAAGGAAATAGTCCATCGTTTTGGATGAGATATTTTTAGTGTGTGTAACGTTGAATGCCTGTTGTATTGATGGATGAGTAGCTCCTGTTGGCTTTATACCTTCCGAGATGTTGAATTAACCTATAAATGAAAAACAATTTAAAGGCTCGGTATTAGATATGAATGCATACGTTGTTTCAATATTGCAATATTCAAACATGGATAATCGATTCAAATGGATGTGCGTACAGCGAATGGTTATGAATATCCCTTCTTCGCTAAACGCTTTGAGAAATAGCGGGAGAAATAACAGCTCAACATAACTGCTTCTCATAATGATAAGACTGCCCATGTCTTTATCTATGGCATAAGAAAGATTAACCCTTTGCGGTCGCATGGGTTAATGGGTGTCGTATTGTTCGGAATTATTTTCCTTGAAAAAGCAGTGATACATGCAAGATTTGAAAGATTTTTGTGAACTACATATATATTTACATTAGCGGACCCGGCAAGCTTCGTCCCGCCCAAAATTTATTTTTCGTTATCAAATCCACGTTTTCTTACTAAGCGCATGTTCATGGGTCCAATCCAATGAGATACATATCGAGGTGAAGCAGTAGGCGAAGTATACTTGTATTCGCCTGCCAAATTTCGTGTCGTAATTATTTGTGTTCACTATGAAATGTATATGGAAGAAACAAAACAATGTTCAAAATACTCACAGTTTCATGATGATTTGAGCCCAATTTCTCATGAAATCTTGCAACGGTTTATTTTTAACAGAAGGCAATCGTATTGCTGCTTATTTCCATCATTTATATGATAAAAAGGTCCAGAGAGCAGTCGTATTCTTAGTCCTCGGAAGCATTACCATTTTCAGTGAAATGCTGCTTAATTGAACACTATTTTCCCCAACCTCACACACTAACACTGAGAGCCATAGTAATATATATATGGTACGGTAAAACAAACGAAACTTCGTTCGTTTCTATAGCCGTGTGGAAGTGAGAAAGTTGTACTGAAATATCACTTTTATTCGTTTTTTTTCAACTTCAATAAAATGTATGTTTTTCATTGATAAAAAACATACTGAAAATAGCATTTTCACATGGATGTGCTAGGCAATCGAATATAAACACAACGACTGACGTCACTATTTGAGAAATAGTTATGGCAGCGCATGCTATGTCGCTCGAAAAATCACCATCTTCATTACCTTTTTGACGTAGGATTACGTCTTCCGGGAACATTTTGGGGTACAAATACATCGTGAAAATTGTCCAATTTCGAAGCTTATTGCTCACTCATTTCTTGATGGATTGATGAAATTTTTGCGTCAATCGATTTCGGCACTCCATAGCAATTTTATATATTGAAGAAAATAATATATTTCATGAAACTAACTATCGAATAATTGAAAAATCTCAACCCAACCCAACGGAAATATCCACTTTTGATTGGTTGAAATTGACGACACATGCGCCGGGTCCCTAACAGAGACATCAAAAACAAACTGCATGGGGGAAATCGGCATTGCAAATATATGCAAGTCGGGGGCATTTTCATATTGCAAGTAAGGTGAGTGATACGATTAATTCTAGTAAATAAAATTTAAAATTGGAACTTTAATGTTGGTTGCTTCGTGAAATTTCATATCAATGACCGATCGTGTATTGTGAAAAATTTAGCACAAATGTAAGTGTAAAATTGTATATGGTAGCAGTTGTGTTGAAAATAACTTGATATATGAATCGAATTATTTCAATTTTCATAAATAAAAACTAAGGTTTGTTCCCGCTCGAGAACGGGTAGTTTGGTTTAAGTTGTTTGTTTTGTTGTGTTAATTTTCACCCAAGAAAAGTTTATACAGCCAGAAAAATTAGAAAAGTGAAGAAATATTAGAAAAATTGATTTCCGTATGCTCACTATTTAGTATTAAAGGGTGTGTCACATCAAATTGCATCACGGAATAAACGCTGTAGAAATTCGCCCAGTAGACCGAACCTTTTGAAAATCTTAGACAGTAAAATAAAAACTATTAAACAACTTTTGGCATTTTCTTTTTATTCATACTTCGAGCCCAAGCCCGTATGCCCGCACCTTCCTCTTTACCCCGTCCATAAGGTTCTGTACAACGTCAGGTTGTAGTTTTTTTTGAACAGAAATCCATTTTCTCTTGAAGTCCGCCTCCGATTTGACAACTTTTGGGTTCTTCCAGAGGGCCTGCTCCATAATCGCCCAATATTTCTCTATTGGGCGAAGCTCCTACGCGTTGGGCGGGTTCATTTCCTTTGGCACGAAGGTGACCCCGTTGGCTTCATACCACTCCAACACGTCCTTTGAATAGTGGCACGAAGCGAGATCCGGTCAGAAGATGGTCGGGCCCTCGTGCTGCTTCAATAGTGGTAGTAGGTAGCGCTTCTGCTTCCGTTTACCGTGCCGGTCATCACGAAGGGGGCGCTCCGCTTTCTGCAAGAGCAGATCGCTTGTCACACCATGTACTTTTTGGCAAACTTGGATAGTTTCTGCTTGCGAATCTCCTCCGGAACGCTGAATTTGTCCTCTGCGGAGAAGAACAACAGGCCCGGCAGCTGACGAAAGTCCGCTTTGACGTAGGTTTCGTCGTCCATTACCAGGCAATGCGGCTTCGTCAGCATTTCGGTGTACAGCTTCCGGGCTCGCGTCTTCCCCACCATGTTTTGCCTTTCGTCGCGGTTAGGAGCCTTCTGAACCTTGTATGTACGCAGGCCCTCCCGCTGCTTGGTCCGCTGGACGAATGAACTTGACAAATTCAGCTTATTGGCGACATCCCGGACCGAACATCTCGGATCACGTCTAAATTGCTTAACTACGCGCTTGTGATCTTTTTCACTGACGGAACATCCATTTTTGAAGTTCATCACCTTCCGGTCGATGGTTAGGTTCTCGAAGTATCGTTTTAGTACTCTGCTGACCGTGGATTGGACGATTCCCAGAATCTTACCGATGTCCCGATGTGACAACTCCGGATTCTCGAAATGAGTGCACAGGATTAATTCACGACGCTCTTTTTCGTTCGATGACATTTTTCCAAATTTACGAAAAATTGACAGTGAAGCATGACCAACGTGATCTATACACTCTTATCTGATTATAAGCGTAATTCCTAAAAATTAAATTTCTACAGCGTTTTTTCCGTGATGCAATTTGATGTGACACACCCTTTAGGTATTGTTAGCTCAATTAAAAATCGCATTGGGTTGAACACTCAGAAAGTAAATATTAGAAAAGAAAATTACTTTTTCCATTTCAAATATGTTTTCTCTATTTTAAAGTGACATGTTTTTACTGATGAGAAAATTTTATTATTGTGTTTGGTATTGATATCTTATATTACATTAGTGAGTTTTTTTTTCATTATTTCATCCATACATAACACAGGAAGAATCTCGTCTAGGATCATAGAAGACGGTATCTTTTATCTGATACGCACCATCTAACGACTGTTTACCATACTTCTTTCATCATCACTCGGTAAACACTGGTGGAGTGAACAAACAATACCCAACAACCAAACACAACGGCTCTTTTCAGGGCCACAAATCATTAACGAAGAGTTTAACGATGTAATTCATAAAACATATCCAAAATAAACAGATAGCCTAACGGAATCCTACGTCAACTATGCAGTCGTGTCTCGGACACAACCCTCCTGTGACTTTTTTTTTCCAGGACATTGGGTCCAATCGCAGAACAGTTCATTGATTGATCTTCTAATCTACCCTTAAAAATTTTTACTATAAAATTCCAGTACTTCTTCCAAACTGCCGTAATCTCGCAAAGTGACGCAAGCGCCAGAGGTAAGAATTTTCAGCACGAGACTTTTTGTAAAATTGCATGTATTGTCAGCATACGCGTACATTACGAAAATCTGATCTGTACAAAATGTGTATTGTTGATGGAAAAACATTGCCATCGGCTTGATTTTTGAAAAAATGCAGTTTTATTTAAGCTATGCCACCAACGCCAGTTTGTTGTGGAAACAGCAAATTTAAATCGCTGTTTCCACAATCGATTGGCGTTCATCCATCAAAGTATGCGAGAATCTGTTTCCATTGATTTTCTCCAACATGCTGCCGTTGAGCGAAGCATCAGGAAGCATCAAGGAGAAGAATTCACACACTTTCCCAACTTTGTAGCATGAGTCGAGCAGGTTAACGTAGTTGAGAACCTGATTGTAATAATTATGGACAGCACCGATTTTTTCGAATTCAAAATGCAATTGAAACCATCCGTGTAAAATAACATATTGCCGTCCGAAATTATCCGAAGTAAAACGGATACAGTTTACGCGAGGATGTTTTTAGTTTTGTTACAAGATGCGTTTCGTTTCGTTTGGAGTATTTACAAGAGTGCAGCTGTTCACCAAATCCGACATTTACCCTTCAATCAATACTCAGCTTCAATTTACCCGAAGGAGAAATTGAACAGGCAATGAAAGTAAACATCGTCAAGAAGCTTTGTCCTTTGATGCCTGAAGAAAAAAGACACTACATATCAGGGAATCCTTGTAATCAACAATTGAATTGATGAGTTTGAACTATTTAGTTCTAATCTTTATGAGCTATATGTGAGAACAGCAATACACTCCAATCTAGAATAAACTTTTCTTTAAGAAGAGTTTGATATTATGAATTTGAAGTACACTGGAGTCGCTTTTTACGCGGGAGATACGTGCCGCGTAAACAAAAACCGCGTAAAAGAAAACCGCGTAAATTCCAAAATCCGCTTAAAAATAAACCGGGTAAATTTCAAAATCCGTACAGGTCGGACTCGTTTATATACAGACTCGATTATATGTGATTCGAATCTATACAATTTTGGACTCGATTATATACAATTTGAAAAAAAAAAATGTTTTTTACATTTCAAATCTGACTTATTTTGAGGAAATATGTATCCTTTGAACGTTAAGGTGGAATTGGGGTGGATATTATATGTACAGTTGGGTAAAAATCGTGATTTTTGAAGATTTTGCTTGAATTTTCACCAGGAATTGTTTATATCGATATTGCAGCGAAATTAAGAAAGATAGAAGTTAGGCGTCAAAGAACAAATTGTAGAGCAATTTGAAAGCTTTAATTTGATTGATAGAAACAATCAAGTTCAATATAATTTTTTGGGATAAAATCAATAATTACACATTAAAAATTTTCAACTTTGAATTTTTCACTTCCAAAAAGTTATTTAAATCAACTAATTTAGATGTTCCACCACTGTATCCTGAACAAAATTTTCTCATCTTTCAAATGAAAGCAAAAGAATTGGCTTACGCAGCGTACTCTTTAGTGTAGAGCCAGTTTGAGGTAACAGAGTACGAAACAAAAAAAAGTTCTAAAACTCTGTCATTGTTGAAATTCGAACATATGCATGCGTAGAAGGATTTTTGTCATCAAATATGATCATCTATCACCTTCTGAGAGATTCTGGAAATTTTTTTTTCATATGAGAAAGGTGTTTTATGACTTTAAGAGGGTGAATCAAAAATTAAATTCTTCTTCTATTTTCAATGAATGAAAAATATATGCTATAAAAAAATATATGATATAAATCTAATAAAAATTTTTTTTTGACTAGATTACATACAGGATTCGATTATATACAGTGAAAAGAAATCGAAGACTGTGTATAATCGAGTCCGCGCTGTATAAAAATCTAACAAATAGTGAATTATAAATTAAAAATGCGACCCATATTCTAACAATTGATGACCTGTTTTTATGTGTATGCTGCAATCACGATATCTGTATATTCTTTTATTTCTCAGCTTGAATTTGTACGCGGTTGTTGCGTGTTGCGTAAAAAAACCGCGTAAATTTTGAAATCTGCGTAAATTCCAAAAACCGCGTGAAAAAGCCGTGTATAAAAAAACCGCGTTAAAAGCGACTTCAGTGTACATGGTTTTGTGAGCTTCTTAGTACATGATTTGTAATTCTGAAACAAAATTGCTATTTTAAAAGTAACATAACATGGGGATGGACCGTTTTTGATTTAAAAATTTGACATGACAAGCTTTTCGGAAAAGTGTTTTTTACAAGAAACAAGGCATGTGACATTTATTGTGTAAACGTAAAATGTCAATGTTGGTGCTTGCGTCACTTTGCGAGATTACGGCAGCAAAGCTCGACATTATAATATCAGATTATTTTCAGACACAATTCTCGTGCAAGACTTTTCATCCACTTACAAATAACATGTTTCTCCGTGACATGGAATAAATGTTTGACACGGAAAATATGATAGAATGAAGACAGCCGTAAATCGGACAATTCCTTCCTCGAGTTTTGCTCTTATCAACACATTCGACGATTCACTTTTATTTATATAGATAGAAGACGATATAGGAGTGTGTTTTATCGCATTAAAATCCATTTCCACTTTCGAACGAAGATCTATTTCGTTACCGAGAACGTCAAATCGACTAACAACGCTTGTCAATATGTAATTGTAGAATACATGCGAATTGAATTTTTCGAATTTTTCCATTTTCTTTCAGAGTTTTCCGAAAAATTTTCAATGTTTGGTTAGAATATGTTTGGTTGAAATATGTGCATTATTTTTATGGGGCCTACTCTCCTTTCTAGAGGAGGAAGGGGTGTCATACCATCATAGAAACATTTGTCGTACTCAAAAACTCTCCCATCTCAAGTTTGGCTCCATTTGCTTGATTAGTTCTCGAGTTATGCAGAAGTTTGTGTTTCATTTGTATGGCTGGCCCCATGCCTTTAGGAAGGGGGTTGGTTTATCGAAGTACCATGGAAACGTTTCGTGCCTCCTAAAACCTCCACATGCCAAATATGGCACAATTTGCTTGATAAGTTCTCGAGTAATGTAGAAATTTGTGTTTCATTTGCATGGCATACACCCCCCTCCCCCCACCAGTCTTAAAGAGGTGGGGGGGAGGAACTCGAACTATCATAAGAACCTTCCCCGACCCCAAAGACCCCTACATACCAATTTTCATGTCGATGGGTTCAGTAGTTTCCGAGTCCATAAGAAGCAGACAGACAGACAGACACAAATCCATTTTTATTTATATAGATAGACGGATGAAAGACGAGAGCAACTTCGCTCCAAGAAATAAAAAACACTTAGAATTTCGATGGAAGTTTTATTTCAAATTAAAGTTTGGTTTATGCCATTATGTGTGAAATACAACATCATTCAAATGTCCACCTAGGGCTTCCTCGCACACCTTGATCCGGAACAGGTAATTTTCGATGACTTTTCGGCACATATGGGGCGGTATCTCGGTCATAACTTCACGAATGTTGTCTTTCAAATGTTCAAGAGTTTGCGGAGAGTTGGCATAGACACGGTCTTTCGCATAACCCCACAAAAAAAGTCTAGCGGGTTCAAATCGCATGATCTGGACGGCCAATTGGCATCACCAAAACGCGAAATTATGCGTCCCTCAAATTTCGTTCGAAATATGGCCATGTTCGGTCGTGTTGTGTGGCACGTGGCGCCGTCCTGCTGAAACCACATGTCATCCGTATCCATATCTTCAATTTGTGGCAAAAAAAATCGGTTAACATGCGGCCATAGCGCTCACCATTCACAGTTACCGTCTCGCCTCATTTTCAAAGAAATACGGCCCGATGACTTCACCAGACCATAATGCGCACCAAACAGTGACATTTGGCGGATACAATGGCCTCTCAACAATCACGTGTGGATTTTCTGAGCCCCATATACGGAAATTTTGGGATAGCCACCGAGCTCGAAATGTGCCTCATCGCTGAAGAAAATTTGATGCGAAAATTCAGCATTTTGCTGCTGTTGTTCGTTCACCCAATCGACGTATGTTCGACGCATTCCATGGTCACCACGCTCTAATTTTTGTACCAGTTGGACTCTATATGGATGTAGGTGCAAGTCCAAATGCAAAATTCGCCACAACGATGTGTTTGACAAGCCCAATTGCTGAGCACGCCGTGGAATCGAAACATTCGGGTCATCCTCCACACTGGCAGCAACAGCAGCAATATTTTCGGCCGAACGCACATTACGATGATGCACAGGTTTCACAATATCCGCTACGGATCCAGTTTGTTCGAATTTACGCACTACATTAGCGATTGTGTGCTCTGTAGG
This sequence comes from Toxorhynchites rutilus septentrionalis, assembly GCF_029784135.1. Taxonomy (NCBI): domain Eukaryota; kingdom Metazoa; phylum Arthropoda; class Insecta; order Diptera; family Culicidae; genus Toxorhynchites; species Toxorhynchites rutilus. The sequence continues at coordinate 25,522,724 of NC_073745.1, forward strand.
CCGTCCATGACGACCAAAATCCGTCCGTAATGCTCGAAAAACATTTGCCGGTTTTTCATCATTTTCATAGTATAATTTATCAAAATTAACACGTTGTGCGATACTAATACGATCCATATTGTAAAATGGCAGACATTCAACTAACGATATGACGCTTTGGTTGACAGCAATGTCAAACGGTTATCAGCGCAGGGCTGTATACTTTCGGAAGCTCGAAATGGAAAACCCTGTACTTTGAATTCGCTGGATTCACCCGTTTCGGTGTCTATAATATCGGTACCCTTCTGGAGAAGAATGGAAGCATTGAACGGAAGCCTGTTTCCGGTCTCCTGACGGTGCTACGCGATCGTAAACTGCAGCTCAAGCTAAAGCAGAAGACGGAGGGAGAGCTAGCCACATCATTTCGGGCTTTGGGAGATCGGAGCGACGGGTAGACAATGAGTAAATACCTAGCGGGGATGGACATCATCATGCGGAAATGTATGTCTAGAGCGGCCGTGTCGGAACAGCAAGCTGTGATCCAGAAACATACGCTAGAAGTGATGGAGAATGATTTTTTCCGGCAGAGCGGAACGTCAAAACGTATTCAACGCTGGAGTGCAATGACTGGCAGGCAACCAGCTACTTTACGCCCCCCCCCACCAAGGAGGTAAGTTCCGACGTGAAGTACATCTCCCACATCAAGTTCCGTAAGAAGGTGCTTCTGTGGCTAACCATAAGCGATGAGTGGATGTCAAAGTCGTTCTTCTGCCGTTCAGGATCGCTTGAAGATGTGCGCCAACCTTCCGAACATCTCTTGCTGCGTTTCATCGAGAATTTCTTGGTACCCCTGAAGCGGAGGATCTACTCCAACAATTTCGTGGCGAAAACGGTGGAAGGTGATTTTGGGGGGTCTCCGTAGCCACATTGGTTGCGCGTTCGCTTAGTAAGCGATCGATCGTGAGTTCAAAACTCAGGGCCCTCATTGACCATCTTTGTGTTGTTACAGAATAGCTACGTCCACGCAACAATCATCAGCGATGGAGATCGATCCACGGTCGAAATAAGATCGATTCATCCATACAACTGCTCTGCTCTGCAAGACACATCGGGCTGCTGTTCTATAAATAACTCAACAATGATCAATCAACTGTCTCCGCTGTCCGGTGGTCCAACTGGATAATGAAAGAACAGAAAGAATAACTCTTACGCCTAAATGGCTACTCCGTGAATGTACCATGTGTAATGGTATAGAAGGAATACTGGCGAATGGCAACTGTGTAATGTGCTAATTATAGATATGATTAAAATTCGATTAAAATTCGGCTCTGTTACAGCTAAAATGCTAATGAGCCTTGAATAAATAAATGGGATAAAAAAATAAAAAAAAAAAACGGTGGAAGAACTGATAAATAAAGCTAAGAAAGAACTGAAAAAACATGTCAACAAATATATTTTCGACAGCAATGGCGAAGGCTCTGGTCAACTGCCGGAAGGTTGCCCGGCGCGTCGAAATATTTTTGTAACATGGTCAATAAAATTATGTTTTATGGGAGATTTGTCCCATCAGAGATCTTCTGTAGTTTTTTTCATCTCCATCTGTAATAGAGAGAACTCTCAGAGTTTAAAGTCTCTATAATACAATACCTTCCTTCCTTCCATCTGTAATGTACATTTTTTAATGCAAGCGTTACAGTAAAACCTAGGAGAGAATGTCGCGTATGGTTATTTGTTTCAAACTCTGAAAGTTTACTAATCGCACCGGACTATCCTCAAGCTGAAAATTCGATTGAATTAAAAAAATTTCAGTACAAATGATTGGTGAGTGAATTACAAGCACAGCGATTCATCACGTAGTTACTTGATAATTCATAATAAAATGAAATGTCAATGTAATGACAAAATTTAACACCAATCTTATATTTGCATTTCAGCTGCTTGTGGCTGTAAATTAGCATTTTAAATGCATTGCTGTTGTAAATTTTCATACAGTATTCTGACTGCATTCATTTAAAGTGCATCGAATCTGTAAATAGCACCAGAGTAGCCGTATCTTTTGTCAAAAGCTGTTTTAGGTAGCCTGCGCACGCTGCATCAAATGCAAATTTCAATACATATTGGTTTTCTTGGGTATGAACTCAATGATGAAGCAACAGAATCGTTCCAGTGCAGAACAACATACATATGTATATTGGAACCACATTACAGCTTACCGTAAACACACGAGATGAAACGCTCCAAACCGCAGCCGTCGCCGCTGCAGATGATGTCCCGTCAATCCTCACCCCAACCCTAACCCTGGAAGCTGTGCAAGTGTGCCATGTTATGTCCTGCCTGCTCCAAGTACTGACAGCACAGCTCGTTGAACGGTTTCGGGCCGCAGACGCAAACATAGGTCGCATACTGCGGGGAGTCAAGGTTCGTCAGTTGTTTTGCCACTTCCAGCGAGATTTTGCCACGTTCCAGTCGGTGAGTGAGAGTGGGTGGGGATATGTTTTCCGGTGTTGCTGCTGCTGCGAGTGTGTCGCTCCTTTGCGTTGTTACTTTTGCAGGTGAGCTGCCAGTGGATGGGCTTCCGCGCGATTCAGCCTCCGAGAGGAAGTACCGCAGCATCAGTCTGGTGATGACAATAGCGATAACACCGAGTCACACGCGGTGCCAGTTGAGGGGTCGAACATGTAAAAGAGAGCAAAGGGGAGAGAGGGATAAGATAAATTATGGTGCCATATTGATTTTATCTTTTGCAGAGTCATTCATTATAAAACTTTGAGGTAATAACCTTACGTAACTAAATGTTTGTTTCAACCCATTCATTTACTCGGAATCTGAACCCAACAATGTTTCAGATGATACCGAAGACGACGATGATGATGAGGATAATGATGATGATGATGATGATGCACTTAAGTTGTAGCGAACTTGATCCTTCGCCTGTGGAACTCGCACCTTACAGAGCTTCCTTAGCGGAGTAGCGGCAGCTGTGGCGATTGTATGTACGTACTTCGTACAGAGGTATGCGCTATCGCATAAGGTGTGGTGTTACATGGCATATTTGGCTGCACATTGTTGGGATTGGATTCTCCACGTGGAACGGGAGCTGTTGTTTTCGTGGAGAATAGGCTGCTCGAGCTCGAGCGATTGTGATTATAGTTAAGCATAGTGACTATTAATAGAACATTGTGGTTACGCTGTGAATATATTCGATGAAGGGTGTTTCCATTTATCGTAAAAGGAATTCTGTATTGTCATCCGAATAGAGTAATTGAACATGACCAGTAATGAACTTTGGATTATTACTTTTCTCATGCAACCGTTCTGGTGATTGAAAGTGATAGTCTGAATTTAATTACATTTACGTGAAATTGACGAAGGAGCGCAATTCCTCGCCAAATGATTGATCGGTAACACCATTTTCAATTTGGAATAAAAATTTTAAACACAATTTCACACAATTTCTGTGGCTTAGTAAATTCAATGGGAGGAAATATAATTCTGGCCGAAGAGAAAATACATTGGATTACATTAACAACTGAGACTCTCTTAGAGGCGGATGAACTGCAAAGTTTAAAGCCTCACTAATGACGAATCCAACTCGTTATTTTTACATTTTTTTTGCAATACATTTTTTGTTTTAAAAGGAAGTAAAAAGAATAGAGCCTTTCATCAAGTATTTCGGTGGATGCTGTGTGTTATACACTACAGAAAAATGTAGAATATAAATAATACGCGTCACGAAATGAGTTTTAATAAAAGAAGTAACATTGAGGATTCGAAAATGTAAAAAAAATTGAAAATTGATAGTCGAAAGTCGAAAAATAGAAAAATTCAAAAATTTAAAAAATCGAAAACCATGAAAAATGTTTTTAATTATAAATCGTAAAACAATTTCAGCCAAATCGCTCGAGTAGATTCTAAGATATTGATACCACCAGCTGAAAAATATGGTTTCGAGAAAAACGCGTTAAAAAAATTTTCTACAGCTATACTATATCCCTTGAGCTGACCGTATACTTTCGGCTGTAACTTTCCAACGAAATCAAATTTCGAAAAATCATTTCAGGATAACATTACTGAGGGCATAAGCTTCCCAAGAATGCAAAAAAACCAATAAAACTACTTTTTCGACCTTCCAGACCGGGGTCTCACCTTAAAGCTCGAAATTTGCGTAAAAGTAAGAAATAAAAAAATCGAAAAATTAAAAAGTCAAAAAATCGAAAAATCGAAAAAGCAAAAATCGAAAATTCGATAAATAGAAAAGTTGACCAATCAAAAAATTAAAAAATCGAAAAAACTAAAACAAAATAAAATTCAAAAAATTGAAAAAAAATCGAAAATTGAAATCGAATCAAATCGATATTAAATTGAAAATTGAAAATCGAGTAATTAATGAAAAATGAATCAAAAATAGAAAAAAAACAAAAATCGATCGAACAAGCAAAAAATAAAAATATCGAAAAAAAGGAAAAAAAAATCGAAAAACTAAAACCAAAAAAACCAGAGAATCGAAAATCGAAAAAAATTAAATTGAATCAAAAAATCGAAGAATCAAAAAATGGAAAAGTCGATAAGTTGAAAAATAAAAAAAAAATTGAAAAACTGGAAAAAACCCAAAGTTTAAAATTTATCGAAAATCGGCGATTCAAATCGAAATTAAAATTCGAAATTGAAAAGCAAAAAAAAAAAACGAAAAATCGAAAAGCTGAAAGATGAAAAATTCTAATTTGAAAAACTGGAAGAAATAGAAAAATTGAAAATCAAAAATCGGAAATCGAAAATTTATGAAAAGCCGACGAAGCAAATCGAAATCAAATCGAAAATTAAGAAATTTTAAAAAAATAAATAAATTGGATAATCGAAAACCATGAAAAAAGTATAAATTATAAATCGTGAAAGTCCAAAATCACAAAAATAAAAAAAAATATAAAATTGTTTAAAACTTAAAAATTGTTGTTGAAGATTAAAAAATAAAAAATCATGAAGATCATAAAAATCAAAAATCAACAAATCGTCAAATCCAAAATCGAAAATCTAAAATTTGTCGAAAAATCGACGAATCATATCGAAATCATATCGAAAGATTGAAAACCGAAAGTCAGAAATAGAGAACAGGAAATCAAAAAAATTAAAAATTAAAACTTTCGATTCAAAATTTCCAAACATTGGAATAGCAAAAAAACGAGAATAGAAAATCGACAAGTTTTTCAAAAACTCAAAAAAATTGAAAAAGCAAAAAAAAAAAGCGAAAAACGGAAAAGTCGACAATTCAAAAAATAGAAAAATAGAGAAAATTAAAAAAAATAATAATTAAAGAACTGAAAAAAATCAAAGATTTGTCGAAAATCGACAAATTAAATAGATATCAAATTGAAAATCGAAAAGTTAAGGAATTGAATCAAAAATAAAAAAATCGATAAATCGAAAACCGAAAACTCGAACAAGCAAAAAAAAAATCTAAAAATCGACAAACTAAAAAAATCAAAAATTGAAAAATTTTAAATTATAAATACTAAATAAATTCTAAAAAATTAAAAACCGAAAAATGAAAAAAATTGGATCGAAAACAAAAAAAAATCAAAGAATCCTAAAATCGAAAAATCAAAAGCACAAAAAAAAGAAAAAAAACCAAAAATGAAAATCAAATATCACAAATTTGTCGAAAATCGACGTTTCAAATCGAGATCAAATTGAAAATTAGAAATTGAAAATCAAAAATCGAATCGAAAATCAAGAAAATCGAAAAAATTTAAAAATTTCGCGTACAGTTTCGATACAACGTACAATTTTGAGAGTAAGATGTACTTTATATCGAAGTTACCCTGTTCAATCGAGTCCAAAATTGTATATATTCGAATCACATATAATCGAGTCCGACCTGTAATAGTTAAACCTAAATTGAAGATGATCGAATTTGATCGATCTATCATTTTAAGTGAAGTTATTTTCGTCATTTTTTACCATGCAAGCGTTTTGACCAGTGAAGGCAATAGTCTGAATTCCAATACTTTCAAATCAAATTAACTTGAGCTCCGTTCGCGTAAGAAACTGTTGTTTAAGTTGAACATAACTAACCGGTGTCACGCTAGGATCGAGTCATTCCTGAATCGCTAATGTAGTTTGGGGGGAAAGGGGCAAATTATATCTCAAATAAAGACTACCAGCAGCAGCAACAACAACTCGAACTGCGCTCTATATTTCGAATGAAAGCCCCAGTAATAAAGCAACAAACAAAGTAACCATTTTAATTATTGCCTCTTTGTGTATGCAACAAGCGAGCAAGCAAGCAGCCAAACAAAGCCTCCCAGGAGGGCGGATACAAGAAAGGACTTTTTTTTCTGTACACCGCCGGGTACATGTTGACATACACGAGTATCTCACATCCCACCCACTGTATGTATGGAGTGCCCGTTGCCGGAAACGGTACTAAATGGAAAGCAAACTCGACATCGACGTTGACGTCGTTATGAGGCGCACACACCAACAACTCAACACATCGATGGAAGAAAATGGAAGAGAATCCTTTTGGCCCGAGCTCCTTCAGCTTAGTTGATGTCATTGAGATCTGAGTTCAAACGCACATGGGTAATAATCTGTAGAGTGGCAGTCTATAAAGCTTAATAACGTCGTGTTTATGTGTTTGCTCTTAGAGAACTGATAATCTCCAGAGCAATACAGAGTGGTTCGATTATTCATTTCTGTTGATCGTTTGAATCGTGGTACAACCCTAGAAATAAGAACCCAGCAGGGAAACGGATTTCCCCTCCACAAGGAAGTGCACTTCGTACAGTAAATGATGGCTCCTAGAATTAGCATTTGCATCGGATGGAACAATACATTACCTTCGATCCTTTTCGGCCAGGCTGTCCAGCATCTCACGACACCAGATATCCGCTTCGGTTTTGTTGTAATACAGCAAGCCAACGTTCTCTCTGTGAACGACACGGATAGTAATGGGGGGAAAGCATGTATTAATTTGTTTCTGACTCTGTTGCTGAACAAAGGCGGATTACGAAAATGTTTGTAATTTGAGCTCAGATTGGAAGTGTAGTCTCAAAGAGCTAGAGGAAGCTTACTGAGAGAGGGGTTATTTGTTTCAATTATGTTACGTGTAACGAATTCAGCGAACCGAAGTAATACATTTTATCACTTTTCCTACACAAACTGTGCTGTTGTCGAGTTATTATTTGTTTGGGCTTCACTTTTCGTCGAAAATAAATATTTGTAAATACACGCTTGAGTGAACGAGGGAGTATGAAATGATTGGGATAAATTAAAATCATATGGTTGAAGAAGCCGGATTCATTAAGTATAATCTTCCAACAGACATTTAGCATCGGGAGGCACAAAGTATTTTACAATCAATCCGGTACCAACAATAACGGAAACATTTGACTTGAAAACGGGGTTCAGAATAACCAAAGGCGGACGATAGTACAGGGTCTTTCAGATTAAACGCTTACGGAAAAAATCGAATAGCTCCTTATAACATTTTTTCTTCGCTACGTCGATTGTAACACTGCATTCCTCACTTCGGGACGATAATATTCGGCTACTCGTTCAGTCTGATCGGATGGTTTTTGGTGTCAAGATGTACAATTTACAAGTCGCGTTATCGAAAAAAGGGATGGTCACATCGAAAATGTCCTAAAATAAGCTTTATTTTCGTTTTTGAAAAATAAAAATTGGTTCCTTTTTTTAGAAGTCATTGAAATGTGTTGCGTGAGTGTTTAATCTGAAAGACCCTGTAGATCTTCACATTGTGATTATAGTCGTCTCGCAAGAGAGAGAATAGTATGGACGATGTTTTCCAATAGCAATAGTGTTCTCGCTTTCGCTAGTGGGATTCCCGTACCGATAACAACTGTTCTTCTGTCCGCGATCAGCTAATGAAGATCATCGTGAGGGCATTGATCGCAAATTGCAGACGTAAACAAACGCATTTCTTCAGGGTTGCAGCAAGGGTGTTCCGTTGGTCGCCAACAGGCTGTGTCCAGAGCACTCTGAGAACTCTGACCTATGGCAACAAGTTTCAAACGGATAGAGCTTAAATTGCATATTTTTTCTCTCCTACGTGTCCGTAGAACGCGTTCTGAATTTGAATTTAGAGCTTCCAGAGTGATTCAGAGCCTACTTCCACAGTGTAATACGGTTGAATTTCATGCCAACTCGACAGGCCGTTGGTAGCAACATCTCAGATAGCAGTGAAACGTTGTGGGTGTAAAGACATGGATCATTTAAGCAACTTTGCATACTTTAAATATTCGGAAAATAATTAGACTACTTTTTGGAAAAAGTTATTTTTTTTCTTATTTTTTGTACAAAAATTTTTAACTTAAAAACTATGATATCTAAAAAATTCATGTCAAAAAAAATTTTTTTTGGAAAAAAATTTCGCTGACAAAAAAAGTTATTCTAAAAATTAGAATTCATTTTTCTCAAAAACGTATTTTTTAAAAAGTCCCAAATACATATATATGAATATCCCTTAAATTTCTAACAAGTCGTCCATACATTGGAAGATAGGCACTTTTACAGGGAAAAAGTTTTTCTAACAACTTTTTTATATTTTATTTGAAAAAAATACAACTAATCCTAATTTTGTTTAAAGTCAAGATAGCGATGCAGTATATTCGGCAAAGTTTTAGATCTTGTTAAAATATAAACTTTTGTCGAAGACATCAATCTTTTATAGTTTTTGGAATATAAGTCATTTTTTGTATGAAGACTCCTGAAAAAATAATGTTTTGCTCGTAACATTCATATTATTGTGGTTTTCATTAGAAATTATCATAACATAGGAAATTATTGTGGTTTTCATTAGAAATTATCAAAGATTTTTTTAGAAAAAAATTTCTTTGAAAATAAATATTTTGAAAATTCAAATTCATTTTTCTTGAAAACATCTGCTTTAAAAATTCTGAATCAAAAGATATAAATAGCCTTTAAAATTTCCAACTAGTTTTCCATACATCGGATGATGGGCACATTTACATGAAAAAAGTTTTTCGAACAACTACTTTTTCATGTTTTTCTTTAAAAAAATGCTATTAATGTTCAATTCGTTACATTGTTATGTATAAATTATCGCATTTTAAATGCTCTGCTAGCTTTTCTCTATTCAGAAACATGTGAAGAACTTGTCAAACGTGAGAATTTGCACACAAAAATGTTACGAGCAAAACATTATTTTTTCAGGAGTCTTCATATAAAAATTACTTATATTCCAAAAATTATAAAAGATGGAAAGTTGATGTCTTCGACAAAAGTTCATATTTTAATAAGATCTAAATCTTTGTCGAATACACTATATCGCTATCTTGACTTTAGATTGTGGATTTTTTCCAATATCCAGTATCCAGTCGGATAGCAAATATTGGTCTGATATCCGTTTCATCTCTAGTATCAATGTTTATTTTATAGTTTCTATGTTACCTCCTTTATCTCCAAATGGAAATTCCTCTGAATTTTGTTCATGAAACATGTTCAAAGTTATGCAAAAAGTTCAAAAAATGCCATAATAATACCAACTGGAAATACCGCCCAAGAATATCAGGTTGAAGGCATGCGTATTTCATAAGGGAAATTGTCGTGGACTGTAATACAAAACAATCCGTACATCCTTCCGGATTTACAGCCATACAAATGGAACACAAAATTCTGCATTACTCGAGAATTAATCAAGCAAATGAAACCAAATTTGGCATGTAGAGGTTTTAGGGTGCAATAAATGTTTTTACGGTGGTTGGATACTCCTCCCCCCTCTGTAAGGGGGGCTGCCATACAAATGAAACGCAAATTTCTGCATTAATCGAGAATTAATCAAGCAAATGGACCCAAATTTTGCATGTGGAGATTTTATGGTGCAATGAATGATTCTATGGCAGTTAGATACTCTTCTCCCCTCTCTTAGGTGGGCCTGCCATACAAATGAAACACAAATTTCTGCATAACTCGAGAATTAATCAGGAAAATGAAACCAAATTTGGCATGTGGAGATTTTAGGGTGCAATAAATGTTTTTGCGGTGGTTTAAACATTCCACCCCTCTCTAAGGGGGAGCTGCCATACAAATGAAAGACAAATTTCTGCATAATTCGAAAACTAATCAAGCAAATGGAGCCAAATTTGTCATGCGAATGTTTTAGGGAACACGAAACGTTTCCATGGTGAATAGACACTCCTCCCCTCTCTCAGAGGGGTGGCTTCCATACAAATGAAACACAAATTTCTGCATTACTCGAGAATTAATCAAGCGAATGGAACCGAATTTTGCATGTGGAGGTTTTAGGGTGCAATAAATGTTTTTACGGTGATTAGACACTCCATCCCCCTCTCTAAGGGGGAACTTCCATACAAATGAAACTCAAATTTCTGCATTACTCGAGAAATAATCAAGCAAATGGAACCAAATTTTGGATGTGGAGGTTTTAGGGTACAATAAATGATTCTATGGTGGTTAGATACTTCCCCCCTTCTCTTAGGTGGGGCCGTCATACAAATGAAACACAAATTTCTGCATTACTCGAGAAATAATCAAGCAAATGAAACCAAATTTGGCATGTGAAGGTATTAGGGTGCAGTAAATATTTTTACGGTGGTTAGACACTCCACCTAAGGGGGAGCTGTCATACAAAATTCAACGGGGTTGATTAGAAGATCAATCAACGAACAGTTCTGCGATTGGACCTATGAACTTGCACATAGTAGAAAAACGTCAATGTTTGAAGGTAATGATAACAAAAAACAAATTTTGGGCAGGACGAAGTTTGCCGGGTCAGCTAGTTTTATATAAAAGCACCACGAATGACCAGAACCGAATACCATCAGGCGACAAATCGAACGTCTTGGTTTGTCAAAACTAGCTCATTGGGACCATTTCAATGGTTTTTGACAACATTAGGATAACCCGAATGGTTTCCGGATGACCTGCAGATCAGTGTTTAAATCGAGTTATGGAAAGGCCACACCTTCAGGTGGATTAAATCAGTTTTTTTTGTATCCTCAAACCCTTGGATAATCATTTAAATGACCGTAGATGAAGAAATAATTGATTTTCTATACATTTTTGTGCATATGACATTTGAAAATCCTGTAAAACATAGATTGATCAATTTTACCCCGAAGCTACATTTTGAAAATTTCCGCTAAAAATTTTGCAAATTAACGCTTAAGGATTTTATTGAAAAAAACTTTCCATAACGTTTTGTGGCCTTAGCCCCAGTACTAATTATTAAAATAATTCAATTTGCCGATGAGCTCAACCAACAGAGAATCCAATCTTTGATGCAGGGTATCGAAAATTCATCCAAACTGTGAAGGAATAATAATAATATTATAATAAATTCTCTGTGTTTTGATATGAATTTTTTTTGAATCTTTAACCGAGATACAACTGGTTTTGTATTTTCGGATTCTAGATGAATCAAGTTTTAATGAACAGTATGAAGGGAAACATCATGAGAATGGTTGGCCTCGTCTTCTAGTTGAACTTTTTCATCATTATTTACTAACCTTACCCAAACCGCAACACAATGAAGTATTACAAGGCGGACTGGATAATATATAGTCTCGGATTTCTTTTCACTGTATATAATCAAATCCTGTATATAATTGAGTAAAAAAAATCAATTTGCTTCCGGTTTACGGTACTACACATCTCAATCACTTTCTTTGCGATTTTGCCAGCAATATATTCTTTTTTAGTCTACGTTCACGTTCATAGATGTGGTTATATTCTAGAATGTTTTACATGAAATATAAAAATGAAATACTTACACCCTATTGCTGCTCCGTTCGAGCAGATAATTCAGCACGGCCAGCATCGGAGTTAATCCGCTTCCGGCGGTCAGTAAGGCAACGCGGTTGTGATGCTTGAGTTTTGCGAGCGCAAAATTCCCACTCGGCTGGGAAAGTTGCAGGCCAGCGGCCAACGGCACCGGCCTGGTCAAATACTCGGACAAACGGCCGGTTCGGTAGGTTTTCACCAACAGCGGTACAAACGTAGCGGGACAATGCGTTGGGATGGCGTTGGCAGGCACAGGAGTGTAACTTCGGCTGATAAATTCTCCCCCAATGGAACCCGTCACCGTTACGTGATGTCCGATGGGGGTTACCTGGAGAAGCGAGTGGCTTTTCGGACGAAGCAACAGCGCACAGGAATCGTGCGTGATTTCAATACGCGTCGCCACATCGTACTCATTCAGTTCCATCTCGTGGTTTTCGATGCGCTCGTACTCCATCTGGCCGTAGCTGGTCCACAGCCCAGGAAGGGATTTATTGAACACAATTTCGACTTTCCCCGTTTCCAGCGATTGCCGAACGCTGCAAGGCCACTGAAGATTGTTCGAAGCTTGGAACTTGTACCGATGCAGAACGCTTCCCTCGAGATACATTCGCACGATGAACTCTTGGGGGCCAACGAACTCCACAACAACGGCCGGGTTGCAGAGCGCTCTGGTGTAGAAGATGAACGACACTTCGGCCGTTTTCTGGATCCAGTCGAAGCGAGGCACTACGGGAAGTAACCGACTGGCAAACTCATCACTCGAACTACTCGCTGCGGAAGTGGGGGATAACACTTTGGATGCTGCCACCGGACTGACAGGCGTTGGTGGTTTCAGGAAGATTGCTGCACTGCTGTTTGATTTGGCTGAATCTCCACCCAGGTTGAGCGTTCCGGTGCTACGAAGTGGTCCAATGTAGCACTTGGCCAGCAGCGATTCATAGTTCACCCAGGCGTGTACTTCATCGAACAGCTTGGTAGCATCCCGGCCGACGCCTCGCATTAGTTCATCGATGCCTTGAAAATGAAACTGGTTTTACAAACTATGTTCTTCGGAAGATTCGGTAGTAATTGAAAAACTCACCCCCGGGATGAAAGTCCAAATACTTCGTCACGTTGTACACTTTCCCCCGGATCGCCATCCAAGCATCCCCCGGCGTATTATGCTGCTCCAGCTCGGAATGACTCACCGGACGCACCTTTCCGCCCGTACCCGTTAGATCCACACCGGAGTTCCCCAGTCGGATCCAGTCCATCAGCGAGTGGCCCGGTTTGAGGGCCGTTTTATTGCGGGGATTTCCTGTAATGGAGAAAAACAGGGGAAGCGAATGATACAAATGGCAGTCACTAATCTATCTTATTGTTCTGGTTGCATGTTCGAAATATATGGTCAGCAAATATTGGTCAAATTTATGACGCTGCTGTCCCAGCTGGGTCAACTGATTCCGGGGAAATAATCGTTTATTACTATCAACATAAAGCATTGTTGGTGGTGATTGATGATGCGATTATCACGAAATGGTTTCAGAGCCCCTGATTTTTTAAAAGGGCTTCGTTCGGAAAATATTCTCAAAAACAATATGGCTTTTTTGTATTCTGTTGTAACTATATACAACGAATTCAACAAACCGAACAACATTTTACACCCCCTTGCTCTTAGATCGGAAAGGCAGATTAGCGGGTAAAAAATTGGTCATATCGAATGCTCGCAGGACTGTCAAGTGTCGAGTTGGGATCATTGTCACCGGTGCGGCGTCGGAAGGACATTTGTTGTCGCTTTGCGAAGGGAAAAAGAATTTTTTATTCCTATTCAGGCTTTTTACGGCGTCGTGAGCGGGATACTTCCATTTTTTTCGCTCCTCCGTTTCCGGGTGAACAAAGGGATGAAGTGAATCGAGGTTTTTATTTATCGCCAGGGATTGAATTGGACTAGGACTAGGTCGAACGCTCGTCATGCTAGCGAGGAAACATAATCCTTGGGTTGGAGCATTCCGGGTGCTGTATAATTGCAGGTGTTTGGGATCCCGGAAGTCTTGGGGTTTTGGTTTGTTTGCTTAAGTGCTTTCGGGCGCAAAGTTCGTACCATTCTAAGGGTGAGAGTGGCTGAGCCTGTGGAAAAATTTCCATATTAGGCGAAGGAATACAGGAGGTGAAGAATTACATTTGAAGGCGGGACCGTTGCTGTAAAAATGTTTTGATAGCAATAGCGCTTCGAATGTTGAAAATTTGAAACAAAATTTGAAATAAAACATTCGAGCTCCAAGAAAAGCTCACTATATAGTGAATGATTGTTTTCTTCCTTTTCAATTTTCCATTTTGAGCTGCACAGCGCATCATAATGAATGTCCGGAACAATCGGACAATCGGTTATAACCGATTATGCAAATTATCATGTCTACACAGTAACCACGAATTGTGATAAAATAATAAGCTCATTACATTGTATATTTACTGATTTAAATTCCACCCTTCCTGCTCATCCACAGCATAGATTGTGGTAACATTCGTTGTCGTTTACATTTAACAAACCAGCTCGAAAATATGAAAATGAGATCAGTCCAGGCTGTGGAAGCTGAAAATATATTGCAAATAATATGCAAATTTTGGGTTTTTGAACTACTCAAACTGGCACCAGACTACAGTGAGGTGAAACTTTAGTTATTAAGGATACAAAATATATAATATTCATTTTGAATTTTGAATAAATGTGCAGTGCTACATTTTTAAATTATCACAGTTTAAGTTTTTACAACTACCATGGCGGTGGGATGATTATTGATATTGTTACATATATTTAATGTGGATATCTGTTAATTGTGTATGTAGAAACAATGCCAACCAGGTTCGTCTATATATAAAACCGGGTGGAATACTTATATATGGCATGTTTTCTTAGTGGAAAGCCTTCGTCTTTGCTCTTTTACACGCGGGGAAACAGAATGAAGAACGAATCACATCAGCGAATCCACTTTGTGGTAGACCACTTTACTTGCGAAGTGAATAAAATGTAATAAATTCAAAGATTTCGAGAAGTGTCTTACTCAACCACCAATTCAAAATTCTAGTTACGTCATCTATTATCAAACCAATAATTGAAAACAGTACGATAAGAAAAATGGGGAAGAAATGTGAGTGTTCGAAATTATTTAAACCAAAAAAAGCGCTTTTGGGCGGGACGGAATTCACCGGCTATGCTAGTTTCAATATAAAATACAGTCTTCGTATACACCAATTGCTGTCTTCTTCTTGAATGGCGTTAACGTTCCCTGTGGAACTTTTGCCGTCTCAACGTATGCATTAACTAGCGTCATTTATTAATACTTAGTTGAGATTTTCTAAGCCAAATAACACGCCTTGAATGTATTCCGAGGGGCAAGCTCTAGAATACGCGTGCTCACAGTGCAAGTCGAAGGAAATTTCTTTGACGAAAAAATCCCCGTTAATGTTAGTGAGACGCTAACCACTCGGCCACGAGTGCACCAATTGCTGTAATCATCATAAATTTAAGAAATATAGGTGAACCCGGGGCAAGAGTGCCCATCTGATTATTTTGCCTATTTCCATCTTTTACAATTATTTAACAACAGAACTTTGTTTTATACAGATACTGCATATATCTCACATATTATCAGCTAGAACCTTAAATATTTTTTATTGGAAAACAGATAAATGCTAACTGAGCTTCTTACAACTGCAATCTATATGAGAACGCACAGGCGCAAATTGACGAAAAACCCTTAGTTTCATTATGTTTGCATGACTCCACCCATAAATACAAATAGAATAATCATTTTTCTTCAACTTACTGTATGAACTAATTTAAATCGTACGCATTTATTTCAATAAAAAATAAATTTGTTATCTCTCAACTTCCGGGGCAAAAGGAGCCATTATTACCGGGGTAAAAATGCCATAGTCGTAACCTCGAATTCGATCTGTCAAAAGCAATCGTGGTTGTGTTTGTTGTGGTCATGGTTTGTAAATATGAACGGATTTCGTTCCGGAACCAGTGGCAGATGGAAACTATGGTTGTGGCCGTACATTCTGTAAATCATGAAGACGAGCTGCGGAGGAATATAGTTTGCCCAGAAGAACATTGGCCAAATATGTGCAGAAGTTAGGCCGTTTTAAAACTGTGTTTTCTAAACAACAGGAGGAGTAACTCGTGAGTCACATCCTTAATATGCAGAAGTTATTTTATGGGCTGACAACACACGACATCCCGAACCAAGGGTATAAAATCGCAGAGTGAAATAATTTAGATCACTCTTTCGACAAAACATCCAAATTGGCCGGCGAAGCTTGGCTTGCCGGTTTCCGTGAACGCCACCAGAACTTGAGTTTGCGTTCTTTGGAACCACCGTGAATTTCACAGTGCTTTTTTCATCAAAAATTATATTTTTATAAGATTGGCACTCTTGCTTTTCCAGTACGGAAAAATACAAGCCAAAAACATCATTTTTGTAAATGAACATTTTCATAGTAAACATAACTTTTGAACAATTTGATGCATAGCTGCACCTAAATAGGAGTATAAATGAACAAATCAGCAAAAAAAATGGAATAAATATAACAAAAGAGCATTCAAAAACGCGTATTAGCTTAAGGTGGAACTCTTGCCCCGGGTTCCCCTAGGTGGCAGTGACCAGGACACGTTCGCATCGTTGACGTGGATCTATGGAATTATTGTTATTATTGTCCCTTGTTTATCACTTTGGATTTCATTTTAGAATACATCAAAATTATAGGAATAACTCTTTAGTAGAACGTTTTGATGGATCTAGAAAGGGCCGATGAGTGCGTGGCAGCTGAAGATGGTATTCATACTTGTTCTTGCGAGAACAATACACAAGCTGGTCATATGTCGAAAATAGTGTTCTCATTGGCAATCCACGAACTCCGATGAGTATACATCGCAAGATTTCTGCTGCTAGACACAAAACAAACGTAATATTCTAAGTTTGGCTTCATTTTTCACATGGATAAAATTACGATTGTTTGCTACGATTCTTTTCGTAGTGGTATAGATAAATTCAAATTGCGCTTCGCTGCTCGTTTGCTCGGTACAATTTGGGGAGCACAAATCGGACCACTTGGATTGGAACATGGAGCACAATCATCTTTATTGTGATAGACGAAAAAGAAAAGAAATATTTCCTATCAAAAGTATCAAACAAATTTAAAAACATACACTTTAAAACCTTTTTTTAAATTCAAATTTATTTTTCTCAGAAGCGTATTTTTTCAAATTCTGAAAAAAATATGAATAGTCCATACAATAACTAACAAAAACGTGGAAAAGTATTTCTATTTCCCTGTAGAAGTGACCATCTTGCAATGTAGGAATAACTTATTGGTTAGTGGATGGACTGTTCATATGACCCATTCCAGCGTGACGTGATAACGTATTGACTCACTAAAAATAGTTTTTTTTCTCATTTTCATGTACAAATCACACGATTTCCAAATTGTAAACGATGTAAAATTGAGATAATTTCCTACAAGAATTTTCAGTTGGAAAATATTCTACCGTTGAACTCGTTCGTTGCCAGCCCAATACTTTGGTGACAACATTTGTTTTTTTACGGTTTCTGACTTCTGAACATTAATGTTATATTTTCAGTTCCGTTTCAAACATACACTTGAATTTGGTTCTATGATTTGTCAACGATTGATGAGCATAGATTCCTCTGTACTCAGTTTTAAAAAAACTCTAAAGAACTTCGCAAAAATCGGCATGCATTGTGTGACGTGACAACACGTTCTGTGCGAAAAAACAGTCTCCACAAAGCGTTGTCACGTCCAAAAATCAATAAAGTGTATTAAGCAAGTATTTCACCGTATTGTGGTAATCTAGATACTATTTTTTATATTTTTATTACTCTGAATACTTCTCACATTCTCCTGAGACCTCTCTTTTCCTTCCAAAAGTCCATCTTATAGGGGAAGGTGGTCCTGAACCTATCCCCTTTATATTAGGCTGTCAAAAAAGTCCTGCGGTATTTTTTTTGAATTTTCATTTGTTCATAAAATTAGTTACAATCATCTGTTTTAAGTCAAATATGCGCCGTTTTGTTCGATGACTTGTTCCCAACGAGATGCCAACTTCATAATACCCCTGTTATAGAAGCGCGCTTCCTTATTGGCAAAAAACTCGGATAGCCAATTTTCACAGGCCTCTTTTGTGGCTAACTTCTGACTACCTAGCTCGTTCGCCATGGACAAAAACAGGTGGTAGTCACTTGGTGCAAGGTCCGGACTATACGGCGGATGCAAAAGAACCTGCCATCCGAGCTCCCGGAGCATCTGGCGCGTCACCAAAGAAGTGTGTGGCCTGGCGTTGTCTTGATGGAAGACAATGCGGCCTCTGTTTATCAAAGATGGCCTCTTCTTCATGAGTGCTACCTTCAAGCGGTCCAGTTGTTGGCAGTACAGGTCCGAATTGAGCGTTTGGCCATAGGGAAGCAGCTCATAATAGATTATTCCTTGACAATCCCACCAAACACACAGCAGAACCTTCCTGGCCGTTAATGAGGGCTTGGCCACCGTCTGAGCCGCTTCAGCGGGCTTTGACCACGACCGTTTGCGCTTCACGTTGTCGTAAGTGACCCACTTTTCATCGCCAGTCACCATCCGCTTCAGAAACGGGTCGATTTTGTTGCGATCCAGCATCGATTCACATGCGTCGATACGATCAAAGATGTTTTTTTGCGTCAACGTGTTGGCACCCATACATCGAGCTTCTTTATGAATCCAAGCTTCTGCAAATGGTTAATAACGGTTTGATGACTTATCCCCAGCTCTTGGCCGATGCTACGGCTGCTACTATGCCGGTCTTTCTCGGCTAATTCAGCGATTTTGTCGCAATTTTCGACGACAGGCCTTCCGGAGCGTGGCGCATCTTCGACGACCTCTACACCAGAACGAAAACGTTGAAACAATAGTTGTGCGGTGGAAATGGAAACTGTATCGGGTCCATAAACTGCCGAAATTGTATTGGCAGCTTGAGATGCATTTTTGCCTTTGTCATAGTAGTAATGTAAAATATGTCGGATTTGCTCTTTATTTTGCTCCATATTTGCGACACGATAACTCACGAACGACTTAACCAAATAAAACACTGTCAAGGACTATATTATAGCGCGCAAATATACCTTTCCAACAAGCTATAGTATGACTCGATACAATGAATACAACTAGAACTACGCGCTTACAACGACACCTCGCGGAAATACCGCAGGACTTTTTTGACAGCCTAATATTTTAGGAACGGTGTTTCCTACTGAATGTTCAGTAGCGTCAAATGAAAGGTGTCACAATGTTGACAATTTGATAATATGGTGCCTTTTATGGCTCTCTTGATGCCTGAACATACACTATTGAGAAATCGTTGTAATCAACAAATTGCAATCAAGGATAAATTTTCCCTTTGAGATGTTTTTGATTTTATTAATTTAAATATTTGACGTGATTTTTAAACAGAGCTTCTAAGTACATGATTTGTAGTTCTAAAACAAAATTGCTATTATAAATGTAGCTGTTGTTGATTAAAATGTTTGCCATGACAAGCTTTTCGGATTTTTTTTTACAAGAAAGAAGGCATGTGACTCTCTTTATGCTAATCGTCCATTACGGGAGATGTTGTTATGTGAAATTTGCTGACCCTGCTCGTTCATCATATGCTATCAGACCAGATCAGAAAATCACATCGCATCACAATCAAATTACGTCACATTATAGGGGAATTGGCGCTTACGCCAAAGATTACGAGAGAGATTACGGCAGAGAAGGTGTTGATGCTTTCCCTGTAGAAGTGCTCTTCTTCTGACGTATTTATTTAAAACATCTTTGCGTTGGGGTCACCATTAAAAACTGTTTTTTAGCTCTAACTTTAATATTTTAAATTCTACATACAAACTGTCTTCGAAAGACTTTTAGAACATACTGATGAAAATATCTTGCGATGCAGAACTCGTCAATATCTCTACCTCACTCAAAGTTATTGATATTTCATCCCAAAAATACGATCTCTGCAATTGTTTGTTATTCTTTCTAGGGCAAATATAAACGAAGTTTATTGGCGGCATTTGAAAGAACAGAGTTTACTCTACATAATGTGTGATTTTCAAAACTATGTAATTTTTCGTATTTGAGTAAATTAAAATTGAAATCATGAGTTTTTGGGTGAAAAACCATCAATAACTTTGAGTAGGATTAAGATATTGACAAATTCTGCACCGAAAAATGTTGGTCTTGATAAGCTCTAAAAGTCGTGCGAAGACAGTTTTGATGTAGAATTTGAAATATAAAAGTAAAAAAAAAAACGCTTTTTTATGGTCACCCTAATGCAACATAGGAAAAAAGCGCTATATCGGTTATTTCAAGAGATAGAAAAAAGCTTTGTTCCACAAAGTTAATTAAAATAATTGGGGCTACAATACTGTCGAACTATGTTTTTCTCTATCTATAAAGATAAGATAGTTAGATTTTTTATTTCATCGACAATTTTGGTCACCTTATTTTTGCTAACATAAAAATGAGTGCTCTACCATATGTAACAACTTTGTCGAAGACAGTTTTTGTCTAAAAAATAAATATCTCTCACAAAGTTGTTTTTTAACTAAGTTGTATTAGGGTAACCATGAAAAAAAAACGATTATTTTACTCTAACTTTTATATTTAAAATTCTACATCAAAATTGTCTTCGTACGACTTTTAGAGCTTATCAATACCAACATTTTGCGATGCAGAATTCGTCAATATATTAATCCTGCTCAAAGTTATTGATGGGTTTTCACCCAAAAACTCATGATTTCAATTTTAATTTACTCAAATACAAAAAACAACATACCTTTGAAAATCACATGTTATATAGAGTGAAATTTGTTCTTTCAAATTCCGTCAACAAATATTTTTTTATGTTTGCCCAAATTGGATTGGCAAGCAATCGAAGAGAGCGCATTTTTTTGGGAAAAAATATCAATAACTTCGAGTGAAGTTGATATATTGACAAGTTCTGCATCGCAAAATGTTTGTATCAGAATGTTCGAAGTCTTTCGAAGACAGTTTGTATATAGAATTTTAAATAAAAAAGTTAGAGCAAAAAACAGTTTTCTTAACGCAAATTATGAAAAAGGCGCTATATCGGTTATGTCAAGAGATAGAAAAAAAAACTTTGTGCGCTGTTAGAAAGATGTTTTAAATAACTGGGACAACAACATTGTCGAACTATTTTTTTTTTCCAAAATATATATTTTTATAAAGGCTCATATGGCGTTAGCCTCACGGGGCTGGGAGTACAATACAATTTTTCTTATTATCTATGTTAGTAATAAGTAACCGATTACTCGCGGTTGGCTCGAGGTTAGTATTACAAGTGTTTTCGTAATTGTACGTGTACGTACGTGTGCCCGACACGGGATACTTCCTATTGGGATGCAGCTGACCATTAATCAGCAACGCCCCCCTAGTATGTACTCCATATCTAGCGTGGTGCGTCTTCTCGACTCGAGGAATCCAGGATAGAATGGTCACTAGCCGGCGCAATCATCAGCTCGTGTAGAGTTGTCATGAGCGGTACAATCTTTGGCTCTTGTTGAATCATCAGTGAACTGCACAACCTTTGGCCCGTGTATCTGTAAAGAGTGTGTGTATGTATTGCCGCGACTAAGTAAAAGTTTATCGATCGGTTAGGAGGGATATGAAACGGGGACACAACGAAGGAAACATCATTAAACGTTGACATCGGCGTTTCTGAGGAACAGGTATAGATGAAGCAGAAGATCAGGATCCCGGCTACCAACGATATCCGGGACGGGGATATCCGATTGTCTGCCTTGTGCTCTCAGTGCTCTAGTGAGCTGAGAGCGAGCAGCATGGAACCGGATACACGACCAGACAACATGCTCGATGTCGTGGTAGCCATCGCCACAACCACAAAGATTGTTTGCTGCGAGCCCAATGCGATAGAGATGCGCGTTTAGGTTGTAGTGATTGGACATAAGCCGAGATATCACGCGAATGAAATCTCGACCTACATTCAATCCCTTGAACCATGCCCTCGTCGAGACCTTAGGGATAATCGTGTGTAACCAACGACCGAACTCATCTCCACTCCACATGCGCTGCCAACTTACGAGCGTATACTGACGAGGAATGTGGAAAAATTCATTATAAGCAATTTGCCTTTCAAAAAGAGTGCCTTCTAAAGCGCCCACCTTAGCTAGCGAGTCCGCTTTCTCATTCCCCGGAATCGAGCAATGAGAGGGAACCCATGCTAAGGTAATCTTGAATAATTTTTCGACCAAAACACTCAATAGTTGTCTTATTCTTGTTAGGAAATAAGATGAGTAAGCGGGGGTACTCCTGCCAAAACTTCGAGACTCATCGTATGTGTCGAATGCAAACACCCCATTGCTATACGCAAGCAACGATATTGTATTCTCTCCAGCTTGAGAATATGAATCCTGGCAGCTGATCGGAAGCAAAAACTGCCATATTCTAACACTGATAATATCGTTGTTTTGTATAACTGAATGAGGTCTCCTGGATGGGCACCCCACCATGTTCCGGTTATTGTTTGGAGAAAATTGATTCTTTGCTGGCATTTCTGTTTCAAATACGCAATGTGTATTCCCCAGGTACATTTAGAGTCAAAATATACTCCAAGGTTTTTGAAAAACATCGAGTGCTTGATCGTTTTGCCGGATAGGTGAAGCTGGAATTGGGCGGGTTCGTGCTTCCTAGAAAAAACGACCATTTCGGTTTTCTCCGTAGAGAATTCGATACCCAGCTTGAGAGCCCACGTGAACAGATTGTTCAGGGTATCTTGCAACGACTTTTGCAGAACGACGGGATTAGTACCCGTGATGGAAATAACTCCATCGTCTGCAGTC
Source organism: Toxorhynchites rutilus septentrionalis (assembly GCF_029784135.1). Classification (NCBI taxonomy): domain Eukaryota; kingdom Metazoa; phylum Arthropoda; class Insecta; order Diptera; family Culicidae; genus Toxorhynchites; species Toxorhynchites rutilus. The sequence continues at coordinate 25,545,376 of NC_073745.1, forward strand.
TGCGTCTCAGCGTGCAGTCTCTAGTTAGACAATCATCTATATCATTGACGTAAAAACTGTACAAGAGGGGGCTTAGGCAGGAGCCTTGTGGTAGGCCCATAAAACTGTAACGAGAAGATTTCGAGCTGCCATGAGAGAAAATCATGTGCTTTTCTGACAGTAAATTGTACAGGAAATTGTTAAGAATTGGTGAAAGTCCACGATTATGAAGCTTCTCTGAGAGAATTTCCATGGAAACTGAATCAAATGCCCCTTTGATATCGAGAAAAACGGAAGCCATTTGTTCTTTGCGAGCAAATGCGATTTGGATTTCAGAAGATAGCAGCGCGAGACAATCATTTGTCCCTCTACCTCGGCGGAAGCCAAACTGCGTATTTGACAGCAAATTGTTCGTTTCGACCCACTTGTCCAAACGAAGTAGAATCATTTTCTCTAACAATTTACGAATACAGGATAACATTGCAATCGGCCTATACGAGTTGTGATCGCAAGCCGGCTTGTTGGGTTTCCGTATGGCTATCACTCTCACTTGTCTCCAGTCATGCGGGACAATATTCAGCTCCAGAAACTTGATGAACAAGTTCAGCAAACGCTGTTTTGCCAAGTCGGGAAGATTCTTCAACAAGTTGAATTTAATCTTGTCCGACCCCGGAGCTGAATTGTTACATGAGAGGAGGGCAATTGAGAATTCCACCATCGAAAAATTCTCATAGTCGCATTGGAGCGGAATGTCGCGTACGACGCTTTGTGCAGGAACGGAATCGGGACAAACCTTTCTTGCAAATTTGAAAATCCAACGGTCAGAGTATTGCTCACTTTCATTTGTATGGTTCCAGCCACGCATTCTCCTAGCCGTATTCCAAAGAGTGCTCATAGCGGTCTCCCTTGACAAACCATTGACGAACTTTCGCCAATATCCACGCTTTTTTGCTTTAATCAGACCTTTTAGTTTGGCTTCTAGAGCTTGGTGCTTTCGAAACCATTCCACTAGTCCAGTTTTCCGGAATTTTTTGAAAGCGGATGATTTTTCAAGGTAGACCTTTGAACACTCCTTGTCCCACCAAAGTGATGGAGGACGACGTCGTAAAGTGGTAGCAGGAACACGTTTCTTTTGAGCTTGAAGTGCGCTTCCGTAAATCAAACTCGATATAAAATTATACTCTTCGAGTGGAGGAAGTTCATGCATTGAAACAAGTGCTTCAGATATTATTTCTGCAAATTTTCTCCAGTCAATATTTTTCGTGAGGTCATACGCAATATCGACTGACTCACGAGAACCTGATTCATTGGCGATCGATAAAATTATTGGCAGGTGGTCACTACCGTGGGGATCTTGGATTACCTTCCACGTGCAATCCAGGGATAACGAAGAAGAGCAAAGTGATATGTCTAGCATACTTGCCCGTGCAGGGGGGTTGGCTATTCTAGTTGCTTCCCCAGTATTCAAAACTGTCAATTTGAAGTTGTCACACAGATCATAAATCAAAGTGGCACGGTTGTCATCGTAGAGTGAACCCCATGCTGTTCCATGGGAGTTGAGGTCACCTAAGATTAGCCGCGGCTCCGGCAGTGCCTCGATGATATCAAAAAACTGATGGCGGCCTACCGTAGTTCTTGGAGGAATATATATTGTCGAACTATGTTTACCTTTTCTATAGAGATAAGAAAGTTAGATTTTTTATTTCATCGAAAATGTTTGTCACCTTATTTTTGGCAACATATGAGGAGGCGATCTGGCGTAGTGGTAACATCCATGCCTCTCACGCGTCACGTGAGAGGTCACGAGTTCAATTCTCACTCCCGACATTCTTCCAAAAATGGAAGTACAAGTGACGAACCAGCCAAAATGAGTTGAAAATCACTATAATACAGATAAAAAAAAAAAAAAATTTTTGGCAACATGGAAATGAGCGCTCTATCATATGTAACAACTTTGTCGAAGACAGTTTTTGTCTAGAGAATAACTGTCGAGCTCTAAATGCAAATTTCCCCTTAAATGCATTTCCTGGACCATTGTGTTATGGCCAATCGAGTTGGGATGAAATTCGTCTATAGGTATTTGAAGTAGTGGCAATGTTTTTAGAATACGGTATAAATCAACCGCAAATTTGTATATGAATAGAGGTTCCATATCTGATCGAAGCAATATTTGATATTAATCAAGCAAAACTGTACTGCACCCAGGTCTCATATTATGAAATGGAACCATTTACTTTTCACTTTAGCTCACTTTATGATTCCTCGTCAAACGATATTGCGCATAAGTTTTAATCCAAAACTATCCAAAATATCATTCTACCGGGGCAAGCAAACATGTCACCCCCGCAGACTTATCCTGGCGGTGACACGACAGAACACAATTTGCTGCGTGACACCGTTTTGCCACAGCGTGGGATCATTGTTGGGGTTTTATTCGTGTTCGGTGCTGTGAACCGTTACATACTCTGGCGGTAAGGCACAAATGTTCAGCTGCAGCGAATCGGCACTTTGTAGCATACTAACTAACGTCGCGTATCATGATCCTGTATCATGGCGACCGTGTTTCACGATCCTGTATCACCGTGATAGTTTACGGCCTAATCGAGAACTTGGACATTACAAAGTGATCTGTGCGGTACCAAGGGTCAGCCGGAAAGTGTTGTGGTATGCTGAAAGAAGCAAAAATGAATAGTGAGCCATTTGGTACCCTAATTTTCTACTAGTTAACGGAAAAGCGATTGAACAGAAACCAATTAAGGTGTAAACAGTGATCTACAAACTTATTTCGCTTGGAAGAAGAAAGTGGCGGTACAATTTCAATTTGATTACGCAAATGGATGTGGAATAAAGTGAGTGATAAACGTTGAACTGCAAGTGCGTTAATTCTCAAAGAGTCATTAGCCGAACAAATCTATCATTAACGTCAGAACCAGCGAGCCGTTAAACCGAGTGAATTACGTTAAATCAGAAAAAAAAAGTGAGAGACATGTTAGAATCAGCAAGTGGTAACAATGGGCGCAGTAATCGATAGTGTAAGCAGGGAAATCACACCACCGGGTAGCCTCAACAGTCATACAGCTATTTCCATTCAAACATGCGTTCCCGCAATATAGTGGTTTCGTTGGTACTTATAATCGCACTATAATCGCACCTGCAGCCGTAGCGTTACCTCACCACAGCGTCGCTAAGTGTAACCCCCTCTTCGACATAGAATGTAATCAATCGGTGAATGTAATCGATCGAAGAAGGCGATAAATCGGTGACAGTGGAAGCAGTACAGAGGGCAGATATGGGAAGCGACACCTACGACGAGTCAAGAGAAACATCACACCGGCCAGCTAACTAGGTTTAGCTGCTAATCGACCGCAGAGAAAAAGGAAGCAGTCCAGTAGGCAGCTCGACGGAAGGACGCTGCAGCGAACCAAGCAGGAGAAACGGCATTGAGACGACGTAGAGACGACATCGAAACGGCAGGTGATGAGTCATTCAGTAGCCAATAAGGGAAAGCATGTAACGATAAAGAACCACAAGGAAAACATTTTTTTTTGTTTTTTGAGAAAAAAAAGAGATAGGATTATTAGAAATTCAAAAAAAAAATTTATAAATAGGAAAAAATTACGCGCATGTGTGACTTAGAAATGGGCCTCTTCAACTCAAAAAAAAAAACAGAGAATAAACGTGACCCACAAGTCACAATACTAAATCACTCAGAGCATCACACCGAGATGCATGCGACCCAAGAAATATTATTATGGGTGATTGTGATAATCCTAGTAGTAGGTGCTATAGTCAAACTGCAATGAGGTACATATAGAGGTGGAGCAGTAGACGAAGTGTATCTGTATTGGCAAGCAAAATTTCGTGTCGTAATCATTTGCATTCAATATGGAATGTATATGGAAGAAACAAAACAATGTTGAAAGTACTCACGGTTGCACGATAATTTGAGCCAAATCTCTCATGAAATCATTCAACTGGTTGTTTTTTAACAGATGACAAATATATCGTGGCTTATTTCGATTATTCATGTGGTAGGAAGGTCCAGAGAGCAGTCGTATGCTTAGTTCTCGAAAGCAGTAACATTTTCGGTGAAAATTTGATTAATTGACGATTATTATCTCACAACATACACACCGACACTGAGAGCCTTCGAAACATCAATTTCATAACGGTTAAATAATGAAACTTCGTTTGTTCCTATGTACGAGGGTAAGTGAAAATGGCACATGGAAATATCACTTTTATCCGTCATCTTCGATGTGATTTTACTAATATTCACTACACGCTATCAGATTAGCCTCATATTCAGCGGGAGCTCTACAAAAATGTACGGTTTTAATTGATGAATTACTTCCTAAAAATAGCATTTTAACATGGATGCGGTGGGCAATCAAAGATAAACACAACGACTGACGTCACTATTTGCGAAATAGTTATGGCAGCGCATGCTATGTCGCTCGAAACTCGACCATCATCATTACCTTTTTTCCAGGACATTGGCCAAACTGTATAAAATTTATAAAACGTGCGTACGCGCAGAAGCTTTAAAAGCCGCACAAGCGATTGCGGCCACCCCGTAAAATGTAAGGAAAACAAAGGAGAAGCATTTTTTTTTATATATAAATGAAAACGATATGAAGAATAAACAACCTAGGAAGCGATACAAATTTGTGAATCGCGACCTTCTAAAGCGGCCGATACGACGATTAAGGCCAAATAATAATAATAATGACCAGCAGCGCGCGTTACGCGCTTGCACCAAAATATATACCATAATGTAGGATTAGTACGAAAAATAAATTACCGAAGAAAGTAAAATATCGAATTAAAAATGACAAGGAATTAATGAATTTCGGTACAGTTACCGATGAAAGTAACATATTGAAGACAAAGAAGTCGATAGAAACAATAAGCTTTTAAAATTATTATTATGGGCAATGAGCAAAATATGACAATTTTATTTTTTTGCCAACAAATAGGTTGTATGCAAAGCAGCTTCATCAGCTGTGATATTAATATCAATTATCAAGGTTAACGAATAACATTTAATATCATGGTAATGGTCCAATGAGAATACATGAATAGAGTTTTTATATTGAAATGCAAGCGAAGAATAAATAAACATTCTTATATATATATATATATATATATATATATATATATATATATATATATATCTTAATGTTTTTCAAGAACATGAGAAATAAGAAGTTTGTGAACACATACATAAGAGATAAGATAACATTATCATACACGAAAGGAAATCGTCAACAATGCCATTTCCATGTATGAAATCATTGTATATACCTCCAAAATGCACTAAAAATGAATAAATCACTTATACTCTTGAAATTTTAAAAATTGGATATGTTTTACTTTTGCTTTCTTTTTCCAATTATATTTCCAATTTCTAATTCCAAAAAACTTCGATTTATTAGAAAATTAGTGGCAGAAGTCTGATCAACTTCATGTCACGAAATTCAAAATAGCACGATTGTCTTTAATATCTCTAACTTTTTCTTGACGAAGCGTAGTAATGACTTTATAAGGACTTGACCTGAGAGTCAAGAATCCGAAAATGTATGAAGACCCAAAGAAGCGAAATAAAAAAAAAGAAATATGATGCACGAATGCACATTTATTAAAATGGAAGTCAAACATAAGAGTTTGCTCTTCTAGATAAGAAGATAAGAGAATATGAAGATAAAAAAAGATAAAAGAGAAAAATGAGCCTAAATAAAAGGTCATGAATATAATGCAGCAGCACAAGAGCTGACTAGCGAAGGAATATAAAATGGGCATATTAAAAGAACGAAAGGCAATTGCTCTAGTGTATTGTACTGATTAGTTCAGAAATTTCCACATGTCCACTCTTCTAGACAGAGATGAGACGAGTAACGAAGAAGATCATACGCGTTGAGGCAATAAAAATTCTAATTTCAAACTAACCTTAAAACAAATACACAGTTGAAAACTATATATATCTTTTTTTAAACATGCACTTTTTAAATTTTGAAGAGTATACCACATGTTGTATTAATTTTTTTTTATCCCATTTATTTATTTATTTAAGGCTCATTAGCATTTTTTTTAGCTGTAACAGAGCCGAATTTTAATCGTGTACATGTCACATGGTTATCATATCTATAATTAGCACATTACACAGTTGCCATTCGCCAGTATTCCTTCTATACCATTACATATGGTACATTCACACAGTAGCCATTTAGGCGTAAGAGTTATTCTTTCTGTTCTTCCATTATCCAGTTGGACCACCGGACAGCGGAGACAGTTGATTGATCATTGTTGAGTTATTTATAGAACAGTAGCCCGATGTGTCTGCAGGGCAGAGCAGTTGTATGGATGAATCGATCTTATTTCGACCGTGGATCGATCTCCATCGATGATGATTGTTGCGTGGACGTAGCTATTCTGTAACAACACAAAGATGGTCAATGAGGGCCCTGAGTTTTGAACTATGTTGTATTAATTGTTAATAATTATTTTATGAATAATGAAACCACAATCAGTAGTGCAATATTGTATAGAAAATCTGTTTTTATAAAAACGAAACGGAACGAATATAAGAAATAAGGTCCAGTTCAAACATGATAGATTTATATCCTTTTTATATAGGACCATATAGCATAATAAATATAGAAAATACTAATTGCACTATTAAGCACCCTGTAACAGGCAAACAAACGGTAGTACACAAAAATAGGCCAATCAAGGCATGAAACTTATATCCACAAAACTAGTAAGAAAAAAAAATTGAATATATTTTTCATTTGTAAACGCAAGCTTAGCGGGTATAATTTCTCTTTATTCTTTTTTTCCCGAATGGTTACACCATTCTCCTAAAGAGGGGAGGTGTAGCATACAAATTAACCTCAATTCCAATTAAACACAAAACATCCTGACCCTCATTCTTTCTCATCCTCAATTCCGCATTCTTATACATAACCACTTTTCCGCATACCATATCTAACAACATTTACATTCGTCAGCAACTTTTGATTTCCTTACGGAAATCCCCCAAACCAACTAATTTCATAACATCGGCTGAACGCTATTATGGCACGCCAAACTTCCCTGTATACGACCTCCAACAACTAACAACAATATCATACCGCCCCGCTCGACACTTGTTGTAGACAACAATAATGATAATAAATAAACATGTAATATCATATACGAACTTAAGTTAAGTTGGTAAGAGAAATACACTCTTGTGACAGACATCGACTAGTGCATGTCTTTTTAAATCCGAAATCCGAGCATGCCAAAGGGACAGGCATGTATCAACTTTCGCACCTGACAGCGCGTGTTATATTTGATTTTATACCTTGCATAAGCTTTCCCCCATAATCTTTATCCAAATGACCCGCGGCGTTGACATAAGATAAAGCTTTTCCATCGTTGTGAAATGTGGAAACGAATTGTAAATCAGGTCGGGATAATATGGATGATCACATCGGCCTGAATCAGGGAATCGCTCCTGCATGATTATGGAAGCGAATTGAAGATCTTTCTCTGCTACCAGCAATGGGATAACGAAATCAGAACGAGCTGATATAATGTATCGTTTTATTCGGTTCCATTGACACGATCATGGATTGTTTATCTATCCCATCGTCGCCGCATAACCGAAAGCACCACATTTGATGGGGAACGGGACATTTCTTTATCCGGATACGATGATGTGGTTAGTTTGGAGCTCGACCGAATATTCAGTAATCATTTTTCATATACCCAGTGGAGCTAACAGCGCACTAAAAATGTGCAGGAAGAGGTATGAATCTTGTGCTGAAGAGATTCCATATGGAATGATGGTACAATTAATTTTTCCTAACTTCAACCAAACGTGAAAGCAAAACGGCTAACAGCATTCGAAAAGTCTATGATACATCAGATTAAAAAATTATATGCTGACATGAGTGTTTACTGAAATATGTACAAAGCTGCTTCGTCATTTTTATTAGTACTTAGTCGAGATTTCTATGCCAAATAACACGCCTTGAGTGCATTCTGAGTGGCAAGCTCTAGAATACGCGTGACCACAGTGCAAGTCGGAGGTGATTTCTTTTGACGAAAAGTTTCCCCCGACCAGAACGGGAATCGAACCCGAACCCCCGGCATGTTAGGTGTGACGCTAGCCACGGGTGCACACGAAATTCTAAAACACTACTGACAGTTTTATTGTTGGTACTCTTTGATCGATCGAATCCGGTAGGAACAAGAAGAAGAGGAGCCCAGCGAGCGAAGTGATTGGACCAGGTGGAGCAGGACTTGACTTAACTAGGCGCGGTCGGGAGTTGGAGAACTGCTGCCATGGATCGGCTTTATTAATCAAAACATAAAGAATCTAAAAATAAAAAACAGAAGGCACATAACATTTATAAGAAATACAAATCTACCGCTAATCCCGAAGAATATCTGAACATTTGCGAACAACTCAACTCAACTGTTAAAAGCGCTTTTGAGTATTACAACTTAAAAACAGAGTCGGACAAAACAAAACAAAATTAAAAAGCAATGGTTTTCCATCACGCGTGCACCTTGACGATACCGTGGGGAATGACCCAGAAAAAAATTGCAACATTTTTCAAGAAGTTTATATTGTAACAGCTGAGGAGGACCGAGATCGTGACTTCTTTGCATTTCTTCCTGAATTTCCATGTGAGGTTGGAGTCAGAAAACTAACTTACATTGAAATTTTTGACGCATTAAATAAGCTTGATGTCTCGAAAGGGCCAGGTCCTGACGGAATTCCACCGGTTTTTAAAAAAAATTTGGCATCTGAATTAACTCATCCACTTTTATGGCTTTTCAATAAGTCATTGGAATCAGAAAGATTTCCAGAAATATGAAAAAACTCTTTTCTTGTACCAATATTCAAATCCGGTAAAAGATCCGATATAAGAAATTATCGTGGAGAAGCAATTATTTCTTGCATTCCAAAACACTTGAAGCCATAGAGTGCTCTCCTTCTCTGATTCAGTTTGAGTGTTTTTTTTTCTTATTTGTAGTGCTTGTAGCTTGTAGGAAGAATGCAGTTTCTTGACGAATCTGAAAGTGTTTTAGATCTGAAATCGATATTGAAATGTGTTCTCCTAACTAGAATGTTTATAAGAATCGAATGAATATCGGTTTAGGCAAAGTTAATGAGCGAATTGAAAGTGTCCATTTTATGTTATTTCGTGTTCCGGGAAGCGCATATATGTGTGTATGTGTTACAGTGCAGTTCGCTGAACAAATACCGGAGAGGAGCGCTCGTTGCGCGAGCAGAACGACGATGGAAAGATAAGTTTCGCTCTCTTTTACACTCGAAGTATGATATTTGAAATCCAATCAGATTCTTTTTATACTCGAAATTGGATTTGCGTTCAATGGGAAAAATGTTTATGATTTCGAGTGTACATGGCAGCGTTTTATGAAAATTGGGTTAGCAGGATTTTAGTTTGGAGTTTCTTGCTAAGTACAGCAAGAATTCGTCCAAATTCTTGCATTTTAGAAAGGCAACTGTAGTGAAAGTGGTTTCTGTTATGAGTTTTTAAATCAATTGAAAAACGTGGACAGGGCAGTGCAAATTTTGTTCCAGTGTGTCGTTGTATATGATGTGATGACATGTCTCGTAATGGCGTGTGTGTGCAAACCAATAAAACCCGTTTCGGAACGAATTCCAATATTATGGTGTTGAAGTGTATTTTATGATGTGCAGTAGTTTTTAATAAGTTTTAACTGCATTCAATTCGCATTTTTTTTGATGATGCAAATATGATTTCGTTAAACCGATTCTGACTTCTTCGTGAATGTGGTGTGTATTTTTTCTTCTCGTAACTAGTTCGCTATATTTGTGTGTATTCGAGCGTATCGCAGTGATAGTACCACCATGGGAGCATACATGCATGTTTTTGTTTTCAGCATATATTCTTATAAATTTCTTTACATAACCTTTTAGATAGATATATTGAATGAAAATTTATCTCTCGGTTACCTTTTTAGGTAACCAGTAAAAAAGCTCCAATTGATTTCACAAGTTTTCCTTCTCTGGATACATAAGCAGAAGATAATACAAGTGATGAATATCGAAACATATAGTCAGTTTTAGCGAGTTCAAAAGAATTTCCTTGGTGACCTTTTCAGGTTAAGTATATATCGTCAATTAGAGAAATATTGAAATGGTTTCTTGGCGACCTTCTCAGGTTGTCAAAAATAACCTTGGTCTCCGCGATTGAATAAACATATATAGATCGAGAGTTTTTAAAGGAGTTTTTTATGACAGGTCAGGAAAAATATCTATGTACTACGCACGATGAATAACGAAATGCATGACCGGCCAGATAAGAATGTATATTGTTTTCAAATTTCATTTAGCCGAATAGTTGTGAGTTCGCGTTTTTAAAATCACATCACTTACCGCAGTGAATCCTGATTTTTCTCAACCATTCCCACTAACAACTATCCCTTCCATGATAAACGCTAGGGAACCACGCTATAGAGGCGACCCTTCTGGCCTTCGGGCGGCGAATATCATACTAACATTCCTTCCCTTCCCCTGGTGACTGTAAGCCGGCGTCGTTATTGACAATTTAAAGCTCGAATCACCGAAAATTGCACAACGAGAATGATTTGCTAGTCCCAAGCGTCATTCTGTGTATTCTTTGTGCAATTTGGTTGGTTCAGGTCAATCACGGAGAGCAACTACGAATTGTACAGTCTACCCAAGCTCAAGCTCAAGCTCCAAAACACTTGAAGCCATAATACACCAAAAACCTTTTCAATAACTGTTCTGGCAACACAGCTCTGCAAACTTCAACTGCGTCGCAGCGAGCGTTGGCAGAATAAGAAACGGTTGGAAGAGAAAAGAGGAACCATTTTTTTCTACCACGCTTGAAGACAGGTTGTTCTTTTGTACAGCGGTGAAATTATAAGTATTTAACTGAACTATAAAAACGGTAGGTTTGATCAAATGATCTCCAAGTTGAATTAACCGCGGTGAAGTCGGAGGTGAGAGAGTAGGAGTTTAATTTTTCATCACAGAAATGAACCTCATTTTATTATTATTAGTTGCGCGTTCATAGGGAGTGAAGCATAGCAGAACCCCGCGAAGTAGTTAGTCGTTACGTCGATTTGAAACGAAAAAAAAAACAAGTTCAGTTGAGAAACGAATCGCTGCTCCAGAGACTTTTTTTCACGTCCGAACAATAACTGAAGACACGAATTACGAATAAGCAACACGGTTTTTTTCAAAGGACGATCAACAACAACAAATTTGCTGAAATTTGTCACATTCACTTTGAATGATCATCAAAGATCATGAAATGATCAAAGATCATGGTAATCAAGTTGAAGCTCTATACACTGACTTTAGTAAGGCTTTCGATCGTGTTGATTAACTTTTTCTTCTTCTTAAACTTCAAAAAATAGGGATAGAAATCAAGCTATTGAAATGGCTAGAATCATATTTGACTGACCGCACGCAAATTGTAAGATTTAATGGGAAAATTTCAAAACTAATATTTGTTACATCCGGAGTTCCACAAGGCTCTCATTTGGGATCACTTTTGTTCATTTTATTTGATAATGACGTTTTCGTTTTTCCTCACAGTGTTAAGGCACTCATCTACGCAGAAGATATGAAGCTGTATATGGAAATAAAGAATGAAGAAGACTCTCAAACATTCAAAAATGAAATTAACATAGATTATAATTGGTGCACTAAGAGTTTCTTACAGCTCAATGTTAGGAAATGCGCTTTGATGACTTTTACGAGAAGAAGAACACCATTGAACAATGGTGTTAAGCTGGGAAATCAACCCATCAGCAGATGTCAACGAGTAAGAGACTTAGGCGTGGTCTTAGATTCAAAACTAACCTTCGTTGACCATTATAATACAATCATCCATAGAGCAAATAATATGTTGAGCTTCATCAAACGCTTTAGTTACCATTTCCACGATCCGTACACAATAAAAACATTGTATATAACATACGTCAGATTAATTCTCGAATACTGTAGTATTGTGTGGTCCCCCTATATAACTTCACACGAAGATAGAATTGAATCTGTACAAAAATTATTTATGTTATTTGCACTCCGTAAAATATGCTGGTCTTCATATAATCTCCCTCCATATGAACCACGCTGTATGCACAGCGAAATAATTGATGTAACCATGTCAAGGTCAATGCTCAAAGACTATCTGAATAAAATCAGATATAGCTAAATTTCACTGTAATACTTGGCCAGCATATTTAGCCTACGCTGGTTTGACGAAATAAATAAATAAATAAATAAAAACATTTTTTTATCATGTATTTTGTTAAAATCCTCTTCTAAATTAAACGGATAAATTATCCAACCAGCTCTCTTTAGTTTTTTGTTAGTTTTAAGTAAGTAGTTTCAAGAAGTATTAAGAATGTATCGGTCTACAATATTGATTGGCGACAATAAATAATTAAATAAATAAATAAGTATTGGCGAAAGATTGTGAAGAAGAACAAATTTCTCAATGGTATGTATTATCATTATAAATGAATAAAAAAATTCTTTCATGGGAAAAAAAATCAAAAACTAGAAACAACAAGCGTTCGAAAATCAGTAATTTTTTTCGCTTAGTTTGTTTGTATTTGCCTAATAACATGATAATCAAGCCATTTCCTGTTGCAATACCATCTGAAAAATAAAAATCTCGAACATATGAGTGAATATTCATTTGATATTTGAGAGAATATTTGAGGATCAAGTTTACGTGTAAAAATCACACAATTGCGCTCAAACTTATTTGCGGTCAATTTACGTCTCATTTTGTTCCTTTGATTTTAAAATACTCTAGTCACGTCTACTTAAAGCTTAAACTCCAGTTCCAGCCATCCTTAATGTTATTTACTATTATTTACAACCAATTGGATACGATATTCAATTAATTGAACCGCTTGTAAATCCACACGTTTTCACCATTCCAGTGTGAGCGCGCTAATGGATACCGAACATAAATCCACAAACAGCGGTGGTTGTAAAAATAGCAATGCCCAGCATCCCACCCGGCTCAACCAACAGCCAAGGGTGGAATTGGAATCGTGGGACCTTGTATCAATGATCTCCCTGCCTCGTCATGTACCGCTTTCGTCCTTTTTTTTTTTTGTTGCGATGAATACCTCTCCTCGCTGGCTTATGCCAGCCAATTCGCCTAAACCGATGTTGAAATAAAATCCTTCTCACAAGTCCCAAACAGGCAATAAAAATCGAATATTCGGGGATGGTGTGTGTGTGTGTGGGGGGGGAGTGTGGCTTTGAAGTTTGCTACTTGACTTTTCCCAGCAGTTATTGTCATCTAGAAAACCATTCCAGGCGAGGATTAGTAATTTTAGAATGCTGTAAAGATGGTAACAACTGTAAACGTAATGTTGAGCAGATAAATCATCACTGCTAGCGACAGATAACGCTGAAGGACTTAAATTTGGAAATTATGTTCGCGTTTCGTGTGCACGAGAATAAACATTCTTCTGCATTGTGAAGTATTCTTATGAATTCGCGGGATGTTTCCGTTGTGGATTTATACGACCCTCAAGATTTGCGTTATTGATTTGACTGTTTGGAAGATTTATTCGTTACAGCTAACGAGATTGGAAACTCAATATCAATGAACCTCTTTTTAAGGGTCAACTTTCTCCGTTCGATTTGCGGCACGTGGTGGGGAGCTCATCCGGGAGATCTCATAACGCTTTATAAAACAACTATTCTATCTATTCTGGAGTATGGCTCTTTCTGCTTTCTCTCAGCAGCTAAAAGTCACCTTCTCAAATTGGAACGAATTCAATATCATTGTCTGCGTATAGCCCTTGGCTGTATGCACTCAACGCATAACATGAGTCTCGAGGTTCTGGCAGGAGTAATTCCTCTACAGAACCGATTCTGAGAACTTTCTCTCAGAATACTGGTGAAATGCGGAGTCACGAACACACTTGTGATTGAAAACTTTGAAAAAATTCTTCATCTAAATATACAATCTAGGTTTATGAGAATTTATTACCACTATATTTCGTCATATATTTGTCTTCCATCGTTTACTCCATATCGTGCTCACTTCACCATCAGCAGTTCCTCAATTGAATACGATCTGTCGATGAAACAAGCAATACTTGGGATTTCAGATCAGCTTCGACCAACTTTCATTCCCCGTATTTTTAACCGAAAGTACCAAAAAGTCAATTGCATGAAAAGATACTTCACTGATGGGTCTCGCCTCAATGGAACCACTGGCTTCGGTGTTTTCAATGAAAATTCGAGCGCCTTCCGTAAACTGCAGGAACCTTGTTCCGTTTATGTTGCTGAGCTGGCAGCAATCGACTTCGCATTGGGGATGATCTCCAACAAGCCTGCAGACCATTACTTCATTTTCTCGGATAGTCTCAGTTCGCTTGAGGCTCTCCAGTTGATGAAAACTAGTAGGCACCCATCTTATTTCCTCACAAAAGTGAGGCAGCAGATGAGTGCACTGATCGAAAGATCTTATAAGTTAACCTTTGTTTGGGTCCCCTCTCATTGCTCAATTCCTGGCAATGAGAAGGCGGACACTCTCGCAAAGGTGGGTGCCCAGGAAGGCGAATTGTTTGATAGACAGATTTCATACGATGATTTTTTCCAATTACTACGTCAGAGTTCTCTCTTGAGTTGGCAAACCGATTGGGACACTGGAAGTCTTGGGCGGTGGTTATATTCAATTATTCCAAATGTTTCTTCGAGAGCGTGGTTCAAAGGTTTGGACGTAAGTCGTGACTTCATTCGTGTATACTATAAGTCTACTCATTACTTATGTCCAACCACTACTCGCTAGATGTGCATCTCCACAGAATAAATCTTGTTCAAAGCAACGTCTGTCGGTGTGGAAACTGTTACGATGACATCGATCACGCAGTTTGGCAAAGTACGGATAATTACGCAGCCAGAGAGTACCTTTTGAATGCCCTTGAGGTCCAAGGAAGACAACCCTATGTTCCTGTTAGAGACGTGTTGGGAACTCGCGACATCTGCTATATGCAGTTGATCTATATGTTTGTGAAACGGTCTAGTATAAGTATTTAATGCTTTTGTGTTTTTCTTTTTCGTTATTAGTTTGTTTGTCTTGTCCCCCCATCTCACCGTCGCCCACCCTCGACAGATAGCCGGACACCAGATGCTATCCCTGGTCATTATGCACAATGCTACAGTGCATGCGGCAACTCTCGGTTGAGACAACGATATCTCATATCCATATCCCTAACCTGATCCATCCCACAAAAATTGTTGCCCCTCTAACCTCGAGTAAACCGCGAGTAATCGGTCGAAACCTACTAAACATAGATTTAAGTTGAAATTCTGTAAAAACAAATCATGAATTAGTGGCTCCGCAAAGCTCATGCGATTGAGCCTTACAAATAAATGAATTGAAAAAAAAAAACCTCTTTTTACTTCGAATATAGGATTTAATGGATTGCTTCACTCCCACAAGATCGTTCGCTGAACTATAAAAGTTTCACGCAGTGGTGATAATCGACGGATGCAACGAGAACCAATGCTGATTGATGAATTAAATTGTGAGAAAACAAGTTCTATTATGCGAAACGACTTGTGAACAAACTTTACCCCAGTCCCAATCCAAACTTCTTCTGCAGCTTGTGAGAGTGAGTCACGCGGAGTTGCGACAAGTTAAAAACAGAAAAGTTAAATGGAGGAAAAAATCCAACCTGCTGCAGGCAATTTGTTTGGCTGTTGCTTCGGTTATAGCTGTTGAAACTTTTCGCTTCGATTAAATGGCGCGGTGTGGTTTTCTTTCTAGAAAACTTCAACTACGTTGAATTGTTCTCCACAACTTTGTAAGTTCTCTAAAGGGTGTGTCACATCAAACTGCATCACGAAAAAAACGCTGTAGAAATTCGCCCAGTAGACCGATCCTTTTGAAAATTTTAGACAGTAAAATAAAAACTATTAAACAACTTTTGGCATTTTCTTTTTATTCATACTTCGAGCCCAAGCCCGTATGCTCGCACCTTCCTCTTTACCCCGTCCATAAGGTTTTGTACAACGTCAGGTTGTAGTTTTTTTTGAACAGAAATCCATTTTCTCTTGAAGTCCGCCTCCGATTTGACAACTTTTGGGTTCTTCCGGAGGGCCTGCTTCATAATCGCCCAATATTTCTCTATTGGGCGAAGCTCCGGCGCGTTGGGCGGGTTCATTTCCTTTGGCACGAAGGTGACCCCGTTGGTTTCGTACCACTCCAACACGTCCTTTGAATAGTGGCACGAAGCGAGATCCGGCCAGAAGATGGTCGGGCCCTCGTGCTGCTTCAATAGTGGTAGTAAGCGCTTCTGTAGGCACTCCTTAGGGTAAACCTGCCCGTTTACCGTGCCGGTCATCACGAAGGGGGCGCTCCGCTTTCCGCAAGAGCAGATCGCTTGCCACACCATGTACTTTTTGGCAAACTTGGATAGTTTCTGCTTGCGAATCTCCTCCGGAACGCTGAACTTGTCCTCTGCGGAGAAGAACAACAGGCCCGGCAGCTGACGAAAGTCCGCTTTGACGTAGGTTTCGTCGTCCATTACCAGGCAATGCGGCTTCGTCAGCATTTCGGTGTACAGCTTCCGGGCTCGCGTCTTCCCCACCATGTTTTGCCTTTCGTCGCGGTTAGGAGCCTTCTGAACCTTGTATGTACGCAGGCCCTCCCGCTGCTTGGTCCGCTGGACGAATGAACTTGACAAATTCAGCTTATTGGCGACATCCCGGACCGAACTTCTCGGATCACGTCTAAACTGCTTAACTACGCGCTTGTGATCCTTTTCACTGACGGAGCATCCATTTTTGCCGTTCTTCACCTTCCGGTCGATGGTTAGGTTCTCGAAGTATCGTTTTAGTACTCTGCTGACCGTGGATTGGACGATTCCCAGCATCTTACCGATGTCCCGATGTGACAACTCCGGATTCTCGAAATGAGTGCACAGGATTAATTCACGACGCTCTTTTTCGCTCGACGACAAATTTACGAAAAATTGACCGTGAAGCATGGCCAACGTGATCTATACACTCTTATCTGATTATAAGCGAAAGCTGAAGATATTATTCCTAAAAATTAAATTTCTACAGCGTTTTTTCCGTTTGCAATTTGATGTGACACACCTTTTAATTGGGACTTTAAACACGTCGACGTACCAATCAACAACGAATCCAAATTAATTCAATTATTATTTTGCGTGCTTATTGTGAGAAATTTTCATACTGAAAACACCTACTACGGCTCAAGTTAGTAACTAAATATTTATCTACGAGAGCAATCCAATTCAGACTTCTTGGAAACGTGTAGCAACTGGTTTATCTTCTCTGGAAAACACGACAAAAATAACTACCAAATGAATTGCTTCTCTGAATGTTTCGCTTCCCATTCCAATATCGATGGCAAAACTTTCATTCTGGGGAAATTAATAACT
Organism: Toxorhynchites rutilus septentrionalis; assembly: GCF_029784135.1. NCBI lineage: Eukaryota > Metazoa > Arthropoda > Insecta > Diptera > Culicidae > Toxorhynchites > Toxorhynchites rutilus. Next base: position 25,562,821 of record NC_073745.1, read on the forward strand.
CCGCCAATAGATTAGCAAAAGTTGTGTGGGATACCACCACCAGCCAGAAACCGCTCCTCGTGAAGCCTATCTTTTCCCATTTGTCATCACTTTGCCGTAATAACTAGATAATCGGAAACGAGCGAGTGAAACCCCTTTGACCCAACCGACACAGACGACCGGAAACCGCAGCTGGAAACTGAAAAGCAGCAAGCAACAGCCAAAGTTATGGTCGAAACAAAAGCAATATGTCAAACCGCTGAGAGCTTATTTATAGATTGATTGCCTCGAGCTGACACTAATTTCAACCGAACGAGTTGGGCTGTGGAAGACAAAATGATCCCATTCCGATGGGATCTTCTAGCTTTATGGGAGTTATGTTGGTGTATTCGAAACGTTCATTTATACGGAAATTTCCCATTGCACCAGAAGTTACTTGCATACCAGTTGTGAAAGCAAAAAATTCAAGATTATACTTTGTTGAATCAAACCCGGTACAAATTACACCGGTACGAAAGAGTTTGCGTCAGATGAACGATGTTCAGAAGAAGATCCGAGGGCGCTACACATATTGAGGAGTAAATAAATGTTTAATAGATAAGGGATTGAAGTAGAAAAATGCATTTCATTTTGCATAAACCGATATCCCATAGAAGGTTGATGAACAATCGGTTGCAGGGATAATTACTTCCCTTTTTTCTGGATCGAATGATATGGGAATAGGCATATTGAATAAATCCGTTGGCAGGTTATTGTTAAGCACCGACTATACAAACCCTCTATATAAAACCTCTTCAAGCACTCAACAATAATCCTTCTTCCTGCGCACTTTAATGCTCTGATAGCTCCACTGCGAGTACGAAAAAAGGTTGAGGAAAATTCAGAGCAGACCCAAACTATATACATCATCGTATTCGGATAAACCAGTTTTTCTTCCTCTCATCAAATATAGTGCTTCCGGTTATGCGGCGATGATGGGATGAATAAACAGCCCATTTCCGTGTCAATGGAACCGAATAAAACGAAACATTATATCTTCCCACTCTGATTGCGTCTTCCTATTACAAGCAACAGAAGGAACATCTTCAATTCGCTTACGTTATCATGCAGGAACAACCCCCGGCTACAAGCCGGAATGATCTTCTATAATATCCCGACGTGATTTACAATGCGTTTCCATTACATTTCGCAACGATGGAAAAGCTTCGTCCTGTGTCAACCCCGCGGGCCATTTGGATAAAGATTATGCGAGCAAAGCTTATGCGAGGTATAAAATCAAATACAATACGCGCTGTCATGTGTGAAAGTGCCGTTTCGCTGCAGCTGAACATCTGTGCCATTCCGGTAGAGAATACTAGAGAATAATGGTTCACATGTCGAACGCGAATAAAACCCCAACAATGATACCAAGCGTTGTGGCGAAAGACGGCAAAAAGGTTTCGTGCGCAGCAAATTGCTTTTTGTCGCGCCATATCGGCTGAGAATAGTTTTGGATTGACGCTTACGCCTGCAGATATTGCAACGGACAGACAGATGTGAGCATCAGTTTCATTTCTCGTTATAAGCCTGCAGGGTAGTCCAATTAAGTTTTATTGATATCAGATATTCGTTTTGATTTGTAGGGATGAGAGTACAACTGTGATACGAAAAAAAAAACATACTATAGTAAAAATTATGAAATGACATTGAGTTTCACTCATAGTTTTTCTTAGGGAGGAAACCGAAAATCAAGAAAACGGAAATAGCGGTTAATTTGTATTCATGAATGATACGGTACACTCTGTTCAACTGTCTAACTAAGACCACCCTGATTCTATTTCGTTGCAACACAAACAGTCAAGATTTACATGTCAATTATTGGTAACTTGCCATTTCAATTAATAACCTTGGAAATTCATGTTGGAATACTATTTACCAAATTCTTCTGAACGGATCTCTCGATATTTTTCCCTTTTTTCCGAAATTGCGACATTGAGCTCTTGAATGGTGGTGTACCGTTTTCCCTCAGTGTAGATTCTGCGTACAAGGATCCCCCCTAAGATTTTCAACAGGATTCAAGTCTGGAGAGCGAGCCGTCCAATAAAAAAAAATAAGTTTTTGGTCCTTAATCCATTGCTTAGTTTCCTCGCTGGTACGAGGGTCACTATTTATATTTCGGGAATAGGAACAAAAACAAATAGTTAAGCTGCGAATATATTTTTATTGTTTTTCAAAGTACTCGCCACGATGATCGATACACTTTGCGCATGCGCTTAAACCAATTTTCAAAGCATTTATTCCAATCGACACGAGCCTTTTTTTTGAGCGATTGTCGAATTATGTGGGATCCAACGTGAACATAATTTTCGCACAACTAAGTGTTCATGTAAAATCGCATATATGCTGGTGAAACTAATGCTTAGGGATGCCTCAATCTCACAATAGGTTACATGACGATCTTGCTTAATCATTTCGTGCACAGCATCGATGTTTTCTGGCACTACAGTCGATTTTGGACGACCCTCACGAAACTCGTCGGACAGCGAACTACGACCACGATTGAATTCACTATACCAGCGATACACAGTGGTTTTTGATGGAGCTTCATCGCCAAAAGTCAAATTAAGTTGATTGACGCACTCTTGTTGTGATAATCCACGCCGAAAGTCGTAAAAAATCATCGCACGATTCAGTTCCATTTTTTTGCCGAGACCAAACTTTCAACTAAATATAAAATAAACAAATAGCGTCCGTATGACAAAATGTTCTGAGTACGTATATCGTCAAAAATGTCAAACTTTACGATGGAACCGTCAGATGGACTCACATGACATCAGTGTTGCCAATTCCCGAAATATAAATAGTGACCCTCGTATAAATAGCAGCATTGTTTTGCTGGAATGTGAATTTCTTGTGACGATATTCACGTAAAAACGGTATGAGAGAGGATTCCAGAACATTTTTGTAATCCTTGAATAATGTGAAAGCTATCTTGAACTTTCCGGTTGCACAGAATCCCGCCCAAACCATGCACGAGCCTCCACCAAAATTCCTGGTTGGAAAATACTGTTCCTACTTCGGTAAATCACGCCAGTATCCGTTAAAACCATCAGGACCATCCAAACTCTTTTTCGTCAGTGAAGATAACCTATACATTGAAGGGCTCTTCGTTATGGTGTATAGCAAAATGTATTCTTTTGGAAACATTTTTTGTCACAACATACCTTGTCCCGCTGTCGGTACATGTGAGCTTTGGCAAAACTCAGACGTCATCCGATGTGAGATGGTGTAAGATGAAGAGCTTTAACCTTTTAAGCCCTCTTTATGTGAGGATTTTTTACCAAAACTTGACGAATTGTCACTCGAGTAACATTTAAATTGAAATATTGCTTCATTTGCATAAGCGATTTTGAGGTATTCGCTCTCTGACCAGGATAAGCAGCAAATAGCTGTTCTAGCTATTTTCTGCTTATGCTGGTCAGAGAGCCTCGATTTACGTGGAGCGCTCTCCTTTTTACCGTATCCTTGAGGATTCGCCAAATAATTGAGCACTACTTGATGGGATCGTCCAATCCGACGAGCAATTTCTCTGATACCAACATTTTCATGGTGAAATGCATCGATTTGTTTTTCTTTTCTCTCTATGAGCACTTTTCCCTCCGGCATTTTTCAGATTCATTCATCAAATTAACTAAAACAACGGAAAACTACTGCCAACAAAGAATAAACTTTCTCCGTACAATTACCGGCACCTGGTGGGGAGCCCATCCCGAAGATCTTATAATGTTGTATCGAACAACTATTCTCTCAGTGATGGAGTATGGCAGTTTCTGCTTTCAATCAGCTGCCAAAACACACCTCATTAAACTCGAGCGAATTCAGTATCTTTGTCTCCGTATTGCGTTGGGATGTATGCCCTCAACGCATACCATGAGCCTCGAGGTTTTGGCAGGCGTACTCCCACTAAATGATCGCTTCAATTTATTATCTCTTTGGTTCCTCATCCGGTGTAAGGTCATGAACCCATTGGTGATCGGAAATTTTGAGCAGCTGATCGAGCTAAATTCTCACTCTGGATTCATGAGCCCATATCATGAATTCATCTCCATGCAGGTTGATCCTTCTTCGTATATTCCCAACCGTGTTTGTTTTCCTGACTACATCAATTCCTCTGTGCATTTTGATCTGTCCATGAAGCAAGATATCCATGAATATTCAGATTATCAACGATCGAGGATCGCTCCAACGATCTTCGATGCAAAGTATGGGGGTATCAATTGTGATAATATGTACTTTACTGATGGGTCCACTATAAACGAGTTCACAGGATTTGGAGTGTTCAACAAAATTTTCAGCACCTCCCACAGTCTTCAGTTTCCTTGCTCAGTGTATATTGCTGAATTGGCAGCGATACACTGGGCGCTGGACAGCGTCGCCTCACGACCTGTTGAACACTATTACATTGTAACGGATAGTCTTAGCTCCGTCGAAGCTATCCGTTCAGTGAGGCCGGAAAAGCACTCGCCGTACTTCCTTGAGAGAATACGAGAAATTTTGAGTGCTTTATCCAGACGCTGTTATGTCATTACCTTTGTGTGGGTCCCTTCTCATTGCTCAATTCCGGGTAATGAGAGGGCTGACTCATTAGCAAAGGTAGGTGCAATTGAAGGCGAAATTTATCTGCGTCAAATCGCCTTCAATGAATTTTATTCTTTAGTTCGTAAAAATACCATTGCTAACTGGCAACGCAAATGGAACGAAGATGAATTGGGCCGGTGGCTCCACTCAATTATCCCTAAGGTTAGCCTCAAACCATGGTTCAAAAGTCTGGACTTGAGTCGGGACTTTATTCGCACCTTCTCCCGACTCATGTCCAATCACTGTTCGTTAGACGCGCTACTCTTTCGTTTCAATCTGGCCGGCAGCAATATCTGCGTTTGTGGCCGAGGCTACCACGACATCGAACACGTTGTTTGGTCGTATGAGGTGTATCTTGTTGCCAGATCGAATTTAGAGAACTCCCTTCGGGCTAGAGGAAGGCAGCCCAATGTGCCGGTGAGAGATGTGTTGGCTCGGTTAGACCTTGATTACATGTCCCAAATATATGTTTTCCTTAAATCTATCGATGTTCGTGTGTGATTATCCTTATATCCTTATACCCTCCATTTCTTCCTTTATGAGTAATTGGTCCGCTTGCTATAAACAGGAGAATGAAATGTAAATTCACAATAGATGTACGAATAGATTTAAGAATTGAGTGTGTGTGATTATCAACATTGTAATAATTTCCTTCTACCCCATCCTTTTCCTGAGAAAAATATGTCACCCTTCTAATCTCGAGTTCACCGCGAGTAATCGGTTTCCCACATTACTAGCCATAGATTTAAGAAAATTGTTCATATATATAGTGTTAAAAATATATTTAAGATTTCGGCTCCTTTAAACTTATGCAACTGAGCCTGTAAAAATAAACGAATTTATAAAAAAAAAAAAACGGAAAACTAGTAACTGGTCTTATAGAAACTTGACACTTGAAAAATATAAAAACATTCGTTCACGCTCAGCGCTTGCATACACACATATGAAAATCATGCAGTGTATGGTAATCACCAATACCTACACACTAAAATATAAATTGAAGCATTGTTTGTTTACAATGACACAAAGCAGCAAGATTATCACTTGGTCTTATAGATGTTGGACAGAGTGTATATAGGGGAAAGACGGACAGAGTGGGAAAGATGGACATGATTGATAGATTACATTGTTATTTTAAACTAGCTGACCCGACGAACTTCGTCCCGCCCAAAATAGATTTTTTGATTTGAATACTTTCAAACATCCACGTTTTCTTACTAAGTGAACGTTAGTGAGTCCAATCACTGAACTCTTCATTGATTGATTACCCTTTGATCCTTTACAATTTTCTTTTACTATAAATTGTCTAGTACTTCTACAAAAATTCGTCCTTATAATATAAAATTATTTTCGGACACAATTCTCGTACAAGATGCTTCAAGCATTTGGAAAAAACATGCTTCTCCGTTGTATGGAATACATGTTTGATACAGAGAATATTACAAAATAAAGACAGCTCAAATCGGACCATTCCTTCCTCAGGTTTAGGGCACACCAACGCATTTGGCCTTCCATTTTTGTTTATACAGATAGAAGATATAGGAATGCGTTATTCCGTCTGGAAATGCTTTTCCACTTTCGAACACAATTTCGTTAGCGCCAACATAAAATGGACTAACAACGCTTAGCTAATTGTAGAACATATGGGAATTCAATTTTCCGATTTTTCTCTCCGCTATATTGATTTACGGGAAGAGACGAATGCCACGAAATATAGATGACTCAAATTGAACCATTCCTTCCTTGGGTTTTGTGCTTACCAACACATTTGGCCTTCCATTTTTATTTATAGAAGATAATATAAGATATGGAAATGCGTTATTTCGCCTGAAAATCCATTTCCACTTACGAACAAAGATCAATTTCGATAGCGCAAATATCGAATGGACTAACAACGCTTATTATGATGTAATTTTCGAACATGTGGGAATTAAATTTTCCGAATTTTCCGACCTTCCTTCAGGATTTTCCGAAAATTTTCTGATTTTCATCTCCACTATATTGATTTACGGGAAGAGACGAATACAACAAAATAAAGAAGGCTAAAATCGGATCATCCCTTCTTCGGGTTTTCCGATTACCAACAGATTTTGCCTTACATTTTTGTTTATATAGATTCTAATGATGTACAAACAATCAATACCTTTGACACTCACTGAATATGCCTAGCTGGACGTCTGTTGTTCTTCTTCTTAAATGGCGTTAACGTTCCCTGTGGAACTTTTGCCGTCTCAACCTATGAATTAATTAGCGTCATTTATTAAAACGGGAATCGAACCCGAACACCCGGCATGATTTATTTATTTATTTATTTATTTATATATTTATTTCTCATCTGGCTAGTTGCCTTAATGATATCACATGTACCGATAAGATGAGGAAAAGCCCTTTTGAGTTGTTGGATGTTTTACACAAAAGGGCATAAAAACAAACATTCTCATAAATCATAATAAAAAAATTAGAGTCATGAATAATAAAATGTATACAGTGAAGCTTCTGATCGTGGTGGTTCTTCAGTATTCCAATGTTGGGTGTTATCCATTTAATAGGGTTCGATTGAATGCTGCAGCAGAAGAGTTAAAATCGAACATCTGATAGACTTCGTTGAATCTTGTCGCCATAAATCGAATGGGGTCGTATTGACCATATACTGAACGACGACCGTCTAGTAACAGGAAGTCCCGCTGTCGAAGGGCTCTAATAGGTGCATATATATTTAGTTGTGTCAATATTTCCGCTGAGTCAATATCGCCCAAAAGTATTTTTGCGACAAACATAACTTGGGCAACATATCTCCTGCGTTCCAACGTGTCAAGCCCGAGGAGCCTACATCGCTCTTCATACGGTGGTAAATTCAACGGGTCTCGCCATGGAAGACTACGGAGCGCGTATCTAATGATTTTTTTTGTATTGATTCGAATCTACTTATCCAGTTTAACTGATACGGGCACCACACGATTGCATTTGATTCCAGAATGGAGCGCACCAGTACACAGTAAAGTGACCGAAGACATTGTGGATCACGGAATTCGTTGGATACTTTTAATATAAATCCTAGTTGTCGGTTAGCCTTTGCAATTATGCTGTCATAATGGGGGCGAAAAGTCAACCCTGTGTCAAGGATGATTCCCAAGTCGCGTATTTGATCAACACGCACTAGAGGCTCGTTAGAAATATTGTAATTGTGGATGATTGGGTTCAATTTTCGATGAAACGATATTGCGTTGCATTTATGGATACTGATCGTCAATAAATTATTTGTGCACCACTCTTCGAATTCATTGATCCATTGTTGTAGAGTGTAGCAATCTTGGATGTGATTTATGGCTGTGTATATCTTGACATCATCCTCGTAGAAAAGGCGACATCCCGGTGGCAGTAGTTTTGATAACTCGTTGATGAAAATAGAAAATAGAAGAGGTCCTAGATTGCTCCCCTGCGGGACACCTGATATGTTGGTGAAAAATTCAGATGACTCAGATCCAATTCGCACACATAGTCTTCGATCCGTGAGATATGATTTAAACCATCTAATGAGGTCATTCGAAACTCCTAGCTTGTCCAGTTTTATAAGCAGTATCTTATGATCGACTCTATCGAAAGCTGCTTTGAGATCAGTGTATATCACGTCAACTTGTGATCCGGCATCTAGATTGCGCAAGCAGAATGATGTAAACTGCACTAGATTTGTCGAGACAGATCGCTTGGGGTAAAAGCCGTGTTGATCAGCTGTTATGTATTTTTTACAACTTACAAACAATACTTCATTGACGATAATCTCAAATACTTTGGAGCATGCACATAACGATGTAATACCTCGATAGTTTTCAATGTTTTGCTTATTTCCTTTTTTATAAACAGGGAACATAACCGACAATTTCCAATTGGAAGGAAATATACCTTCACGAAGGGATATATTGAAGAGTAGCGTTAAAGGACGAATCAGTGAGCTCAAGCAATGTTTTAAAACGCAGGCCGGAATCCCATCCGGACTAGTTGATCAGAATTTCATTTTAGAGATGGCGCGTTCAACCTGTTGTTGGTTGATAACAACATTTCTCAATTCAAATGCGTTGATAGTGGTGTTTCTACATGCAGCTGCGGCTTGTTCAGCGGAGGCGATAAAACTGTTAAATACACTCTTGAAGTGGGTGGCAAAAAGCCTGCATTTTTCAGAAGAGGAGGAAGCGACATCATGATCTAGGAACATTTCAGCAGAGAGTCCGTTTTCTTTGCGTTTAGAGTTCACGAAATTCCAGAACTGCTTAGGATTTCTTCGAAGGTTGTCTTGAGTGCGGAGAGAATATCGTTTGTACAGATACCGATTGTAAAGGCGATAGCTGTTGCTGGCGCAAACGAATGCCTGCTTACGAAAAGGACACCGGGTTTTTCTATACCAACGAAGAGTTCTTGATCTGATACGTTTTAGGTGTCAATGATAATGTGAGACGCTAACCTCTCGGCCACGGGTGCACTATTACGTCACGTTTGTTGTAAATAATGTAAATAAAAAGAAAAAAGTAATCCACAAAGAGTAGCTCGATGTAAATTTTTATTTGCAGAAAATTATGTTCTCATTATGTTCTTGTTATCGTGCTATTTTTTTGGGATATTTTTTCGTGTTTTACCATAATTTTTCTTCCAGTTTATCGAATCTGCGTTGAGTTTTCTCATTTTTACTTCAGAAATATTGATGAAAAAAAAACTCATCAAGCCGGGTAAGACGGACACTCCACCGAAAAGAAAAACAAACATTTTGTTTTGAAAAAAAAAAAAAAAAAAAGATTATCTCCTCCCTCTTTTAACAGATGCCCACTAACTACGTTTGCAAGAGCAACCAGATATCATGGCCTTCCTTCCTGACTCATTCTTTTTTTTTTTGAATATGCCGGACACATTCATTTTGCAAAATTTGTCTCAAAAACAAATTTTATTATAAAAACAGACTTAGACTATCAATGTGTAGCTATATATTTTTTATGAAGTTCACGAAAAAAATCAACGTTTACTTATGGCTTATTTAAGACCAGGTGATGATCTTGCTGTTTTGTTTCATTGTAAAAAAACAATGCTTCAATTTATATTCTAGTGTGTAGGTATTGGTGACTACTATACACTCTGTGATTTTCATATGTGTGTCGGCAAGCGCTGAGCGTAAACCAAAGGTTTTGTATTTTCCAAGTGTCAAGTTTCTATAAGACCAGTTGCATTTTCCGTTGTTTCAATTGTTTTGATCAATAAATCTGGAAAATACCGAAAGGAAAAGTGCTCACGGAGAGAGAAGAAAGACAAATCGATGCATTTCACCATGAAAATGTTGGTATCAGAGAAATTGCTCGTCGGATTGGACGATCCCATCAAGCAGTGCTCAGTTATTTGGCGAATCCTCAAGGATACGGTAAGAAGGAGAGAGCTCCACGTAAATCGAAGCTCTTTGATCGGGATTAGCGGGAAATAGCAAGAACAACTTCGAATACCTCAAAACCGCTTATGCAAATAAAGCAATATTTCAATTTAAATGTTGCTCGAGTGACAATTCGTCAAGTTTTGGTATAATATACTCTCATGAAGAGGGCTTAAAAGGTTAAAGCTCCTCATCTTACTCCATCTCAACAGGAACAGTATTTTTCAACCAGGAATTTTGGTGGAGGCTTGCGCATGGTTTGGGCGGGAATCTGTGCAACCGGAAAGCTGAAGACAGCTTTCACATCATTCAAGGATCCTCTCCTCCTACCGTTTTTGCGTGGATATCGTTACGAAAAATTCACATTCTAGTAAAACAATGCTACTATTCATATCTGCAAGGAAACTAAGCAATGGATTAAGGCCCTAAAACATGATTTTTTGGACTGGTCGGCTCGCTCTCCAGACTTGAATCCTGTTGAAAATCTTAGGGGGATCCTTGTACGCAGAATCAACACCGAGGGAAAACGGTACACCACGATTGAAGAGCTCAAGGTCGCATTTTCGTAAACTTGGAAAAATATCGAGAAATCCGTTCAGCCGAATTTGGTAAATAGTATTCCAACACGATATTTCAAGATAATTAGCATGATTACCAATTACTGACATGTAAATTAGCCGATCGTTTTGAATTTTTCATTGATAATACTTATGAATTTTGAAATGGTCTTATAGAAACTGGACAGTTGAAATTATCATATTTAAGCATAATAAATAAACAAACAACTCCTTTGAACGAAATTGATGTTAAATAAACTTTATTCTAAGCATTCAACAATCCATGAATGTATCTTGTTGAAATTCTAACTGTTTGTGATGCAACGAAATAGAATCAAGGTGGTCTTATAGAAATTGGACAGTGTAGTGCAGTAGAGTAGTTCTTATTACTACTAACTCGAGTGGTGGGTTCGAACATAGACATTTTTCAGTAAAAATCACAAGGCACAGAGTGTTATCAGCATTCCAAAAACGATAACCACAGGGCCAAGAAAGACACTCTTAAACCGCAACCTTGTGTGTTGCGGTGTTGTGTTTCATTACTAGTTTTTTTTGAGGTTGTATCAAATTAACCGAGATTTTCATTCCGTTAGTAGCATATAGAACAGTCACGAGTTGTTGTTTTGAATCACAATTGAGCTTCGATCCGCTATAAATCAAGCGAATATAAACTTTCAATGAAGCAAAAAAAAAATTACCCTCCAGGCTTGTAACTAAAATTGGAACCAATGATTAAGTATGAATCCAAAAACTATCCTCAGCTGATTCACTCATATTTCATCATCCCAGTTATTTACTCAGTCTGAATGTGACACGACAGAACACAATTTGCTGCGTGACACCGTTTTGCCACAGCGTGGGATCATTGTTGGGGTTTTATTCGCATTCGACATCTGAATCGTTGCAGTATTCTGGTAGTAGAGCACAGATGTTCAGTTGCAGCGAATCGGTACTTTCAGACATGATAGCGCGTGTTATATTTGATTTTATACCTCGCATAAGATTTTCCCGCATAATCCAAATGGCCCGCGGGGGGTTGACATATGATGAAGCTTTTCCATCGTGATGAAATGTAATGGAAACGCATTGTAAATCAAGTCGGGATATTGTGGATAATCATCCCGTCCCGAGAGTCGTTCCCGCATGATTACGTAAACGAATTGAGATTTTTTTGACTTAGGACTACGTCTTTCATTTCTATACTGGGGTGTAAATTCGAAGTTTCGAAAACAAAAGCGTTACGCTGGAGCAACGAGATTTTGAGCGTTAATACCTCCTAAACAACTGAACGAAATGGTATGATAAATACTTCATTCGAAAGATAAAATGTCTATGCGTTATATGCTTTTTGTTTTGATCCAAAAACTTGTTTCAATAGCCCTAAAATTGCATTCAAAACAGGCTATTGAAATCACACCAATCGATATATAAGCGAGTGCCCCTCGGAAATCCATTCAGTTATGATTGCGCAACGATTGAGGTATGATCGCTGGAATGAAGGATGTTTCCCTAACACAGACTTCAAATCCATCGAGCCTGGGCAAATCGGCATTGCAAAATTGAAGCTGCGGGTGTTGTTTTATTCGCTTGCGTTTCTGCAAATTGGAATTTTTCCCTAACACAGACTTCAAAACCATGGAGCCTGGGGAAATTGGCATTGCAGATACATGCAATTCGGTAGTACTTTCATACCTCCGTGCATTTTTACACTCCGGAATTCGGTTTGCTAACACGGTCGATATCTTACCCAGTAAGGAACATCCGAGGTGCAATTATTGCTAATTGAAGAAACACAAATGATTACTAAGCCAACGGCAGTCCTACGTCAACCTTGCTAACGTGGCAACGGATTTATTCATGATGCCTGTTCCCATATCACTCGATTCAGGAGAAGGACGGATTCATCGAGCGAAATGACAGGCGCTTCGCTCAGGAAAGTTATTATCTTTGTTCTTCATATTTCTATGGGATATGAGTTTATAAAAAAACTTGATCCTAAAAACCTATGTCATATCTGTGTAATTTATCTGTATGTATTGCCGTGACTAAGTAAAAGTTTATCGATCAGATAGGAGAGATATGATACAGGGATACAACGAAGGAAACATCATTAAACGTTGACATCGGCGTTTCTGAGGAACAGGTATAGATGAAGCAGAAGATCAGGACCACGGCTACCTAAGATATCCCGGACGGGGATATCCGATTGTCTGCCTTTTGCTCTCAGTGCTCTAGAGAGCTGAGAGCGAGCAGCATGGAATCGGATACACGACCAGACAATATGCTCGATGTCGTGGTAGCCATCGCCACAATCATAAAGATTGTTTGCTGCGAGCCCAATGCGATAGAGATGCGCGTTTAGGTTGTAGTGATTGGACATAAGCCGAGATATCACGCGAGTGAAATCACGACCTACATTCAATCCCTTAAACCAAGCTTTCGTCGAAACCTTAGGAATAATCGTGTGTAACCAGCGACCGAACTCATCTTCACTCCACATGCGCTGCCAACTAACGAGTGTGTCCTGACGAGGAATGTGAAAAAACTTGTTATAGGCAATTTGCCTTTCAAAAGGTGTGCCTTCTGAAGCGCCCACCTTAGCTAGCGAGTGCGCTTTCTCATTCCCCGGAATCGAGCTAAATGTCTATAATTAAACGGGAATTACCTCGAACAAACATATTTTAAAGTTCCTGAAAATTATGTGTTTTCTTCATCGAATAAAACGGACAATTTCAACTCGCGCACTTGGTATATGGATCCACTAGGACACATCTATACCAGAAAGATCGTCAATCAGTAGCCGATGGAGCCCAAGGCGACTAAAAAGTGAAAAGTGTCAGCAGATAAGTTTAGCATAGCATTTGTATTTTGAGAAGCTCATGGAGATTTGTTAATCGAAACTATCTCTAATGATATTCTTAGTGGGACAGACAAATTGAGAGAAAACGTGATTTCAACTGTACTTTAATTAACGTTACAGAGGGTTATATATCATTCTCGGTCATTGTGTAAATTTAATCTTGCCAAGAAGTAATTCTCATTCGCTATCCAACTCTTGACGAGTGAAGTTCAGTGTCGGTATTGTGCGTTGCCACTTTTGCTATTGTGCTATTGGTACGAGTGAATCGTGTACGAGTGAAGGTCATTGCTGTCCGCTTTCGACCTGACCTTTTGTAAAGTGGAACGAAGGAACAAAGGAACCAGCGCTCTTGCAGCGAGCCGGATTGCGGCTGTTGAACTGATTCGGCATAACGGGATCGACATCGCGTGACTGTCGCAAACGGGATTCATCACCACGTGGCTCCGTAAGCTATTCTTGCGCTATTGTGTTGTCTCCGTAGCGCGTAGTCTCTGTCTCTCCCTGATTAGGGCAGTAGAGCGCATTATTGGAACATCTTTTATATTAAGGTACACATATTTATTATTAATATTATTATTCAATTCATTTGTTCATTGTTTAATATTATTATCAATTATTATCATATTTTTTTTTTGCTATTTTTTTTTTGAGATTATTGTTAAAATCAATAATAAATTAAAAATAAGACAGAAATCTTTGTAAAATGGAGTATAGTGGAGGATCTCCAGAGATGGAGATCTCCGATAATGAATCTCATACAAGATCTGGGAAAAAACATAAACGAGTCCCTCATAAGGAAGAACTCTTCTGGGGACGAATCCGCTCATCCTACCAAGCCCCCCTCTAAGAAAATTGCAAGCCTCCCTTCTCAACCCACTGTTACTTCCACTCCCCCTCTCCCATCATCGATTTCGCTTCCCCCTTCTGATGCTTCCGATCCAACCCAATCCTCGTCCTCGTCCTCGTCCTCATCCTCATCCTCGTCCTCGTCCTCGTCCTCGTCCTCGTCTTCCCCCTCTGTTGTCACCGCTCCACGTGTCAGAGTTTATCCAGAAGATGCACCTGGAACTGGCCCGTGGGTTGTTTTCCTCCGGCCAAAACCGAAAGGAAAAAACCTTAACGTGATTCAGATCATGAAAGATCTGGCCAGATACACTTCTGTATCTGAAATTCGCAGGGTTAGACCGAACAAATTGTGGGTTGTCGTGAATGAACGGAAACACGCAAACGAGATTGTTGCTGACCAACACTTCACTCTCGAATATAGAACATTTATACCCTCCCATAACGTAGAAATTGAGAGGGTGATAACTGAAACGGGTCTGACGAGCGAACAAATAAAAGCAGAAGGAAAAGGCAAGTTCAAGAAGCTCCCCTCAATGGAAGTGAAAATCTTGGACTGTCGCCAACTCGGGAAACTTTCCCATGATGGGGACCAAACTAAATTTACGCCGTCCGACTCGTTTCGAGTCACCTTTGCTGGTGCCGCCCTCCCTGACTACGTTATGGTGGACAAATTGAGACTACCTGTGCGACTCTTCGTGCCAAAGCCCATGACTTGCAACAAATGCAAGTCAGTTGGTCACACTTCGGATTATTGTGCCAACAAGGAGCGCTGTGCCACTTGCGGAGAGCAACATGAGGGGAAATCCTGCAGTGCGACTGAGCATAAGTGTCCATATTGCGGGGGATCCCCACACGAGCTCTCAGTTTGTGAAAATTACAAGAGTCGCTGGGAGAAACAGAAGCGCTCTTTAAAGGAACGCTCGAAGCGCACATTTGCGGAAATTTTGAAGGGCGCTTCGCCACTGACCCAACAACAACAACAACCAATCTCAACACACAATACCTTTTCCACGTTGCCAGTTGATGAAATGGAAGCGGACACAGCTAGCGGGGGCACACCGTTTATTTTCAAAGGGAATCCCCGGCGCAAAAATGTGACCACTCCCAAAGTTCAAGAACAAGTCCCCACGGTTATATCCTCTGTTAGCTTGCCTAAAAAATCGCATGCAGCGGACAAGCAAAACCAGGTTCCTCCTGGCTTCCGTGGGAATATTTCATCTTCGAACGACCCAGCACTCGAGGGGACATCAAAAACCCCAACTGTCCCTATTTTTCCGTCCAGTTCAACTTCCCAATCGGGATTTATAAAGTTGTCTGACCTTTTGGATCAAATCTTCAAGTGTTTTAATGTTTCCGACTCCATCAGAACCATTGTCATCTCAATGCTTCCAGTATTAAAGACAATTTTGCAACAATTGATGCAAACATGGCCCCTCCTTGCAATGAGTATCTCTCTTGATGTCTAATTCAAATAGAGAGGACGGAGATATCACTGTTTTACAGTGGAATTGTCGTAGTCTTATCCCTAAATTGGATACATTCAAATTTTTAATTCATAACTTCAATTGTGATGTTTTTGCTCTGTCCGAAACTTGGCTTTCTTCGCGAGATGATATCTCTTTCCACGATTTTAATATTATACGCTTGGACCGTGATGATAGATACGGAGGGGTGCTTTTGGGGATCAATAAGTGCCACTCATTTTTTAGAATTGACCTTCCACCTATTGGAGGGATCGAAGCTGTTGCTTGTCATGCAAACATCAGAGGCAAAGACCTCTGTATTGTCAGCTTGTATTGGCCTCCGAGAGCTGCGGTTTGCCGCAAGCAACTTGCTGACATGTGCTCACTCCTTCCTGAGCCACGATTGATCTTGGGAGACTTCAACTCTCACGGAACTGCCTGGGGGGAACAGTACGACGACAATCGTTCATTGTTGATATATGACCTTTGTAACAGCTTCAATATGACCGTTTTGAATACTGGGGAAACAACACGTGTACCTAAACCTCCTGCTAACCCAAGTGCTCTTGACCTCTCGCTTTGCTCGAATTCACTATCGTTAGATTGCAAGTGGAATGTAATCCAGGACCCCAACGGTAGTGATCACTTGCCAATCAAAATTTCCATCACCATTGGGTCGAATTCTTCTGAATCTATAAACATGGCATATGACCTCACAAGACACATTGACTGGAAAAAATATGCGGACGCGATTGCTCTAGCCATCAATTCCAGAGATGGTTTACCTCCATTGGAGGAGTATAACTTCCTTTCACGTTTGATCTATGACAGCGCGGTTCGCGCTCAAACGAAACCCATCCCAGGTTCCACCATTTCCCGAAGGCCTCCCAATCTATGGTGGGATAGCATATGTTCCAAGCTTTATATAGAAAAATCGAATGCATTTAAAGGTTTTCGGAAACGTGGAACCCCTGAAAATTTTCAGACGTATTTGGACCTTGAAAATCAATTTAAAAACTTGATCAAAGGGAAAAAACGTGCTTATTGGCGAAATTTCGTGGGAGGTTTGTCACGAGAAACGTCAATGAAAAAGTTATGGGAAGTGGCTCGAAACATGAGAAATCGCTCTTCAACGAATGAAAGCGAAGAATATTCACATCGATGGATTTTGAATTTTGCACGGAAGGTTTGTCCTGATTCCGCTCCTGTGCAAAAAATTGTTCGAGATATACCACAAGATAGGTGCGATCTTGATTCCGAGTTTTCGATGGTAGAATTCTCTCTTGCTCTCCTTTCATGTAACAATTCTGCTCCGGGATCGGATAGAATTAAGTTCAACTTGCTGAAAAATCTCCCTGATGTGGCGAAACATCGCTTGTTGAACTTATTCAATCGGTTTCTGGAGCATAATCTTGTTCCAGATGATTGGAGACAAGTACGAGTTATAGCTATTCAAAAACCCGGAAAACCCGCGTCCGACTTCAATTCGTACCGCCCAATAGCAATGCTGTCTTGTATACGGAAATTGTTGGAGAAAATGATCTTGTTTCGCCTTGATCGATGGGTTGAAACGAATGGCATACTCTCAGATACACAATATGGGTTCCGCAGGGGCAAGGGGACGAATGATTGTCTTGCGTTGCTTTCTTCAGAAATTCAAATGGCTTACGCCGGAAAAAAACAAATGGCTTCAGTATTCTTGGACATAAAGGGGGCCTTTGATTCTGTTTCAATAGAGGTTTTGTCGGACAAATTACACTCTCGGGGTCTGCCGCCTCTATTGAATAATATGTTATATAACTTGCTTTGTGAGAAACATTTGAACTTTTCTCACGGAGATTCGGCAGTAAGTCGGGTCTCTTACATGGGCCTCCCCCAGGGCTCATGTTTAAGCCCCCTTTTGTACAACTTCTATGTAAGCGACATCGACAATTGCCTTACACAAAATTGCAGCCTAGGACAACTTGCAGATGATGGAGTGGTGTCTGTCGTAGGACCAAACGAATCCGACCTGCAAGGACCCTTACAAGATACTTTGAACAATTTTCGATCCCTAGCCATTGGGCCAAACAGAGATGGTGGTTTTTTCTAGGAAGCATAGACCAGCAAAACCAAAGCTTCAACTTTTGGGTAAACCGATCACTCATGCTATGTCATTCAAGTATCTTGGGGTCTGGTTCGACTCCAAATGTACTTGGGGGGCCCATATTAGGTATCTGAGTAAAAAATGCCAACAAAGAATAAACTTTCTCCGTACAATTACCGGCACCTGGTGGGGAGCCCATCCCGAATATCTTATAATGTTGTATCGAACAACTATTCTCTCAGTGATGGAGTATGGCAGTTTCTGTTTTCAATCAGCTGCCAAAACACACCTCATTAAACTCGAGCGAATTCAGTATCTTTGTCTCCGTATTGCGTTGGGATGTATGCCCTCAACGCATACCATGAGTCTCGAGGTTTTGGCAGGCCTACTCCCACTAAAAGATCGCTTCAATTTATTATCTCTTCGGTTCTTCATCCGGTGTAAGGTCATGAACCCATTGGTGATCGGAAATTTTGAGCAGCTGATCGAGTTAAATTTTCACTCCGGATTCATAAGTTCATATCATGAATTCATCTCCATGCAGGTTGATCCTTCTTCGTATATTCCCAACCGTGTTTGTTTCCCTGACTACATCAATTCCTCTGTGCATTTTGATCTGTCCATGAAGCAAGATATCCATGGATATTCAGATTACCAACGCTCGAGGATCGCTCCAACGATCTTCGATGAAAAGTATGGGGGTATCAATTGTGATAATATGTACTTTACTGATGGGTCCACTATAAACGAGTCCACAGGATTTGGAGTTTTGAGCGAATTTTTTAGCACCTCCCACAGTCTTCAGAAGCCTTGCTCAGAGTATATTGCTGAATTGGCAGCGATACACTGGGCGCTGGACAGCGTCGCCTCACGACCTGTTGAACACTATTACATTGTAACGGATAGTCTTAGCTCTGTCGAAGCTATCCGTTCAGTGAGGCCGGAAAAGCACTCGCCGTACTTCCTTGAGAGAATACGAGAAATTTTGAGTGCTTTATCCAGACGCTGTTATGTCATTACCTTTATCTGGGTCCCTTCACATTGCTCCATTCCGGGTAATGAGAGGGCTGACTCATTAGCAAAGGTAGGTGCGATTGAAGGCGATATTTATCAGCGTCAAATCGCCTTCAATGAATTTTATTCTTTAGTCCGCAAAAATACCATCGCTAACTGGCAACGCAAGTGGAATGAAGATGAATTGGGCCGGTGGTTTCACTCGATTATCCCTAAGGTTAGCCTCAAACCGTGGTTCAAAAGTCTAGACTTGAGTCGGGACTTTATTCGCACCTTCTCCCGACTCATGTCCAATCACTGTTCGTTAGATGCACTACTCTTTCGTTTCAATCTTGCCAGCAGCAATCTCTGCGTTTGTGGCCAAGGTTATCACGACATCGAGCACATTGTTTGGTCGTGCGAGGTGTATCTGGTCGCCAGATCGAATTTAGAAAACTCCCTTCGGGCCCGAGGAAGACAGCCCAATGTGCCGGTGAGAGATGTGTTGGCTCGGTTAGACCTTGATTACATGTCCCATATATATGTTTTCCTTAAAGCTATAGATCTTCGTGTGTGATTGTCCCTATGTCCTTATACCCTCCTTTCCTTCCTTTGCGGGTAATTCGTCCCCTTGCTATAAATAGTATAATAAGTTGAAATGTAAAAACACTATAGATATACAAACAGATTTAAGAATTGAGTGTTCATCAACATTGTTACAGTTTTCTTATACCCCATCCTTCTCCTAAAAATATGTCACCCTCCTAAACTCGAGTACACCGCGAGTAATCGGTTTTCCACCTTACTAACCATAGATGTAAGAAAATTGTTTATATATATATATATATATATATATATATATATATATATATATATATATATATATATAGTTTTAAAATTATATTTAAGAATTCGGCTCCTTTAAACTTAAGTAACTGAGCCTGTAAAAATAAACGAATTAATAAAATAAAAAAAAAGAAGTAATTCTGGACACGCTGTTATATGAAAACCTTTCATTAAACCAGCAAAATTCGATTATTTCAACGTGAATAGTAATTGTAGTGCAGCTCCTGGGGTGTGGACAAATATTGATTACCACTGCGCGTTATTTACAATGAACAATGTAGAAACCGAACAAATTTGCACAAGGTTTTTTTTCCGACTGTGTGGAATAATTCCAGCATGCCTCCACCACTAAAAGCTTCTCGGTCGAATCGACGATTTTCTAAAAGCGTTTCGAAAGCGGATTGCACTCTCAACCGAACTGATCTCTACGATAAAAACTTATGCAGCCTCGGGTCGAAGCGAAGCGATTCATCTGCGCTGTCGTTGCTGGTGATGTGCCAACTTTCTCAATTTCATTAATAAGTTTGCCTTCACCCACCTTGCCCTTCGACTGTGGCACTCCTTCACCACCAGTAATCATCGACGCATGATTCCATTGTGTTCCAATTTTATGCCCGGAACATCCACAGGTTTGCTTAGGATGGAGGAGGGACAAACTGAAAATCTCTGGATTACAGATGATTATACGGCACACTTCAGTAGCTTTAATTAATTTGAGCTTTTCGGATGACTTTCATTGCTACTGGATAACTCATGTTTGACTTTCTTCTGCTGTAATCAATGACCACCCTCGTGCAGTGTTTGCCGCCAATGGGAATCCAACAGCATTCAACAAATAGGAACTCTGCCACTATCTAGCTGGCTGGCTGCTTGGCATGTGTTTGAGCCCAGGGCACAATGAGGGAAAGAAAATGGAAAATCAATATCAGTGCAATTTCAGTGGTTTATTTGTGCCGAGCATCTATTTGCAAATGGTTTACTGCATACGCTGCAGATGACGGATTTGAGAATTCCCAACTGAAGTTGGGAAGTACTTTCGAGGTTGTTGTCTCATGTGAAACTCATCCGAATGCTGTCATTTACTCGTAGAAAATGTAGTTCAGCTTTCACGTGTAATACTTTGTAATCCGATGCCAATGTTTTATGTTTCATTGAATCTCAGTTGCTAACACATCTGTTGAATAAATCCATTTCTTTACAGTATTAAAGTGACGAGGACTCTGTATCATTTTAATATAGTGCAATAATGTTAATGACCCATCGCTATCCCCCCTGTTGGGGAGCGTGGAAGGTTGCCTTCATTGTCGTCATTCAACGAATGCTAACCCTCGGGCTCATATTCATGAGTAAGGTTTGCCGATTTGAAAACATTTACTTCTTCGCAATGTGAAGCTCGTTATTCACAGCTTCCTGCTGGAGAGGAGGATATCGAGCTTCGACGAGTGTTTTTTCCGATCCGGGAATGATACGAATAGCATTTCTGAGAAAGAGTCGGAAAGAAGACCAAAAAGGCGGAACGTTTTCGTTCGTGATGTAATTGATGAATGCAGCTTATGAAATCGAGTATATTATTCATAGAGGGAAGAGATTCATCTTACATACAAATGAACTCTGTTCGTAAATACCTGAAAAGAAAATAGAGAGAAAATGAAAACGAATTAGTCTTTATGATACCTAAAAAATAAATAGATTCAGAGGATCATTTTGGTTATTGTCAGCTTATTTTTATTAGGTTCCTGGTAGCGAATTTAAAACATTGTTGAATTTGCTCTAAAGTGGCTTCCATTCAAAAAGTATGCTGATTAAAGGGTGTGTCACATCAAATTGCATCACGGAAAAAACGCTGTAGAAATTCGCTCAGTAGACCGATCCTTTTGAAAATTTTAGACAGTAAAATAAAAACTATTAAACAACTTTTGGCATTTTCTTTTTATACATACTTCGAGCCCAAGCCCGTATGCTCGCACCTTCCTCTTTACCCCGTCCATAAGGTTCTGTACAACGGCAGGTTGTAGTTTTTTTTTTGAACAGAAATCCATTTTCTCTTGAAGTCCGCCTCCGATTTGACAACTTTTGGGTTCTTCCGGAGGGCCTGCTTCATAATCGCCCAATATTTCTCTATTGGGCGGAGCTCCAGCGCGTTGGGCGGGTTCATTTCCTTTGGCACGAAGGTGACCCCGTTGGCTTCGTACGACTGCAACACGTCCTTTGAATAGTGGCACGAAGCGATATCCGGCCAGAAGATGGTCGGGCCCTCGTGCTGCTTCAATAGTGGTAGTAAGCGCTTCTGTAGGCACTCCTTAAGGTAAACCTGCCCGTTTACCGTGCCGGTCATCACAAAGGGGGCGCTCCGCTTTCCGCAAGAGCAGATCGCTTGCCACACCATGTACTTTTTGGCAAACTTGGATAGTTTCTGCTTGCGAATCTCCTCCGGAACGCTGAATTTGTCCTCTGCGGAGAAGAACAACAGGCCCGGCAGCTGACGAAAGTCCGCTTTGACGTAGGTTTCGTCGTCCATTACCAGGCAATGCGGCTTCCTACACATTTCGGTGTACAGCTTCCGGGCTCGCGTCTTCCCCACCATGTTTTGCCTTTCGTCACGGTTAGGAGCCTTCTGAACCTTGTATGTACGCAGGCCCTCCCGCTGCTTGGTCCGCTGGACGAATAAACTTGACAAATTCAGCTTATTGGCGGCATCCCGGACCGAACTTCTCGGATCACGTCTAAACTGCTTAACTACGCGCTTGTGATCTTTTTCACTGACGGAGCATCCATTTTTGCCGTTCTTCACCTTCCGGACGATGGTTAGGTTCTCGAAGAATCGTTTTAGTACTCTGCTGACCGTGGATTGAACGATTCCCAGCATCTTACCGATGTCCCGATGTGACAACTCCGGATTCTCGAAATGAGTGCGCAGGATTAATTCACGACGCTCTTTTTCGTTCGACGACATGTTTCCAAATTTACGAAAAATTGACCGTGAAGCATGGCCAACGTGATCTATACACTCTTATCTGATTATAAGCGAAAGCTGAAGATATAATTCCTAAAAATTAAATATCTACAGCGTTTTTTCCGTGATGCAATTTGATGTGACACACCCTTTAGAGTGATTTTATTGCTTTCAGTTGAAATAATAGAAAATTTAGTACTGAATGCAATTATAAAATATTGTTATAAGTGAAATTGAGTTAATTTCAATAGAAATAAAAAAAGCTTCACAATGTATACTAAAAAAGTGGATAGATACATTCCAATGAAACATTCCCAATCAGACAAGCGCTTCACAGCGTCACAATTCGTAATCAACGGAGCTAAAAGATACCATTCGGCTGAAATTTGTTTCGGCTGCTGCTCCCAACTTCAATTCAATCCACCTTCATCCACCCACACACACACACATACAGACCATCTCCGAACCGGTGCGGAACGAGTGTACACCTTCATTTCACGTTCTATAGCCCCCCAAATTTGGGCCATTCAAATTGGGTAGACCTCCGGTGTGTTCCTTCCACACGCTTGGAACGTTAGGAAGCAAAAAGCAGCCCGTGATGGGTAACAGGAAATTTACACTTCGTTAGACAGCCTTGTTACGTGTGGGGAAGCAGCAACAACGACGACGACATCGACGGCGAGCGGAAGGAACTGAAATTACGCTCTTCACTTCGGGATCGAATATTGCCTGGAGGGTAGGGTCATACGTCAGTCGGGATGGTGGTACCTGGCACTATGGCAGCGACACGATGACGTGAAGCGTGATAATTTTATTTAAACCACATTACCATCAACGGTGGGAAAGGGTTGTTGCCGCTGCTGCTGCTCCCGGTGGCATCATTTTCCGAAGCATGTATTAAACAGGCTATTTACAATCTATACCATATGCACAACATGGAGGCTGTGATGTGCTGCGGTTCATACATCGTACAGGTGCGCTAAAAATAGCTCGATATAGCGACGAGGAAGTGATGAACGCCCGCAGCGATGGTACTCTTTGCGACAGTTCTACAACAAAGATTTAGCGAATAATCTTCATCATCTGCAAAATATATAATCTTCTGCAGTAGTGGTAATCGTTTTTCCAATTCCCACCCCCGTGAATATTGGACCGACTTATCTCTATTACGTAACAGAGCTTCTCCTGGTATTAAAGTCATTTGTCGGTTCGCATCCTGCCTCCCACGCTTCATAGTTCTCAGGAAAACTATCCCATTCTTTTTTTGTCGTTAAATACAGCACGAAGCACCTGAACATTTTACGACACCTTTTCCCCCGGGAATTTATTGCCAAGAACACACCACTAACTGGTGCTTCTTCTCACAGAATCTTCGTGCACGAGTTCCTAGTTCATACTTTTTTTTCCGGTTCTGTTTGCCATAGCTAGTGTCAAGGTTCAACATTTGCTCTGCACTCATTTACCTCCAGATTGATATTTACGGACTGGAGTTCGAACAGGCAAACCGAGGCAAACCGACAGAGAATACCATCACATTGGTTTCAATTTGCAAATGCATTTCCGTTCCGGATCCTGCGACCACAGACAAGCGCTTAGCTACGGGAACCTGCAGCGCTGCTATACTTCTCGGGAAGACACTTTTTCTCTACGAGCTTCGAGTTCGTCTTCCTTGCTGAGCTGAGGCGGAGGATGCGAAAACATTGTTTGCTCAACAGGGTGACAGTTATTGTTCGGACCGCTTTCTTCCTACCAACTCGAAGCTTTTTCGCAGACTTTTTTTCGGTCCGGCCCGATGGGATAACGAGCTGTTGGTTCCGTGCTGCTACTCACTGTGGACGGATGTTGTAATGAAAGGGAGTGACTTTTCGTTCCAATTTTTCTATTTTACTCCTCACTTGGAAAATGAGAAAAGCGAATAAAACAGAAATTTTCCTCTTCTTTCTTGCGGCTATAAAATACTTCATGGGTGGGATGGTGAAAAGAAAAGATATGTCCTTTACGCTGCTGTCACACTTTTTGTAGAATAACGGTCTCCATATATTTGGAGCGAAGTTTTTCGGAAGTACTACAAGCTGATTCCGTGTAATAACAAGCAACTCGTGCGAGAAAAAACCGATAAAAGTTTGCTGAACGCAGACGTTATTTATGAATTGGTCAGGGGAAGATATCCATGATGTCATATCTTCGATTCTCATTGATATCAGGAGAACTCGTAGATGAAAGATTGAGAAGCCTCTCGTTTACATGTTAATTTACCTGTACTACAGGACTAAATAGAATTGAATCTTGTTCACTGGATGCCAGATCTAAGCTACGTAATGGTCACTGCAACAATTTTTTATATTAAAGGAAATAATATATGTCATGGAACTAATTATCGAACAATTGAAAAATCTCAACCTCTATCCTAACGGAAATACCCACTTCTGATTGGTCGAAATTGACTTTTGTTCCTACCGAAATGTGTTCCCATGTTACATAAGTTTAAAGGAGTCGAATTCTTAACTACAGGTAAACTTCGATATAACGTACCCTCGATATAACGTCACTCGATATAACGTACACATTTCCAAAGTACAAAGGAATTTTTTTTGAATATTTTTTATCTGAAAGAACAATGAACTATCTGTGTTGTGATGCTAAAACATGGTTTGTACCTTTAATCAATCCTGAAATACAACTGGTTTTGTGATTGCGGATTCTAAATGAACCATCTTTAATCAACAGTACGAAGGTAAACATCATGAGAGAGTCTGGCTTCGTCTTCTAATTGAATTTATTCATTAACTTTACTAAAATAGCAACACGATAATGTATTTTAGGCTACGTTTGTGAGTCCTTTATTATGCTTCGATATAACGCACAATTCGATACAACGTACAATTTTGAAAGTGAAATGTACGTTATATCGAAGTTACCCTGTATATACCTAAACTATATACTGGTCGGACTCGATTATCCGGGATTCGATTATCAGGAATTTTAGACTCGATTATCCAGAGTATTTAATTTTTGATTTTCGGAAATTTTGAATAATTTGTATAATAATTCTTTATTGAATAGCTAATATGGGTATCAAAAAAAAAAAAGGGCTTGACTAGTAGAATGCAGTTATTTATGAAAAATGCAAATCCAAAATGGCGGCCACTACAAAATGGCGGATTACATATTCTATCAGAACCCCATCAATATGGGTATCAAACGAAAGGGCTTGACTAGTAGAATACAGTTATTTATGAAAAATGTAATTCCAAGATGGTGGATACACATTTTCTCAAATCCCCATCGATATGTATATCAAATGAAAGGTATTGACTAGTAGAATATAGTTATTTATGAAAAATGTAAATCCAAGATGGCGGCCGCTACAAAATGGCGGATTACACATTTTCTCAGAACCCCATCAATATGGGTATCAAATGAAAGGTCTTGACTAGCAGAACACAGTTATTTAAGGTAAAAAATAAATGTTGGATTCCCATTATCCACAGTTAGTTTTTTCTTTATATATCCCACGATTTTATTTTTGCCTCATCATTGCCCTAGATTAATGAAGGAACGGATGTGACAACTACTAACTGCTACATGTATATTATTTCCTAGCTTTTAGTTCATTAAACCGTTTAACTTAAAAAGTTTTTTTGCTTATTTTATTTTCTAATTTTTGGTAAATTATCTGTAACATCAGTATAATTCTCCATTTCCATTCAAACCAAAACCATTCAAAAAATAATTTTTTTTTTGAATTTTTATTTGTTACCTAACTTTTTTTTTCAAAATATTCGATGATATACTGTATTCTATTAGTCAAATCATTTCATTTGATACCAATATTGAGGGGAATTTTGTCAAGCCATTCAGCCAGAGAGTAGAATTAAAGGGATGTTCCAAATTTCAGATCAATCAGTCAACAGAAACGAGGTCAATTTTCTATCAATGTGGGACAACTTTACAAACACTCAAAGATACATACAAAAAGGGCAAGCTGAATGAAACCATTAAAATTGTTTAATTGAGAACTGCGGTAATCTTGGATTGGATTTTTCATGATCTACTGTGTTCTACTAGTCAAGCCCTTTCATTTGATACCCATATTGATGGGGTTCTGAGAAAATATGTAATACGCCATTTTGTAGTGGCCGCCATCTTGGACTTGCATTCGGATAATTGAATCCCAGATAATCGAGTCCGACCTGTATTACTATTACTATTATTTAATGAAAGTTGTATCTGCTGAAAGATTTTTTTTAATTCGTTTATTTTTACAGGCTCAGTTACATAAGTTTAAAGGAGCCGAATTCTTAATTATATATATAAACTATGTATATATGCATAAAAATATTTCCTTAATTTTATTGTTAATAAGGTGAAAACCGATTACTCGCGGTCAACTCGAGTTTAGAAGTGTGACATATTTTTATCAGCAAAAGGATGGGATATAAGGGAATTGTAACAAAGTTGTTGATCTCACACAGTTCTTAAACCTATCTTATATCTGCTATGTATCTACATTTCAACTTATTCTATTATTAGTAAGAAGAGAACCGATTGCTCGCGAAAGGAAAAAGTAAGGAAGGAAGGCTGTCTACCTCGGGCCCAAAAGGGAGTTTTCTGAATTCGATCTGGCAACAAGATACACCTCACACGACCAAACAACGTGTTCGATGTCGTGATAACCTTCGCCACAAGCGCAGAGATTGCTGCTGGCAAGATTGAAACGAAAGGGTAGCGCATCTAACGAACACCATGAAAAAGTCCCGACTCAAGTCCAGACTTTTGAACCATGGTTTGAGGCTAACATTAGGGGAAATTGAGTGAACCCATCGGCCCAATTCATCTTCATTCCATTTTCGTTGCCAGTTGGCGAGGGTTTTTTTAGAACTAAAGAATAAAATTCATTGAAGGCGCTGAAAGAATTGGTTAATAAAATTATATGATACTAAATTGTAAATTGAATGTTTCAAATGCATTCCGAGGCTGTGGCCGCCATTATTATTGACTATTTGAAGCTTGCATCACCAATACTTGCACAGTGAGAATGGTTTGCTACTCCCAAGCGTCATTCGGTGTGTTCTTAGTATAATTTCGCTGGTTCAGGTCAATCACGGAAAACAACTACGAAGTGTACAGTTTACCCAAGCTCAATCTCAAGCTAGAGTCAGTTTAAGTTCAATAACTCTGTAATAGTTGAAGAGCGAACAAATTCATAGAAAAAAGAACAATGAACGTTTTTGTTTTCGCCAACAAAACCTAATAAGTATAAGAGCTTTTGCATTTTTTTCATGAAATTAGACGAAAAATGATCATTTTCATTATCATTTCAGTGAACTTATGTACCCTCAAACAATCCACCTCATTTTGTTCAGAGATTTTTGAAATTGATTCCACGCTAAACTGAAAACAACCAAAAAGAACTTGTTACGAAATTCATGCTTACTCGACTGGTCATTGCACAATGGTCCAGAAGGTGCATTTAAGTGGAAATTAGCATTTAGAGCTCGACAGTTGTTCTCTAGACAAAAACTGCCTTCGGCAAAATTGTTACCTATGATAGAGCGCTTGTTTTGACGTTGTCAAAAATAGGGTGACCCAAATTTACGATGAAATAAAAAATCTAACTTTCTTATCTTCATAGATACAGGTAAACATAGTTCGAAAATGTTTTAGCCCCAGTTATTTAAGAAAACTTTTTAGAACAAAGTGTTTGTCTATCTCTTGAAATAACCGATATAGCGCTAAATTAAGTTGGGGTCACCATGAAAAAACGGTTTCTTCACACTTTTAGAGCCTACTAAGACAAATATTTTGCGATGCAGACCTTGTGAATGTCTCAATTCTACTCAAAGTTATTGATATTTCTTTCCAAAAATATGCTCTCTTCATTCGCTTGTCATTTGTTTTTGGGGCAAAAATAAAAAAAAATAATTATTGACCGCATTTGAAAGAACATTCTTCACTCTACATAATGTGGGATTTCCAAAACTATGTTGTTTTTTTGTATTTTAGTAAACTAAATTTGAAATCATAAGTTTTTGGGTGAACCCCCATCAAAAATTTTGAGTAGGATTAAGATATTGACAAGTTCTGTATCGCAAAATGTTGGTCATAATAAGCTCTAAAAGTCGTTCCAAGACAATTTCTATGTAGAGGTTGAAATATAAAAAGTTAAAGCAAAACAATCCGTTTCTTTAAGGTGACCTTAATGCAACTTAGATGAAAAGCGCTTTATGAAAGATTTTCATGCTTCAGACAACATATGATAGGACGCTCAATTTCATGTCATCAAAAATAGGGCGACCAAAATTTTCGACGAAATAAAAAATCTAACTTTCTTATCTTTATAGATAGAGGAAAATATAGTATGACAATGGCAACTTTGTGGAACAAAGTTTTATTCTATCTTTTGAAATATCCGATATAGCGCTTTTTATCCTAAGTTGCATTAGGGTGACCATGAAAAAAGGTTTTTTTTAAATATAAAAATTAAAGCAAAAAAATCGTTTTTTACATTGTGAACCTAACGCAACTTGAAAAAAAAAAGTGTTATATCGGTTATTTCGAGAGATAGAAAAAAAAACTTTTTTCTACAAATTTGCTTAAAATAACTGGGGCTGTCGAAAAATATTTACCTCTATCTATAAAGATAGGAAAGTTAGATTTTTTATTTTATCGAAAATTTTGGTAGCCCTATTTTTGTTAACATCAAAATGAGCGCTTTGCCATACGTGACAACTTTGTCGAAGACAGTTTTTGTCTAGAGAATAACTGTCGAGCTCTAGATGCTAATTTCCACTTAAATGCACTTCCTGGACCATTGTGCATTGGCAGCAACATCTCAGATTGCAGTGAAACGTTTAAGTAACTTTGCATACTTGAAATTTTCAAAACAGAATTAGACTATTTACTGAAAGGGCATTTTTTTCCTTATTTTTTACGAAAACTTGTAACTCAAAAACTACGATATCTTCAAAGTTCTGGTCAAAGGATGGAATGTGGCAAACTGTAATGTGAAAATTGCGATGTATGGATGACTTGTTGGAGGGTTATTCATATCTATTTATTTCAGAATGTTGAATTTTTGAGAGGAATGAATTTTAATTTTTAAAATATTTAATTTTCAATGATTTTTTTAAATATATTTCGACAAAAACAAGAATTATTACTACATTTAATCCTTTAACAAAAATTTTGTAGATCCTATAGTTTTTGTGTGAGAAATTGTTTGAAACTTCAAGTTTTTTTTCATCATTTATTTTTTGAAAAATCACCAAATCACTCCAAAACTGTAAGACCTACAAATTGTTGGTTCAAGAATGAAACATAGGGAATTATTGAGGTTTTCATTAAAAAATGACAAACAAATTTCATTGAAAAATATGTTTGTTGAATTTAGAAAAACATTGATATGCATAACCCTCACAATTTCCAACAAGTCACCCATGCATCGGAAGATGGGTACTTTCACAGAGAAAGAGTATTTCTAACAACAACTTTTTTATATTTTCTTTAGAAAAATACTTTTAATGTTTAACTCGTAACATTTTCATGTATAAAATATCGCGATTTGCATGTTCTACAAACTTTTTTTCCATTTAAAAAAATGTTACGAGTAAAACATAATTTTTTCAGTAGTCTCCATACACAAATGACATGTATTCCAGAAACTATAAAAGATAGAAAGCTGCCGTCTTCGACAAAAGTTCAGATTTTAATTGTATTTAATACATTATCGAATACACTACATTGCTATCATGAGTTTAAACAAAATTAGGATTGTTTGTGATTTTTTCAATGAAAAAATGCAAAAGTTTTGGTTAGAAAAACTTTCTCCCTGTTAAAGTGCCCATCTTCCGATGTATGTGACGGTGTAACTTGCTGGGAATTGTAAGGGCTATTCATATACATTTTTTGAGAATTTAAAAAAAAACTTTTTGATTAAAATGAATTAAAATTTTTAAATATTTTAGTTCTCAGTTTATTAGAAAAAAACAAATTTCGGTATTTTGGAAGGAAATTTTAAACAACTTCTTTCATTTCATCCTCTGACCAGAATTTTGTAGGTATCATAGTTTTTGAGTTATATATTTTTTTAATTAAGAATAATGTTGGCTCTTTTCAGAAAGTAGTCTTTTTTGAAGATTTGAAGTATGCAAAGTTGCTTAATTGATCAATGTCTTTACACCCACAACGTTTCATTGGTATCTGAGATGGTCCTGCCAACTCCAAAGACGAATTCGCAAGAAATCCTGTTATTTTGACGTAGGACTACGTCTAACCGGAAGATATAGGGGGTGAAATGGAAATCTAGGCACTGAACAAGTAGGAAAAAATGCAAGATTTGGAACGCTTATAACTCGAGCATTTCTCAATAGATCGCAAAGGTTTTTGCATCAATTGATAAGAAATATATCTACGCATCTATCATAACAAATAACATTTCATTTTACTTGAGATAAATTATTGAATAATTGTGAAATATCAAGCATTGTCAAAATGCACAATGTGCCCATTTTTGATTGGTCCATTTTGTGCTCCTCAAATCGTACCGACCACAACGGGCAACCAGAGCAGCAGCGAAATAGAATGAAGCACGATTGGAAAGGAAAAAGAAAACAATGAACGAAACATTGGTCGCAGTCTCACACATGCGTAATTCTCGAGCCAGCCAGTCAGCTTAAAAACCCCCGCTCCGCTGCCGTAACGATCATTCTTTGTGTGGACACCGACTGGACAACATCGTTGCTGGACGGGCTGGACGGCGAGGGATCGAGTGCCTTTCTCAAGGCAAGAGGGCGGAGGTGGTAGCGCTGGAGTAGAGTAATAGAGTAGAGTAGAGTTTTCAAAGGGCCTTTCTCAAGGCTAGAGACGAATGAACTGCAAAAGTTTAAAGTCTCTATAATACAAGACCTTCCTTCCTTCCATAACGATCATTCTCATTCAAACCGTACACCACATCAGTTCGCATCACAACACATCAACAAACCAACCCAAGCAGCCATGTCTGGACATGGCAAAGGAGGAAAACTGAAGGGAAAGGCAAAATCCCGCTCGAACCGTGTTGGTCTGGAGTTCCCCGCAAGGGTAGCTAGGCCGAGCGCGTTAGTACCAGTGCACCAGTCCACCTAGCCGGCGTTATATAGTTTCGGCCGCCGAAGTGATCGAGTTAGCTGGCAAAGCTGCTCGCAACGATAAGAAAACCCGCATTCGGAACAGAACACATTCGGTTCGGTGGACATCAAGACAACAGGCAGTTGCAGCGAGTGGCGAGTGGCAAACGCAATCGCAAAACGGCAGCTGGTAGCAGAAGAAAAAAGTTTGTTCTTTATACAATCTGCTTTGGTGGCAAATCCAGAACAAGGCGCCATCGAGGGCGTCCTAAATGGTTTTTTTTCAAAACCATCACGTACCACGTACAAAGTTTTCTAAATTGGAACCATTCCATAAAAATAAGCGCCGTGTTTTCAGGGCCATTAAACCTTTCAAAAAAGAGTTTACGAAATACAGTTCAATGCTTTCTAAAATAATATCCAAAATAATAATAAAACACAAATTGATTTTATCATAATTTGTTTGCCAGGATCTGATGAGTATGTGAATTTGGCAGTTGTTCTGAGCTTATTGATAGTTGGGGACTTTCCTGATTATTCAATTTTCACCAATTCTTAAATTGTTTCCATATTGAAAGTACAGTAATTTACAATTAGTTCGACATTTAGCTAATTGGACGGACATGTAATGCGACTTATTTAGTTGGACATTTTTGTGAACATAGAGATCCAAATTATGACCCCACATTGAAAGTCGACACTGTACCACTGTCATCGCAAATGTTCAATTACAGGTTAAAATCGCCTCCAATGCGACACTGAGTGGTGCTTCGGCACGTCGCATTGAATGTAATTTACTGTACAACATGTCACAAAGCTGGATGGGAAGAAATTTTCCAACTGTGAAAGCTGTGGCGAGTGGCAACAAATCGCCAAACAGGAAGGTTTAGCCGAACAAGATGGGGATATCGAGTGATAACAAAACAATAAACTCTTTAGATTGGAGATAATTTTGTGATCCTGAAAAGGACCCTTTTTAGCCTGCATGTGAATCCAACGAGCGAACAAATCGTAATGAATGTATTTTTTTGCCATCGCTGCCTTTTAACGCTCATTCGTTCGTCTCGTTGGACTCGCCCCTTTGGCTGAGTCTGCCGATTTGTCTCTATCCTGTGAGTGTGTACCGCTAGAGTATAAAACATGCGGACCCCAAAAAAATATCTTATTTTCTTTCAAACCGTAAACCCGTGTGGTTGTACGGCATCGTTTAACATCGCATCGCATCACATCATAAAAAGAAAACAAGCAGCAACGTGGACGTGTGGACGTAACAAAGGAGGACAAGTTAAGAGAAAGGCAAAGTCTCACTCGAACCGTGCAGGTCTCCAGTTGGTCGCATTCACTGATTGCTCAGCAAGGGTAACTAGGCCGAACGGATTGGTGCCGGAGCACCAGTATACCTAACAGCGATTATAGAGTTTCGGCCGTCGTAGTGCTCGAGTTGGCTTGCAAAGCTGCTCACGACAATCAGAAAACACGCATCAAGAACAGAGCAGCTTCAGTTCGGCACTCATCAAGACAACAACTAGTTTCAGCGAGTGGCAAACGCAATCGCAAAACGGCAGCAGGTAGAAGAAAGAAAAAACATGTTTATACAGACTGCTTTGGTGGCAAAACCAGCCACCGTAAAACACGGCGCTTGTCAGGGCCATTAAACCTTTCAAAGAAGAGTTACTAAAAGTTTTTCACAATACCAATGCATTCTAAAGTGACATAATATGACATATAATATAAACTGATAATATAAACTGATCACAGCCATCATTTTAATTGTACGATATGTGTATACGCCGAAAGATGCCCGACGTTGAACATTTAATAAGTACAAAGCCTTCAGAAAAAAATCAAGGATCAAGTTTGTAAAGAAAAAACGCAAAAACACAACACCAAAGTTTCTTTTCAGGACCCTCAACATGTTCATAAAGAGTAAACAGTAAACTAATCCATTTTTCAGGTAGATAGGTAGGTATTCACGTAGGAGAAGAAAATAAAACAATATATTTCAAATATATATTTAGCAAAAGCTGTCCCCTTTGTATAGTCCTACGTCACTCCGGTTATGTCACCGACATTACCCACCCGTCTTTTTTATGCGTAAAATACTAATTAGTATTTTCCTCCCCCTTTTTCCTCCAGGTATTAAAGAATAAAGTTCCATTCGTGTGTAATATAAATCCCTTCCCCTCGAGCCATCGAGTCTCCCTGAATAATATACTCGACTTCATAATCTGCATCCATCATTTACACCACGAGTGCTCGGTCGAAAACGTTCCGTCTTTTTCGGTTCACTGCTCCTCCAAATGCAATCTGTATCATTCCCGGACCAAAACGATACTCGTCGAAGCTCGACAACCTCCTCTCTGGCAGGAAGCTGTAAATAACTGGCATCGCATTGCGAAGAAGTAAATGTTTTTCAAGTCGGGAAATTTGACTCATGAATATGAGGTGCTATACCCGGGAGTTAGAATTTGTTGGATAACGACAATGAAGGCAACCTTCCTCGCTCTCCCATCAGTGGTGATAGCGTTGGTTCATTACAATTATTGCGCCATATTAAAATGATACAGAGCGCTCATTACCTTATCACTGTAAACATATGAATTTATTCAACAGATGTGTTCTCAACTGAGATTTGATGAAATATAAAAAATGGAATCAGCTTACAAAGTATTGCTCGTGAAAGCTGTACTAAATTTTCGAAGAGTAGAGAGTAAATGACAGCATTCAAATGAGATTCACATGAGACAACAACTCGAAAGTACTTCCCAACTTCAGTTAGGAATCCTGAAATCCATCATCTGCAGCGTATCCAGTAAACCATTTGCAAATAGATGCTCGGCGCCAATAAACCAACGGAATTGCACTGATATTGATTTTCCATTTTCTTTCCTTCATTGTGCCCTGGGCCCAAACATATGCCAACCAGCCAGGCAGCTAGACAGTGGCAGAGTTCCTATTTGTTGAATGCCATTGGCGGCAAACACTGCACGAGGGTGGTCATTGATTACAGCAGAAGAAAGTCAAACATGAGTTATCCAGTAGCAATGGAAGTCATTCGAATAGCCCAAATTAATTAAAGCTACTGAAGTGTGCCGTATAATCATCTGTAATCCAGAGATTTTCAGTTTGTCCCTCCTCCATCCTAAGCAAACCTGTGGATGTTCGGGCATAAAATTGGAACACAATGGAATCATGCGTCGATGATTACTGGTGGTGAAGGAGTGCCACAGTCGAAGGGCAAGGTGGGTGAAGGCAAACTTATTAATGAAATTGAGAAAGTTGGCACATCACCAGCAACGACAGCGCAGATGAATCGCTTCGCTTCGACCCGAGGCTGCATAAGTTTTTATCGTAGAGATCAGTTCGGTTGAGAGTGCAATCCGCTTTCGAAACGCTTTTAGAAAATCGTCGATTCGACCGAGAAGCTTTTAATGGTGGTGGTGGAATTATTCCACACAGTCGGAAAAACCTTGTACAAATTTGTTCGGTTTTCCATTTTACACTGTACTCGTTGTAAATGGATTGTAAATAACGCGCAGTGGTAATCAATATTTGTTCACACCTCGGGAGCTGCACTTCAATAACTATTCGATTTGGAATAATCGAATTTTGCTGTTTAATGGAACATTTTCATGCAACTGAAGGGGATTTTGTTCGAACGGTGAGATCCTCTAATGGTTCTGGGTTTCTGTTTATCTAGAACCTATGTCCTGTTTGGAAAGACACTCGAGAGGTGTGCAGATTTACTGCAAGACAAGCTCCCATTCACACAAAACGAACGATACAGAAGAATAACGAATCGTTCTAAATTTGTTATTCTACTGTATCGTTCGTCAGCTTTAAACGTGATGCTTCGAATGACATGATAGGTTAATGCAGAAGAGCACAGATTTAACGTCAACGGATTATCAACGAACGTGAATTCCCCAAAAAAATATCTCCACTCTCCCAGCGGAAATATTAAAACCACAGGGTGTAATTGATTAAAATGTAGCTATTAGACATTTAAACCATGAGGCAGAGGTCGTGATCAAATCTTTCGTATAAACGAACGCGAATTCCAAATAGCTAATGATTAATTATGGAATTTGAATTATATCCGATGTGTTGCTTGTCTATTTGAACGCAATTCCTATCCGGTATTTTGGCGAATAAACTAATGTTTCTCGTTGGTACAGCTTGTTCTTACCAATAACTAGACTTACGAATTTGATTGGAGCATAGCTTCATTTGCCGCTATATCTACAACAGCATTACCAAGAAGTTTTACGCCAATATGTTTTCATTCGAAATTGCTTTTAAGTTCTCTGTTCTTAAGTTTTTGTGCTTTGTTTTGAGTTTTGAGTTTTTCACAACAAGTACTCAAAGTTCTTTATGTGACAGATCTTAACTACTTGGCTTGTGGTCTCTTATTTGGAGAATCTGATCGTGTATACTGGGCCAGCATCCCTAATAATAGTTTGACTGAAAAGTTCATAAGGTTGACGTCTAGATGGCACCTCTTGCATAAATCTACTTGACTATCACAAAGCACCACCTTTCAATGGATACGTGTCAAAATTTGACAGCAATCGGTGGATTGGTTCGTGAGTTACAGCATTGAGAGTGTTATTGTGAACAAAGTGGAAAAATCACAAATCGATGAAAACGATGGCGAAATTGCATGAATTGGGCTTCGAATTGCTTCCGCATCCACCGTATTCTCCAGATCTGCCCCCCAGCGACTAATTTCTGTTCGCAGACCTGAAGAGAATGTTCGCAGGCAAGAAATTTAAGACCGATGATGAAGTGATTACCGTAACTGAGGCCTATTTTGAGGAAAAACCGAAAGAGTACTATAAAAATGATATCAAGTTGCAAAATTGCTATAATCGTATCGCCCTCGAAGGCAATTGTGTTGAATAATGAAATTGAATTATGCAACAACAAAAAAATAGTTTCACTGTGTTACCTTATAAACTTTTCAGCCGAACTGTTATTGACATTTTAGCATTATTTCGCCTTACATTTTTTTAGGCCAAGATGCGTGCTCCGAAAAACCTCAGTTCCTCTTGAGAGTTCTTGTAATTGCATACCTTCGAACAAAACATGAACGGATGATCGAAGTATTGGCTCTTGAAGCACCTGTAAGTAATGGCTAGCTCAGTGGTACTGGTTTGTATAATTACCTCAGGGTCGGCTCTTACCTAGGAACGAGGTGGACTCACGAATACAACGGAAGCTGTTGGTGATGGATATGATAAGAATATAATCGTAATAAGAACAGAATGGTAAGTATATTTTTTTTAATTTATTATATATTTTTTTCCTTTCTTTTCAGGTTAGTAGGTTAGAAAATCGTTGCGGCCGAACAGGAACAGGTTGAATCCAGGTAAGTATGTTGGTTGATAATAGAGAGAGAGGGTTTCTGTGGGTTTTTTTGTTTATTTTACTCACGGTGCCCGCACACGGGAATCGGTCTCATCGGTCCAAGTGACGATGAGCGGGGGCTAGGCTCGACCAGACATCACCGCACTGCAACCTCCGAAACGTTCGACCGACTCACCCGTATACGTGTGGAGCAGCGATAACGTTGGGGACTCGCTGACCACCGGCGTTTTCTCCGAGGTACCTCTTCCGTCGTTTGAATCCAGCGAGGAGGGTGAATGTCGCCCGGCTTGTGCGGTTCCTAGGACGTGCAACTCCTTCTTCCCTTATTGTCACTCGCACTTCACTCAAAAAGTACAACTTTAATTTTGACGATTTTTCGGTCTAATTTCTTCGACGGTCCGTGAGTTTAGACCGATTCGAGCCATTCGAATCTTCCTTTACGGCTCGAATCCCTCTTTTACCTCTCTCTCTCTCTTCTATCCCATCTCTCTATCCCCTTTCTCTCTCTATCCCCTTTCTCTCTCTCCTCCTATTAATCTTCTGCTCCTTTTTTTTCGTCCTTTAGGACTAAAGATTCCTCATAGGTTGTAAGGAATCATTGTTAAACATTGTTAGTTTTTTTATAAAGATTCTTTTTTTTTTGAATTCGCGTGGCAGCATGCAATGCCTTACAGGTAGGTAGGTGATGATGGGATTTGGGCTTTGGTATTAGTAGGGTGTATAATTATAGGAGGTACACTCACTCTTCGGTCCGTATTACCATATGGTTTATGGTTATATTTTGTTGCGGTTTTTCTAACCGTAACACACCTCATTATAGTGCACCCGTGGCCGAGTGGTTAGCGTCTTACATTATCATGCCAGGTTTTCGGGTTCGATTCCCGTTCTAGTCAGGGGATTTTTCGTCAAACAAATTTCATCCAACTTGCACTG
This sequence comes from Toxorhynchites rutilus septentrionalis, assembly GCF_029784135.1. Lineage (NCBI taxonomy): Eukaryota > Metazoa > Arthropoda > Insecta > Diptera > Culicidae > Toxorhynchites > Toxorhynchites rutilus. The sequence continues at coordinate 25,600,835 of NC_073745.1, forward strand.
TGGTCACGCGTATTCTAGAATTTGCCCCTCGGAATACATTCGAGGCGTGTTATTTGTCATAAGAAATCTCAACTATGCATTAAGGGGGACCCCTGTCTGGAAGGTCGGAAAATAATGAATTTTCGTGTATTTTTTCGGATGTTACGAATAAAGTGAAGTGTTCGTGTATTTTGGTTATTGTTTAAGGTATATTTAAAGTTGTATTTTCAATTTTTTGGGTGCACTAGTAATGATTACGATACTGACAGCTGAACGCGTAGATGCTGTCTGAAAATCGGTACCTTACTGGTGGTATCGGTTCTGAAGCAACGGGGTGTCGCAGATCGAATTCCAATAAATATTCTGAAACTTTCGAACAATACCTAAGGCGTTACATAGGGGTTTTTGAAATTTCGAAAAATTGTCAAAATGGTGCTCATTTCTGTTAAAAAATGAATTATTTTCTATAAAAATTTGCTGTTTAGAGACTCATAAAAAATCGAAAAAATTAGATATCATAAAACGGCTATGTAATGCTTTAGATAATTCATTTTTACATGCTGATAACAAATTTCAGCCAAATCGGCCGAGTAGATGAGATATCGATACCACCAGTTGTAAAAACATGATTTCGAGAAAAACGAGCTCAAAAATTCGTACTGCAATGCTATATCCCTTGAGGTGACCTCATACTTTTGGCTGTAACTATCACAAAATGCAAAAAAGAAAAATTCAATTTTTCCAATTTTCTAGACCGGGGTCCCCCCTAATAAGGCTAGTTAATGGATACCTTGAGACGGCAAAAGTTCCACAGGGAACGTTAACGCCATTCAAGAAGCACCTCATTGGTTTTGGGATGTGCAAGTGCAAGCCGGAATAATTTTCTTTGACGAAAAATCCCCCGGCCAGAACGGTAATCGAACCCGAACACCCGGCATGATAGTGTGGGACGCTAACCACACGGCCACGGGAGCACCGAATTTTTTAATATGATAAGTTTTTTTAAGTTCAGCTGCTTGAGTATCTTATTGTTTTTGTTTTTAAGCTGTTAAATCTTGTTTGTCGACATTTCAGACAGAAAAACGACCGAGTGGCAAAAAATTAAATTTTTGACGAAAAAAATTCGAGATAACAGTAAATCTCGACGGTTCATGCAGTTTTAAGACATTTGGCATCAAAACATTTTTTTTTAAAACTCCGATTTCATGAACAAAAATCGGGACACCCGAGAAGGCAATCGAGAGAACCCCTCCAAAACCTATCATACTGACGATATATTCCGTTAAATTGAACCATATGATTTGTGATTTTAAATTTTAATTTAATTTTTTATTATTACTACTTATCTTTCATTGCATGGTACACCCTGTGCTGTTCTTCTCTTTCTCATATTCTCTCCGAGAAAGCTTCCACTCTTTTCTCCAGAGAAAGACATCACCTCTAACATCTGGTATCATGCACTCAACACAAAAAAACTTTATACATATATAATCTATAATCTAAAATATGAAACTAAATATGGATTCAAAATATAAACACTGTCATAAGAAACCACAGTCCATCTGTTAGGGCATGGTGATACAATCACTGCAAAAAATCGATTTCTAATTTCCAAATATTTTGCTAAAAACCACTCGAAACGCACACACGCACTTTACTATCGTAAAAATAAAAAAAGAAACTGAAATACAAAGCTAACCCAAAATTTTCGCACTGGGCGATTTTTATTCACTTCACACATCAATTTCCAATTGGAAATTTGAAAGCGATTGGATTCTTCAATGCACGGACTATTTGCGCAGCTTTAACGCACACATACAGTCGATTCACGCGGTTAGCACAGTAATACACTTTTTACCATACTTCGCATCGGAAAATTCGAATAATCAACACACTGCAGCGCAATATTCACATAACCGGAATCATCTCAATAAAACACAACTCAACACATATAAATGGTTTCATTACATATACACACACTGACACATACGATGAACACGCGACGAAAAGGGACAAGTAGCAACAAGAAATCGAGAGAGCAGCGAACGCGACCACACTAAACATGAGAAAATGAAAACATTCGCCGGGCAAATCATTTTGACGTAGGACTACGTCTTTCATTTCTATACCGGGGTGTAAAATCAAAGTTTCGAAAACGAAAGCGTTACGCCGAAGACCGAGATTTTGAGTGTTAATAGCTCCTAAACAACTGAACGAAATGGTATGATAAACACTTCATTCGAAAGATAAAATGTCTACGCGTTCTATACTTGTTACTTTCTGATCCAAAAACTTGTTTCAATAGTCTTAAATTTGCTTTCAAAACAGGCTATTGAAATCACCAATCGGTATATAAGCGAGCGCCGCTCGGAAATCCACTCAGTTCTAATTGAACAGCGATTGGAGCATGTTGTCGCTGTTGTGGTGAAGCTCTTCATTTATCATGAAAGCGCGGATGAACGGTGTCACCAAGAGCCTGTTTGTGCACCTTAGGCCAGAAGGGAATCCATCAGGAGGAGAGTGATGCTACAAACGGTTCCCCGGGAAGATCTCGAAGCAGCCGCTACACACACACATACACGCACGGAATTCTTTCCGTTTGGATCGAGAAAGATCCGGAAAATAATCTGCCAGTTCCTCTAGGAATTTAAAAATACATTCATGTGAAAGAGTTTATTTGAATGTTTTCTATCCATGTAACACTGTGACCAAATACATTAGGTTTTGTGATTTTTCAATCAATCGCAATCAACAGGATAGCTTCTGAAGATTATTCTTCCCCATCAGTAGGATATTTCCGTATCCAATATTGGATGCATAAAACCTTGTGCCTCCAACGTAACGCTCTCGTTTTCGAAGTTCTCCAAATATTCATTCATTCAGAATGAATTCAGATTCAACTTCATACAAATGATCTCTAAATCAACGATAGTCCTACGTCACCCTTGCGGTTATACCATAGATATAACCCACTTCCTGTTTTTTCATTTTTACTTTTTCGTAAAATAATCCTGGTATTATTAGCTAACACTACTGGATTCAAATATGCCGAGGCAGAAGGACACTTTCCACGAGATTAAAATAATTTTTCAAACGAAACGCCGCACAAATACCGATACTCCAGCACCAAGCGCAACGGGCACATCTTGTTCGCATCACCGCTCAATCCGGACTCGAAGTCCAAGAGAGTTGATTTTTGACCAAAAAAAAATTTAGACGACAGTAGATCTCGAAGTTTTATGCAATTTGAACACATTTGGCATCAAAAAAACTTTTTTTTAAAACTCCGAATTCATGTAACCAAACCAAACAAGTGTTGCAAGCTTCAATTTAATATGTCGTTCATCTGAATCGGTCCAGTAGTTCAAAAGTTAGGAATTTTGAAACAGTAATTTTTTGAAAAAAAAATGGGAATAATTGATTTTTCGAATCACCCTAAAACGGAAATAAGAAGCCTAATAAAAACATGAAAAATACGGGTCTAATATTCTGCGATAAGGATCAAAACTACCAATTTTAACGAAAATCTGAGAACCACGCTTTCGTCTAAATTCAGAATGTATGATTCTTAAATCTGCATTTTCAGAATCATTTGGATCTGCTGACAGGGTTATCATTCAAACAATTTTTGCCTACCAGCAAAGGTTGTTAAAACGAACAAGAATATAAAACAAATGCGATAGATTGACCCCTGAACGTGATTTCGAGAAATGTATTACTTCTGGGGGTCAGACGGACCTCCCGCAACACCTCGGCTCTTGGTCTGAGCCTCGGTAACCTTTGAGGTTGGGCTCACAAGGCCTCTTTTGATGATGGCAAGCTCGAGCTTGAGGCCAATCGCTCTCAGGGTCGGCTCTTCGGGAACAAGCTTATCAAGACTCGGATGTGGAGTGTAAAAACTAGTGAGATATATATTTTTTACGTTTTTTATTACCTAACCTTACACTTCTTTCGTTTTCGTGAATCGTGATCGTTGTTCGCTTGATGGGTTTTCCGCACGCTGCTCGTTCTCCTCCTCGAGGTTGTAAGGATCCTTTTAAAGCTCTAAATCAACGGGTCCTGTTCGCAGGGAAAGTGGGAGTTACGCACGGACCTTTTTTCAAACTTGTACCTTTATTGGATACATACCTGATTCTTCCACACTTGCGGACTCACAATATTGGACTACTAATTATTTTGTAGTGTAATCAGTTTAAATCTTTATGGTTTTTAAATTATAATTTTTAAATATAATTTTCCGTATACTTATTTCCAGTCCGTGCGATAGTCGATGCTGCCAGGAAATGAATTCTTCTGGCAGTCATTCTTTCATCTGCTCTGTACATTATCTCTTTCTTTCTTTCGCTTTTCTCGGTCACTTCTCTCAACTTTTCCTTTCTTCATCTATTTACTATTGTTCATTCTTATCTCCATCTCTATTTCCGCGTGACACTCATTCTCTTTTCCAGCCTGCATATGTTAGTGTAATGTTGCCTTAACCTAATCCCTAACACTGGGTGAGTATTTGTATGGCACATTTTCCAACAAACATAATATGAAATAATTCAATACTCAAACAAACACGGTGAATAATACAACCGGTTACAAATGAACTGCCCTTCCTCCTAGAAAATATTCCCCAAATGGTAGCATGCAGACGAGAAGTGCCAACCAACAGTTTTTATTAAAAAAAAATTTGGGGAAAGAAATAGTCACTGACATACACTCCACTTTCAAGAATGTGATATTCAGATGCAATTCGGCGGAATCTAGTCATCCAATGCTTCAAAACTCTAAGTTGGTATTCTCTAGTAACCGTTTCATCAGGTGGAACAACATCCCAAATTATTGATACATTTTATCCCGCTTTGTTTGTTCCATTCCTCCTCCCCAAAAAACCCTGTGATTGAGATTTAAAAAGTCATTTGAAATTTTTGACTGTAGTATACTGACGTTCTACGCATAGTTGTCCCATGTTACTTCTTGACAATTTTCACTTTTCTTCATAGAACGATTTTTCTTTTTGATATTCCATTCTCATTTGATTCATCTTGATCTTGTCACATTTTATTAAACAATAGTTCAGTGCCTATAAAAAACCCGGTGTATTGCTAAACTGAAATGCTTAGAACTTCTGGTAGACAAATAAGGCATAAAACTTTGATTGCGTTTTTCTCAATTGCTGATGGGACAACTATGCGTAGAACAGCAGTATAAGTCACGAATAGTTGTTTCGTATCCTAGTTAAACTTTGATCCGATATAAATCAAACGAATATCGGAAATAAATGAAACAAAATTGGATTACCCTCCAGGATTATAACTAGAAATGAAACCAATGCACAATGGTCCAGGAGGTGCATTTAAGTGGAAATTAGCATTTAGAGCTCGACAGTCATCCTCTAGACAAAAAATGTCTTCGACAAAGTTGTTACATATGATAGAGCGCTCATTTTTATGTTATCAAAAAAGGGTGACCAAAATTGTCGATGAAATAAAAAATCTAACTTTCTTATCTTTATAGATAGAGGTAAACATAGCTCTACAATATTGTAGTCCCAGTTATTTGAGACATCTTCGTAGAACAATTTTTTTTCTATCTCTTGAATGAATTATGCAAGACAAAATGTTTGTATTAGTAAGTTCTAAAAGTTATTCGAAGACAGTTTGTGTGTAGAATTTGAAATATAAAAGTTAGAGCAAAAAAGAACAGTTTTTTTCATGGTGGCCCTAACGTAACTTAGAAAAAAGGCGCTATATCGGTTATTTCAAGAGATAGAAAAAAACTTTGTTCTACAAAGTTGTTTCAAATAAATATATATATTTTAGAAATATGTTTACCTCTATCTATAAAGATAATTTTGGTTACCCGATTTTTGATAACATGAAAATGAGCGCTCTATCATATGTAACAACTTTGTCGAAGACATTTTTTGTCTAGAGGATGACTGTCGAGCTCTAAATGCTAATTTCCACTTAAATGCACCTCCTGGACCATTGTGCAATGGTCACATGTGTCTATCCAATGATTCGCTACAATATAAGCACGCGTGAGCATGAATCCAAAACTATTCTCGGCAGGTTTACGCATATCTCATCATCCCATGACTCGATTCAGCCTAGATGTGACACGACAAAAAGCAATCTTGTCACAATGTGGGATTATTGTTGGGGTTTTATTCGCGTTCGGCGTGTGAACCATTGTATAGTCTGTCGATGAAGCATAGATATTCAGCTATTGCAGCGAATCGGCACTTTCACATATGATAGGCGCGTGTTATATTTGATTTTATACCTCGCATAAGCTTTTCCCGCATAATCTTTATCCAAATCGCCTGTGGGGTTGACACTCCATCGTTGTGAAATGTAATGGAAACGCGTTGTAAATCACGTCAGGCTGTTATGGATGATCTTTCGTGTTGAACTCGTTCCTGCATGATTACGTAAGCGAATTGGAGATTCTTCCCGTGTTGCTTGTAATAAGAAGACGCAATAAGAGCGGGAAGATATAATGTTCCGTTTTATTCGGTTCCATTGACACGGAAATGGGCTGTTTATTCATCCCATCATCGCCGCATAACCGGAAGCGCTATATTTGATGGGAGGAAGAAAAATTTGTTTATCCGGATACGATGATGTATTTAGTTTGGGTCGGCTCTGAATTTTTCTCAACCATTTTTCGTACTCCCAGTGGAGCTATCAGAGCATTAACGTGAGCGCAGTGTTTGCCAAATGATCCACTCATTGAAAAAATCGCTTTCGTTCGTTCAAATATGATCTTTCAGGAAACATTTCCCCCAGCGGTATTCTATTATTGTTATGTGCTGCAAATCACGACACAAAAGAGAACGAGACAACTCTGCATCGGCTCGCACTTCATTGCACACCAGCATGCAAGCAAAGCTATCATATACGCTTTCAGTGCAGAAAGCTTATTTTCTTCTTTGCCTCTAACAAATGCATACCGACCTCTCCATGCATCATGAAACAGCAGGATCATACGGACAACGCAAAGCGAAAGATTCATATTCAGCTAATGTAGCAGATCCTGATTTTTAAGTCTCAGAGAGTGCAAACTATATGATTATTTAGCTCGATAGAGGCTAAGGGAAGGGTAGTCAGATTATATTTTCCATTTTTAACGCCGCTATCCCTTGAAATGCGTAAATTCATATAGACCGCATAGTTTTACTAGCAACACCGCTCCAGTGAGAAGCAAAAACTCTCGCGTTTTATCTCTTTTCCCATTAGCTGCTCTCCGCAAATGGTGACGTAATGATGACGTAATTTTTCTTGTATCGTTTATTGCTTTACACTTGTCTGTGCAGTGGGTTTCGCTATTGCAAAATGAGACGATATATGCGGTTCAAACTTGTATGCAGGCTTCGAAAATAGTGTGCCATGTTTGATACAACTCGAATATGCAAACAACAGTCTTCGTTCCTCTCTTAGTTTAATCACTAAATGTTACAAAAGTGATTGCTGACATTCATACAAGTATCTGAATGATCCTCTCATATTTGGTTATATGTTCGTGAGAGTTTACTTGCATGACACATTGTGTATCATTTGATTTTGATCGAAATCCAAACACTGCGTGAGCGGGAATAAGGATAAATAATGAATGCTTTAAAAGGTTTCATACGGAGGGTTTGTATAGTCTATGCTTAACAATAAAGCAACGGATTTACTTAATACATTAATTTCCATATAATTCAATTCACACCACCTTCGCTAAAGGTAGTAGTTATTACTGTAGTCGATTGTTCTTCAACCTTGTATGGGACATGAGTTTATAAAAACAGAAGCCCATTTTCTACTTCAATTCTAGTTCTTTCATACAGTTATTCATCCCTCAATATGAATACTACCCTCAGATCTTATTCTGAATAATGCACTATGGACGATTTTCATACAAGCAAGCAGACAAAAATAATTTCATCATTTTCTTTTTTTTTCAATTTTCTGTCATTTTTCCCACTTGTTTTGATGGAAACAAGTTAAGGGGGGACCCCTGTCTGGAAGGTCAGAAAATAATGAATTTTCGTAAATTTTTTTCGGATGTTAGGAATAAAGTGAATAAGTTTAGAGGCTCATAAAAAATTAAAAAATGAGATATCATAAAACGGCTATGTAACGCATTAGATAATTCATTTTTATATGCTGACAAAAAATTTCAGCTCAATCGGCCGAGTAGATCCTGAGATATCGATACCACCAGTTGTTAGAACATGATTTCGAGAAAAACGCGCTCAAAAATTCGTGCTGTGCAATACTATATCCCTTGAGGTGACCTCATACTTTTGGCTGAAACTTTCCGACGAAATCAAATATCTAAAAATCCTTTTGGAACAACATTTCTGAAGGCATAAGCTTTCCCTAAATTCAAAAAAGAAAAATTCGATTTTTTCAACTTTCCAGACCGGGGTCCCCCCTTAACACTCCTATACTCGCGCATTGGTCTGTCAGACCGAGAAATCAATAATTCGTTCATTTCTCAGAAAATATCAACACTACGACTTTGCGTTTCTCTCTAGCTTCGTTATTCGTCGTTCGTCATCGTTTAGCGTATCGCATGTGTTGGTACAAAGGGGACGTATGTCGCTTTTTTAACACTTTCGGTCTGACACACCGACGCGAGTATAGGCGTAACTTTTTTGGACAAGTGGCTTTTTTCATTTTCTAGAATATTGTTGAATGAAATGTTTAAATTAATGTTAGTTATTGAATATAATGCATAAGATCATTACCGGACTATTCTTATTTGATTTCAGTCTCTTTTGTAACTGGACTGAACGGATCCAAATATTAACTATTCGTCGTTAGATTAATACGTTCAAAAGACGAATATAAATATTTGACTTTCGTATAGTTATTCGCTAAATATAATGGTCATACATATGCACACTTGTGAAAGAATTTCACTTGTGGAAGAATTGTAAACAGTAAACTATAAACTAATCGGTGGCTTATGGTAATGTTCAACAGTTACAGTTTCGCGGATATTTTTTTATAATGAACAATAGCAACAAGAAAACAAGAGAAAGAAAAGGAAGTTCCTAGAAATCTTTTTATATCATCTTTTTATGCCCTATCTATAAAAAGGCATTAATTCTTAGTTTACAAACAATTACGATTACGATTTTTCAAAGTTAATATGTTTTCTGTCTTCGTTAATTATTCTTATGCGACTAGACTAGATCTATACATAGGAACGAATTTGGACTATTTTTTCCATTTTTACCTGAAAGTGGTGTTTTCGATTTTTTTTTATGACAAATTTCTTAAAATTGCATGAAATGTCGAGATCTAACGTCATCCCGAAAAATAAATTGTTACTAAAAAATCGACACTTAGTCCTAGACAGGCTTAGTCTTCTTTTTTTTTTTGAAATTCGAGATGACCATTTTCATTGGCCTCCTACTGTATATAAAAATATAAAAATCATTGTTTTTAATGCTTTAATTTTGCTCCAAATTTACAGTGATCGGTCAACAGAAAAAAAAAATTAGACTCGTATTTTTTCTATTTGCCCATTAGGGTGTCCAGTAGAGTGCTAATGAAAATGGCCATCTCGAATTTTCAAAGCGAACTTAATTAAAAATGTTGATTCCCACGAAAAACTACCCTATGCAAAATATCAGCTCGATCATTTACAGTGTCGCACAGCGGTCAAAGTTTGAGTTTTTTGAAAACCGAAAAATCACCCAAGGGGGGAGTAAATGAAATCGGGGTTTTCGAAAAAAAATTTCTGATGCCAAATGTCTTCAAATTGCATGAAACGTCGAGATCTACTCTGCCCATGTTTGTATAGGAGACGTAAACGACAAAATGAACAAAATCGACTTTTTCGCTGTTTCGTATTCTACACAATGTAATACGTTTGCTCGACATGCAAACAAATATTTTTTGTTCGAAAACATTTGAGCAATTTTGAAAAAACGTTTTCGCAAAATCACTGTTTGTCCGCATAACGGACGTAGTTCCATACAGCTTTCATACATCGTTCGAACATCAACAATTGGCAGTATTATGTCCTATAAGCTACATCTACATTTGAATCACATTCTTTGTAGAGTCCAAACATGTTTGACACGATAGTGTCTTATTACTTAGTGTTTCCTACCAGAGGAATATAAGAAACCATTGAAACGCTGCTCATACAATTACTATTTTCTGTACACGATGAACAAAGAGGAGCAATTGTGTTTTTTAATGTTATAACTACCTAAATTTCTGCATATGAATTTTCAAGTAGATGATGAAACATGATCTGATTGTTAGTATTAATTAGTAATTGTTAGTAGTAAAATTAAAATAATATTAGTTCTTAGCATTATAACTCCTCGGACTCAACATTAAATTATTCCACATACTCAGCATTCACTCATACTGTTGGTGTAAATCACTCCACCATCTTTATGCGATTGATGGTGATATCGGTAAATCGTGTTGCTAAAATTACATTCAAGATTGCCTTTACAAATTCAATTATTTGAAAAAAACACGATCCTGTTGTTCTTATCATATCTCAGAGTATTCTTTAGGAAGAAAGTGCTATCATAGACTCGCAACAAATCAAGAGCACCTTTTACAGACTTTTCACTAAATTTCTTCCAAACCTTTTTGATTTTATCCGATAACAACTGGAACTACCGATGGAGATGTTTTGACTATTATCGGAATTGTAAATACTAAAGCTACAAACAGAGCAACCTGGTGATTACGTCTAGCTTTGCGGACAAATGTTCATTGAAACGATTGATTGTCCGCATAAACAGACGCAAGCGTTTTCCAAATGGAAAAAATATGTTATAATCCGCAAAATCACGAAGGCCCTCTTTTTGTCGCTAATATCCTTCAACTGGACTTATAGGCCAAAAAACAACAAAATTGCGTCTTCTCAACACTAATAATGTTGTCGATTACGTCTCCTATGCAATCATGGGCAGTACTGTCATCTCGAAAAAATTTTTTATAAAAAATCGACACTCTGGGACTCAGTCGATTTTTCGGAATACGAGGCAAAACGTATGGTTTAGGGTACCAATGAAAATGGTCATATCGATTTTTCATACGGGACTCCCTGCAAAATGTTGATTTGCATGATAAAATACCCTCTGCAAAATATTGGCTCATACGGACTCCATTTTTTACTGTTGTTGCAGATCTCAAAATTTAAGTTTTCTGAAAATCGAAAAATCACCCAAGGAGGGAGTAAAGGAAATTAGGGTTTTCAAAAAAATGTTTTTTGGTGTCAGATGTCTTAGAATTGCATGAAACGTCCAGATTTACTGTTATCTCGAGAAAAGAAATCGTCAAAAATCGACTTTTCAGACAAAAACGACCAAGTGCCGAAAAGTCAATTTTGACAAAATATATTTTTCGAGATAACAGTAAATCTCTACGTTTCATGCAATTCTAAGACATTTGGCATCGAAATTTTTTTTTTAAGACCTCTTTTTCCTGTATTCCACCCTTGGGTGATTTTTCGATTTCCAGAAAACCTAAATTTCGAGATCTGCAATAATAATAAATGAAGTCCGTATGAGCCAATATTTTGCAGAGGGGATTTTAATCGTGCAAATCAACATTTCGCAGGGTTTCCCGTATGAAAAATCGATATGACGATTTTCATTGGCACCCTAAATCATACGTTTTGCCTCGTATTCCGAAAAATCGAAAAATCGAGTCCCAGAGTGTCGATTTTTGATAAAAAAAAATTTCGAGATGACAGTAAATCTCGACGTTTCATGCAATTCGAAGACATTTGGCATCAAAATCTTTCCGATTTCCTTTAGTCTTATTTCCAGTCTTAAAATAGGGTAAAATGAAAAAAGCGACATTCGCCTATTTTTAATTTTCAAACATTTTTGGCAGCAATTGAAAATTTTAGAGATTTCCATCCCTAATGTCATTAGAGTATGTGGAAAGGTCATTAGCATGTCATGCATATCATTAGAGTATGTGGGAAGGCGAGGGGATGAAGCCCATCTCCTCACAATCAAGTAGCTTTTCACCAGCTTTCATTTTCAAATCATTTCCTAGAGCAACACGGAACCAAAAAATAAAAAAAAAACACGGCATTCCGAAGATTTATTGGAAGGATTTTTTTATAAACTGAGTTGATTCATATCATAACAAATACAACTCTCATTGTCGCCGCATACCAAAGTGAAAAAATATTAGAATGATAAAATAATGGTTGAATAAGCTTGAACTTAATTGAATATCCTTTCCCACAAAGTTAAGATGGTTCGAGTCACTTGTATCTCACTCGATTCAGGAAGGGAGAACTGGTAACTGGTAAAAAAAATCTGCTAAAGTGTCGAATTGATTTGCCTCACTGAACCTTGATGTGTTCACCGGAAGAGGTATAACTCAATCCCAAAGATTTATCTTTTCGTACCTTTCGCAAATCGGAAACCGTCCATGCGAGTAAAGAATCACGCCATCGTTCACAATTTATCAGTCAATAAAGCATCGGGCCGCACATGAACTCATCGAATACATCCAAGTGAATAATCTTGAATGAGGCTTCGAAGGAACGTTCAAAATGTAAAGCAAATGATACGTGTTTCGATATGTTCGCCCCCTGGTTGGCCCTACCTGCCGCCATTTTCGACGTTTCGCCATTTTTGGCAATGATTTTCCATTTCGACGCATAGTGAGCATTAAGTAAACTTGGGGGCCGCCTTGCGTTGTGCGTTTGCCGTTTCCTCTGATGTATTACGAGTTGTGAATAAACATGAAGAAAGATTCGATTTTCCGTCACCCAAAGCCGGAGCTTTGGATTTTCGGTGGTCTGCGGGTGAGGATGTATTTTCTTGCGTACTTTTAGGGATGGTTTGACAGTCAGAATCAGTAAACAAGGAAGACGAGACACAAGAGATGAGGTAACGAAATTACTATGAGAGCCAAATTGCGTTACAATGTTTCAATGTCTTTTTTTTTTTCAAGAAGGGGATATGAATTCGGCTTTTGCATTTCCCGGTGGAAATCGAGCCATAACATTTTTACAGCTGATGGCTGATGGTGTTTTATGTTTATGACATTTCTCGGAGGAAAAATGTACAGCTAGCGAGGAAGACATAAATCGAAACGACAATGACTGACATCTAGACTTTTATATCTGTAAACAAGGTAATATTACGCGTTATTGTTCGGTATTGAGGCATCGATTGTTTTTTTCTGAGCCATGCATAAAATGAGAGAGCCTCACAATAATCTCAAATGGGTGCATCAGCATATCTCAATTCGTAGCCTAATTCATTCGATTCCGATAAAGTATAACGCGGTTCCCATTCCAACATGAGTCCCGTTAAAATTGATGGATCGACGTGGTTTTCGCCAGCTATAAATCCTCATAATGAAAATTCCATTATCTTCGACCTTCGCGCACAAACGTTCGCACAAATGGTGCCAAATACATTACAATTTCCCGCGGAGACAATCCTAAAGACTATTTTATCGCCCCTCGCATCCCGCCCCCCTATTTGGATTCAAGTTGGAAGTGATGCTCGAAGCTTTCCATCAGCAAAGCAAATGATGCCTAGAGAGCCTGCGGTATCCAACAAGCACGCAAGCAAACCCACCGCAAAGACGAAGAAGGACCCTTCTTCTGTCTCCTTCGGGGAAAATAAATCCACCCTGCCTAACACAGGGACGGCTCCGGCTCTGGGTCCACGTCTGAAATGCGAGAGGTGTTGACGTTTGATCCCTGCACGAAGCAGGTCAACCTCATAAGCTGTGTAGAAAACTTTTCAAGTGGGGTTGATTTGCGAGAAACGATTCGTGCAGCGCTCATTCACCATTGAGATGGTTAATTTTTTTTCGAAGAAAAAAAACACCGCTGTTCGGGACGATAACGATAAGTGGTTGTCTAATGTTTGAACAACAAACCTAATTTACCGAATTCGCGTCTGGTGCGTGGGAGATGGTGGGAGTGAGTTGGAAGTTGTCAGGCCGGCGAACGAAGCTCGTGACATCGAACTGCTCATACTGCTGAATCTGATTTGATGTGGGTCCCATATTTTTGCAATCAGGTAAAAATAATTTCGTCCACGCTGAAATATTTTCCAATTACACGTGCAAATGAGTTCACCGAACCGAAAGGGGTTCGCCACTAATTGCGATTCACCGTAATCATTAATGCATTATCGTTATTACTTCATCGGTTCCACAAATAGAAAAAGAGGGAATTGAGTTCACGCAGACAAGAGAATTCATTGGGTAATCAGTTGATTAGCTGGTCGGGAGCGAATACTAATGATACTAATGAATATTGTTTTTCGCACAGCCTTAAATTAGCCAAAAATAATTCTTCTTCGATGGTACTCTCATTGATAGAGCAGGGTTGAACAATCTTGTGATCAGTTCCGGCGGCATGTTTAGTTTACTCATATTAGAGGTGGTTGCTACCAACATCATAAGTGGTTAATAATTATGAATCAAGTAGTAGATAGAAAAAAATTCCACGATTTCGTCAATCAAACCATAAAATGCACATACGAAAATCTCACGAAACAAAAAAAATACCAAGAAAAACAGCTTTTATTCAACATTCAACCAGACAATCATTAGAATAATTATATGCCAAATCAGCCCAAAAGCAGCAAATTCTTACGGGAACCACTTCGATTTGATGGAAGCTACCCAAAATTACAAATTTCTTTATTATATGACCAATTTAAATTACGACTGATTTTTTAAAAAGGGCGTTGAATATGTTAAATTGGAAGGTTTTTAAATAAAAAATATACAAAAAATATCGAAGACGATGTTTAGAGATATAAAAGTTTTTAATATTAAATTCAATTTTTGAATAAGAGATTTTGAGTGACGGTTTTTTGAAAGAAAGATCAATGTTCTTGAATACGCTCTTTAAAAAACAGTCGTAATTTAAATTGGTCATCTATATAGATAAAAATGAAGGCCAAATGTGTTGCAAAGCGCAAACCCCGAAGAAGGAATGGCCCGATTTGTCCGAATGGCTAGGTTGGAAAATTCGGAAAATTGAATTCCCATACGTTCGAAAATTACATAATGATGGGCGCTGTTAGTCCATTTGATGTTTGCGCAAATGAAATTGATCTTTGTTCGAAAGTGGAAATGGATTTTCAAGTGAAATAACGCACTTCTATATCTTCCATCTATCTATCTATACAGTCATTCCATGCCAAACCGATATAATGGTTCTCAGATATTAGTCGAAAGTGCTAATTTTGTTTTTTATCGCAAAAAATTAGATTCGTATTTTTTTTATTTTTTCATTAGGGTGCCCATGTCCATTTTAGGGTGGTCCGAAAAATCCAAGTTACCACCCAGGCACGGTACACCAGCAGCAGGGAGCATTGCGACCCAGTGCACCGAGTCCCAGGCACATTTTTCGCAACACTCGGCATAAAAGCAAACATTATAAAAACCATAGTGTAAGCATATTTAGGCAATCGTGTAAATCAATGAAATAATAAAGTCAGTTTACATTGTGACTCCGTTCAGGGTAGTTCAGCTTTTTTTAAAAAGTCAACCGAACTTCCCCAAACGTAACTGGCGCCCGAATAGGGCGCCTCCACCTGGTAACAGTATTGTACTCCTAGTAGTGAAGCCGCTCCGAGTTAACTTTCTAAAGTTACTCCTACTCCGGACCCAAGCTCCGTCCGTCGTCAACCGAGGGATTTGCGTGTAGGAGCACAGCGAACGAGCGCACCAGGAAAAAGAAGGACCCGAGCCAACCGGCATTAATAGGACTTCCAAGGACTAAGGCGTTGTCCCGCGGTACTCGAATGTACCTCCTAATAATCTTGTGAGTATAAACTCGAAAGAAATAGACTAAGCTAAAACCGTACCGCAAAGCGGATAGTACGGAACCCAATAAACTTATACTAATTCAGAGCGCCGAGGCCGGACCCACCGTAACCGGAGCGCTGTTATATCACAAAATAACGCGGAAACTAACATAATTCCTCCAAACAATAATTAATCTAAAGTGAAGTGTTGTGTGAAAGGTGAAAGTGTTTAGAATTAGCAAAAATTGATTCAATAATCGAGGCATTAGAAACACTTACGATCGATCCCGACATGGCCTTGAACCCGTCGAACCCGATCGTTTCTGTGCCACCTGTTTTGGAAAACGCCACACCACGTTTTACGATCGACACCAGAATGTCGTTCCACGAGCGTGGCAAAATTCCAGCTATCGTGGCAGACTTGCCCATTTACACAGGGAATCCGCGCAACCTCGCGCAATGGATTCTCGATGTAGAAGATATATTGGAATTATTCGAAGATGGTAGAGATACATTTCACTATCATCTGATAATAAAAACTATCCGACGTAAAATTAAAGATGAAGCAAGTGATGTACTCATCACAAACAATACTCCCGTTGAGTGGGAGGCAATAAAAAACACTTTGCGTCTGTATTACGCGGACAAAAGGGATTTGATGACACTGGACAGCCAGCTGAAAAATATGACAAAGGCAAAGAACGAATCAATCGAAACCTACTATAGCCGGATCACCGAGATGATAACTCTCATAAGTTCCGCAATAAACTTAGACGAACAATGGCGGGGACACGAAACCGCCCTAATAAAATTATATAATATGCTTTCCTTAGATACCTTTGTGAGAGGTCTGGGAGAACCGCTCTCACTTTTTTGCAAAAACTACAAACCAAGTAATTTAGCACAGGCCTACCATTATTGTGTAGAATACCTGAACCTAAGTGCAAGAAACGCTCCATTTAATACACAGACACCACTGCCATTACCCGCTCCTCGTAGCAATCTACCAACGAGAAATATTACGCCACCAGTGCCCCCGCGTTATTCGCAACCCAAATTTTCAAATTTCCACCCAGGAAAATTACCAATATTACCACCTCGAAATACACCATTCCAAAGTCTAAAGTTATAAACAAAATAAACACAACAAATATAGCATTAGCCGTACACGACATCAAAACCAAGATTCTGACTAGAGAAAATGACGACCCCGAAATGACAGCTTTACTAAAATGGAAAATAGATGAACTAGAAACAAACCTCAACCAAATACAACCGGCACACCGACGACAAAAACGATGGGACGCACTCGGAAGAGCATGGAAGTGGATGTCAGGCTCACCAGACGCAGACGATTTACGACTTATCGACTCTGGAATTCACAAAATTACCGAAAATAGTAACCAACAAATGACTATCAATGACGATCTTTATAATGGGCTGAATAACATGACAGAAACCATTAATGATCTAATTAAGGAAGAAAATAAAACACACAGAGCAGTTAAGGCAGGAAATGATTTAATAAATATTATTCTCAATCTAGATATTATCAACCAGGAAGTATTAAAAATTCAAAATTCCATTACGCTATCAAAGTTGGGAATTGTTAATAATAGAATGCTTACATCAAAAGAGACAGATTTCATGATTCAAATTCTTAGCGATCAAGGTATACCAACCGAATTAATAGACGAGGCACTTGGGTTCGCAAGCGTCACCATAGGCACCAACGGACAAACTATACTCTACATCATCAACATTCCAAATCTTAGCAACTCAACATATCAGCACCTGAAAATTGCTCCTATAATAACAGATTCATTACGTATAAAACTGGAAGGAGATGAGTATCTCTACGGTAATGACAAACTTTTCCTGAAAACAGACCATTGTTCAAGATTAGGCAACTGGAGTCTTTGCAACCACAACAGTTTGAAAGATGTTTCCTTAGACGAATGCATATCCAATATAATAATTGGCCACGACAGCAAGTGCACGTATGAGAACGTCGCGCATTACCCAATAGTAACGGAAATGAGTCCCACAATACTACTATTAAATCAAGTGAACGATTCATTTCACAACACATGCGGAGTTTCCAATCGACGATTAATCGGATCATTCCTGATCACATACCAAAACTGCTCAGTTTCGATACGAAACATGACATTTACAAATCAAATCATAGAAACCGTTGAGCATCCAATCTTCTCGCTTTCAACAGGACTAAATGTTGTTAAGCGGAAAATAGAACAGCAAACCGACATTCATTCATTGAAAAGACTTCACCACAAAAACCTGGAACATCTGGAAAACCTGAAACTCACAACAGTTACACACCATTGGACAATAATCGGAGGATTTTCATTTACAACTTCTATGATCATAATCTTTATCATCTACATTCTTTTCAAGTTTAGAACTCAATCAGCTAAAGCAACAATCAACCCAGAAAAGTCAACCATAGATGATCATTTCGCTGACCCAGCACCAGTACATTTTTACCAACCACCATCGCTAAGAACCTGACCGTTGAACCAGGAGTTTCAACACTAGGGGAGGAGCAGTTACCACCCAGGCACGGTACACCAGCAGCAGGGAGCATTGCGACCCAGTGCACCGAGTCCCAGGCACATTTTTCGAAACACTCGGCATAAAAGCAAACATTATAAAAACCATAGTGTAAGCATATTTAGGCAATCGTGTAAATCAATGAAATAATAAAGTCAGTTTACATTGTGACTCCGTTCAGGGTAGTTCAGCTTTTTTTAAAAAGTCAACCGAACTTCCCCAAACGTAACTTCCATTTTTTCGCCATTGTCCCAAAAATGATTTTTTTTTAAATTAATAACTTTTGAAAGACTGGACCGATTCAGATGATCAATATATCAAATTGAAGCAAACAATCTAGGCTTCTTGGGGAAAAAATACATTTGCGATAAATTCTAGTAGTTATTGATTGTGTTAGTTTTTCATCATATCGCGAAACTAAAGATGTGTATTTTTTAGTTTTTAAGTTATAATTTTTCAAATTTAACTTGTTTTCAGTATCCTATCAATATTTCTATGCGACTAGACTAGACATATGCGACTAAAATACAATTTATTCGCAAGTGTAATATTCATAATATAATCTATCTCTATATATATAAAAATGTTCTGTTCGTTTGTGTACGCGTCGAAAACTCGAAAAATACGGAACCGATTGAGCTCAAAGTTGTACACAATATACAATCCACTTCAAGGAGTGTTGTTACGGCATAAAAAATTGGAAAATTGGAAGAAAAATGATTTTATATATGACCAGAGCGCGTTTCTGAAATTGAGCTTCTAATAAAAATCGACTATTCAGCATCGACTATATGTGTTCTATGTGATGGTAACATCTTTTTTCCACGTGTTTGACAGAATTATGAACTGAAATTGTGTTTCGAAGTGATTTAAAATTTATCGATTTCTCTCATCTATATATAAGGGAGGGGAACCAAATATGGAACGGGTTCCAAATATGGAACGCGTCAATATCTCGAAAATTAAGTCTCGCATTTTACCGGCGATGGTCGGAAGTTGTTCCTCTAGTGAAATACCCACGCCTGACGAGGTCTGGTGGTGATCCGATAATTTTTGTGGTTGTTATCAACGAAAATGTGATTTGTGTGAGTACTTCCAGAACATGTACTCGGATTTGATATGAACACATTTTAAAATGATGTAAAAATCATTTTAAAAAAATGTCAAAGTAGCCTAATATGGAACGGTTTTGTTTACAGCAGAAAACGAGATGGCTAACGCGAAGAAACGGAAATCTTATGCTGAAAGTGACATGGAAAATGCACTAAAAATGTTCGAGAAAAATAATGTTGGTTTTACAAGAGCTGCTAGAATTTTCAACGTGCCTAAAACCACTCTGTATAGATTACATGTGCAAGGTTTGACCGCCAATACAAAGCTTGGGCGAAAGCCAAACTGGAAAAACTTTTGGTGAGTTACTTACTGGAAATGGAAAGGCGATTTTTCGGTATGACGAGGACAGACTTGAATAGACTGGCATTTCAGTTGGCAAGATCAAACAATTTGCCGTCTACGTTCAATGGTTTAATGGCAGGTGAGTGAATTATTCTCTGCAAGTTGACGTTATTTCACTAATTGACACTAATTGGAATCGATAAATTTCCACCACATCGAATATACAATGTAGATGAGACAGAAGTTAGCGTCGTCCAATCGAGAAATTCGGAAATTATTGCTCTAAAAGGCAAGAAGCAAGTTGGAGTTTTGTCAGCTGCAGAAAGAGGCGCTTTAATAACGGTAGTTTGTTCGATGAGCCCTGCTGGAAATTTTGTACCGCCGTTAATCATTTTCCGGCGAAGAAAATGCCATCTCCTTCGGCAAAAGACGGTGCGCCAGCTGGTACAGTTTTTAGGTGAGTAGCTACCTTATTTTGAATTTATTGTCCTATTGATATATTCTACAATATTTCTATCACTTTCACTAGATGTCACAGTTCTGATTGGATTCAAACGTCAATTTTCACGGATTGGTTTCGAAGCTTCTTGAAATTTGTAAAACCGACCGAAGAAGATCCTGCGCTGCTAATTTTAGATGGTCATTATAGTCATACTCGCAATTTGGAGGTTGTCGAACTGGCCCGGTCGAATTTTGTTACTTTGCTGTCAATCCCCATACCAGCCATCGACTACAGCCGCTGGAAATCACTTTTATGGGTCCTTTTAAAACCTACTACGCTAACGAAATCAGAAACTTCTATTACGAGTTCAAACGACCGGTTGAGGTAAAAGATGTCGCTCGATTAGTGGGAAACGCATTCCGTCATACTTGCCAATACAACACTGCCTATAATGGATTCAAAAACAGTGGCATCAGTCCATATAACAGAAATATCTTTCCCGACTCTATGTGTATCGAAGAAGAAGTGATTGGCATTAAAAAAGGGGTTGTGAAAATTCCAATCGGAGTACAGACAAATGGCTCGAAAATTGCGAAACCTGTGGATACGTCATTTCCTCAAATTCGACCAATCACGACTTTACCTCTAAATGCCGAATCTGCAACGCCTTCCATCTCCATTCCGACAACACCTACTCCAACTGTGGCCACACTATTGGTAAACTATGTCTCTCCTGAAAATATCAGAGAAATACCTGCTCTTATAAACAAAAAAGCGACGAATAGAGGCAGACCAGCTCAGAAATCAACCATTCTAACGACATCTCCTTACAAAAATGAATTTTCAATATCGATAACTGCCAAAGAGAAGCGAGAAGCAAAAAAAAAACTGCAAGAAAAATGGACCGTACAAATAATTCTGGGAAGAAAGAAAAAAGTGCTCCAAAAAATCTGAAAAAATGTGCGCAAAATATCAAGAAAAGTTCCTCACCGACCAGCGACTCAAAACCTAAGAAAACTTCCACGCTAATCAAAACCTCTGATACCGAGAAACCCGGTTGTAGCGGTGTTCTGCCCAGAAATGCGTCGTGAAAATCAAGTACATACTCTTCTTCCAGCGAAAGCGAATATATCGGGGATATCAATGACGATGGTGTTGATTCTTTGGATGACCTGAAGCCAGATTGAATTTAGTTAATTAATAAAATTAATAAACCTAAAATAAACGTAAAAAAAACGTTCCATATTTGGCGACCATTTTTTCGAAATCTTGAAAGTGAGGTTTCTACAAAACTAAAAATATTGGGAAAACTATTGAAGATAGGCGGTCTTAGGGGATCAAACTGTGGACTTTTATCTGTAGATCAAGGGTTTGGACGGGTTGCTAACTTAATTACGAGCTGAGTAATACTAAAAATAAAGATCGAGTTCCATATTTGGCTCCCCTCCCCTATATATAAAATTTTAAAATTTCTGTTCGTAGGGATTGAGCTCAAACTATGACACAATATACAAAATAACCAAACACATCTAGGATTGTTGTTACAACATAAAAAAAAATGAAAAATTCAACTCAGCCATGCAACCACAATGTGTCACAGCAGTATATATATATATATATATATATATATATATGTATATATATATATATATATATATATATATATATATATATATATATATATATATATATATATATATATATATATATATATATATATATATATATATATATATATATATATATATATATATATATATATATATATATATATATATATATATATATATATATATATATATATATATATATATATATATATATATATATATATATATATATATATATATATATATATATATATATATATATATATATATATATATATATATATATATATATATATATATATATATATATATAAAGCCATTTCATGCTAAACCGATATAGTGGTTCCCAGATTTTCGTGAAAATTAGTAGTTTTGTTCCTTATCGCAAAACATTAGACCCTTATTTTTTCATTTTTTTCATTAGGGTGACCATTTCCATTTTAAGGTTATCCAAAAAATCAACTTTTTCCTCTTTTTTCCAAAAATGACTTTTTTCAAAAATTCATAACTTTTGAAGTACTACACCGATTCAGATGATCGACATATCAAATTAAAGCCAATCACCTGTTCCCTTTTTGGAAAAATAAAATAAATGCAAAAAAAATTGAATTCTGCTCTCGTTATTATTGATTGTCATCGTTTTTTATTGTTTTCGTGGTCTTCGGACCAAAGGCGGTATATTTTTTTAATATTTTTATGGAAACCTAAGGATTTTTCACATAACACATGTCGAAACCAGAGAGGTGTTTTTTTCGTTTTTGAGTTATGATTTTTCAAAGTTAACCGATGGTCTAAAAAATCATTTTTTCCACTAAAAAAACATAAGTTTTGATTTGCTGGACCGATTCAGATGATCGACATATCAAATTAAAGCCAATGAGCTAGTCTTGTTTCAAAAAGTATTACACTCTGAATAAAAAAGGATTTTGTTTTCGTAATTATTGATTATATATGTTTTTTATAGCTTACATCGTTTCGGGACCACGGGCGCCATATTTTTTTATATTTTTTCCTGAAAGCTGAGGGTTTTTCACATACTATATCCAAACACCAGAGAGGTGTTATTTTTCCTTATGATTAAATTTTTCAAAGTTAACATGTTTTCGGCTTTCGTTCAATATTTCTATGCGACTAGACTGGATGTATATGAATACAATCCAATTAATTGGCAAGTTTGTTAAAAAAAGGCTAGCTAGTAAGCTTTAATTTGATACGCCGATTATCTGAATCCAGTAGTTCAAAAGTAATAAATTTTTGAAAAAAGTCATTTTTAGGAAAATAGGTAAAAATGATTTTTTGGACCATCGGTTAACTTTGAAAAATCATAACTCAAAAACGAAAAAAAACGCTTCCCTGATTTCGAGATATGTTATTTGAAAAATCCCCAACTTTCCAGGAAAAATATAAAAAAATATAGCACCTTTGGTCCCGAGACCTTGAAATCTATAAAAAACAAATACAATCAATAATAACGAAAACATAATTCAAATTTTCTGCAACTGTAAGACCGGCTAATTGGCTATAATTTAATATGTCGAACATCTGAATTGGTCAAGTGGTACAAAAGTAATGAATTTTAGAAAAAAAGTCATTTTTGGCAAAAACGCGAAAAAATTGATTTTTCGTACCACCCTAAAATGGAAATGGTCCCCCTACCAAAAAAATTAAAAAATAATGGTCTAATAATTTGCGATAAAGAACAAAACTACCACTTTTGACGAAAATCTGAGAACCACTATATCGGTTTGGCATGGAATGGTTGTATATATAAATGGATTTCTGTCTATATGTCTGCCTGTTTGATTCTTATGGACTCGGAAACTACTGAACCGATCGACATGAAAATTGGTATGTAAGGGTTATTGGGGTCGGGGAAGGTTTTTATGATTGTTCGAGATCCCTCCCACTGTCTAAGATGGGGGGGAGGGGTGGTGGTGCTCTGCCATACAAATGAAACACAAATTTCTACATTTCGCGAGAATAATTCAAGTAAATGAAAGGATGTTTGGTATGTGGAGGTTTTAGGATGCAATAACAGTTTCTATGGTGGTTAGATACTCCACCCCACTCTCTAAAGGGTGGCTGCCATACAAATGAAACACAAATTTCTGCATAACTCGAGAATTAATCAAGCAAATGAAGCCAAATTTGGCATGCGAAGGTTTTAGGGGACACAAAACGTTTCTATCGTGATTATACACTCCTCTCCTCTCTCGAAGGAGGGGTGGGGGGCGGCTACTGTCTTTATTCTATCATATTTTCTGTATCAAACATTAATTCCATGTAACGGAGAAACATGTTATTTGCAAGTGGTTGACACCTTTCGAACGAGAATTGTGTCTGAAAAAAATCTGATATTAAAAAGACGAGTTTTGGTAGAAGTACTAGGAATATTATAGTAAAAGGTAATTTTAAAGAGTCGATTGGAAGATCAATAAATCACTAGTTCTGCGATTGGACCCACGAACGTTCATTCAGTAAGAAAACGTAAATGTTTGAAGGTATCGATAGTAAAAAAAATTTAGGCGAGACGAAGTTTGCCGGGACAGCTATATTACATTTATAATTTTTATTTCAAAATGTATTTATTCCACCTGAAAATACGAATAAGCTAAATGGCGTCAACACGAATTCACTGCATAAATTCATTCGTAGTTTCGCAAACTACGTCGTTCATTCTGGAATAGTGTACAAATAAATAATTTCGTAGTCTCGCATCAACAGTGCGCTCGTATTGTGGACCACCTTCAATATTTTTTTGACGGAAAAGGTGAATCGAATTATTATTAGTTTGAAAAATCATACAGAGAAAATGCTCTTAAAAGATGGAAAACACTGTTAAAGGTTGGTTATATTCTATAATCCCCAATGTTTCGTAGACAGACAGGTTTAACCCATTAAGAACTAAGCTGTAAAACATGTTTTTTGAAGCAAGTCATTGACACTTTTTTTTATTATTGACGTGAACAGGTTTGCCAAATATAATTCACAAAAAATCGGGAAGAATGAAAATAAAAATCAGGATAAATCAGAATAGCTCATATTGGGTTGTCCGAAAAGTTAATGTCGATTTTTGGGAAAATAGAAACATCATTTTCAAAAAAAAGCATTATAATTTAATTTTATATCCATAGTTCTGTTTCACAGCTTAAATATTCTATCCTCCCAGAACATGTTTGCTTCTTCGTCGAAAACTGCTGCGAGCGAAATCAGCAACTGAGAAAAACGCCTTCAAAGCTTTCTAGAATATGTAATGTATTAAATATGTCTACCAGAAGCTTAAGCATTTCGGTTTAGCAATACACTGGATTTTTTATATGCAGAAAACTATTGTTTAATGAAATGTGAATAGATCCCCTCATTTGAATCAATTAATTATGGTTACAGGCTAAAGACTTCATGGTGGAACAGTTATGACTAGAATATCAACATGGGACAATTGAACTTGATGTTGTTTTTTGAAATACTGGGAACAAACAATTTTTTGACGTAGGACTACGTCTAACCGGAAGATATAGGGGGTGAAATGGAAATCTAGGCACTGAACAAGTAGGAAAAAATGCAAGACTTGGAACGCTTATAACTCGAGCATTTCTCTATAGATCGCAAAGGTTTTTGCATCAATTGATAGGAAATATATCTACGCATCTATCATAACGAATAACATTTCATTTTTCTTGAAATAAATAATTGAATAATTGTGAAATATCAAGCATTGTCAAAATGCACTATGTGCCCATTTTTGATTGGTGCATTTTGTGCTCCTCAAATCGTACCGACCAAAACGGGCAACCAGAGCAGCAGCGAAATAGAATGAAGCACGATTGGAAAGGAAAAAGAAAAAAATGAACGAAACATTGGTCGCAGTCTCACACATGCGTAATTCTCGAGCCAGCCAGTCAGCTTAAAAATCCCCGCTCCGCTGCCGTAACGATCACCATTCATTCTTTGTGTGGACACCGACTGGACAACATCGTTGCTGGACGGGCTGGACGGCGAGGGATCGAGTGCCTTTCTCAAGGCAAGAGGGCGGAGGTGGTAGCGCTGGAGTAAAATAGAGTAGAGTTTTCAAAGGGCCTTTCTCAAGGCTAGAGACGAATGAACTGCAAAAGTTTAAAGCCTCTATAATCATTCTCATTCAAACCGTACACCACATCGGTTCGCATCACAACACATCAACAAACCAACCCAAGCAGCCATGTCTGGACATGGTAAAGTAGGAAAAGTGAAGGAAAAGGCAAAATCCCACTCGAACCGTGTTGATCTGGAGTTCCCCGCAAGGGTAGCTAGGCCGAGCGCGTTAGTACCAGTGCACCAGTCCACCTAGCCGGCGTTATATAGTTTCGGCCGCCGAAGTAATCGAGTTAGCTGGCAAAGCTGCTCGCGACGATCATAAAAACCGTATTCAGAACAGAACACATCAAGACAACAACAGGCAGTTGCAGCGAGTGGCGAGTGGCAAACGCAATCGCAAAACGGCATCAGGTAGCAGAAGAAAAAAGTTTGTTCTTTATACAAACTGCTTTGGTGGCAAATCCAGAACAAGGCGGCATCGAGGGCGTTCGAAATGGTTTTTTTCAAAACCACGAGTACTAAGTTTTCTAAATTGAAACCATTCCATAAAACACGGCGCTTATCAGGGCCATTAAACCTTTCAAAAAAGAGTTTACGAAATACAGTTCAATGCTTTCTGAAATAATATCCAAAATAATAATAAAACACAAATTGATTTTTTCATAATTTGTTTGCCAGGATCTGATGAGTATGTGAATTTGGCAGTTGTTCTGAGCTTATTGATAGTTGGGGACTTTCCTGATTATTCAATTTTCACCAATTCTTAAATTGTTTCCAGATTGAAAGTACAGTAATTTACAATTATTTCGACATTTAGCTAATTGGACGGACATGTAATGCGACTTATTTAGTTGGACATTTTTGTAAACATAGAGATCCAAATTATGACCCCACATTGAAAGTCGACACTGTACCACTGTCATCGCAAATGTTCAATTGTGAAATGAAATGAAATACAGTTTGAATAAAATATAGTGGTTTTGAATTTAATGGTATATGGTAGAGCTGAAAGCTGATTTATCCCCCTTGGTGAGTGTGGCTGTAGGAATAGGAAGTTGATTAAAGTATAATGTAATGGATAGAAGATAGATGTGGGTATGAAAGTATATATTATATTAGTTGTATTTATTATTATTGAATGCGTGTATATACATGTATGAATTCCTTCCTTCCGACCCGTACATACATGTGTATACACACATAAACACGCATACATGACTGTGAAGTGGCGAACTTTAATAAGCAATTGCCAAGGTATTTAGTATTTCGATTCAGATTTTACCAAAGAAGTCGGTTTCTTTCAGAAACGCAATTAAATTGGTTTCTTGGGTCTCGTCTCTACTGAGGATATCTCGGAGACTCTGACCTATGTTGTGTCGGACTCGAGCATCTTTGGTATGTTGACATTCAAGTAAAAGATGGCTAACGGAAACCGGAGCTTCGTTGCAAGCACATTGGAGTTTTTCGGCTCTGCAGAACAAGTGTGAGTGGGTGAAGTTAGTGTGCCCAATTCGAAGACGGGTAAGGACTTGCCTTTCCCTACTATTGAGACGGTCCTCCCAAGGGAGAGTGGAATTTTTGATTTTATGAAGATGAGTGGGACGGCTGTTTATCCAGCCTATGTCCCAACTTTCACGGACTTGCTGTTTTACCCAGCGGACAATGTCAGATGGAGGACAGGGCATGTCTGGGGGTTCCATTTTGCTGCCCTTGCCGGCCAATATGTCGGCGGCTGTGTTTCCGCGGATTCCTGAGTGACCAGGAACCCAGCAGAAGGAGATGTTTTTATCTGAAGCAGCTTCTTCTGTTTGCTTAATCCATGGGTGTTTGCTGTTTCCACTTAGAAGGTCATGGAGACAGCTAGCTGAGTCGGAAAATATTGTGGTAGGAAGGAAATCATGGGTGCATTCTTGGGTAGCTATTAAAAGAGCGAAAGCTTCCGCACTGAAGATGGAGCATTGCGGTGGAAGAGAAAAGCTACCTATGTATGTACTCTCAAAAATTCCACATCCAACTCCATCGGAATTGACTGAACCATCTGTATATACCTGGTGATTGATTTGGAAATTGGATGCAACGAGGTTATTGAAGCAGGCTTTGACTTTTGGAGAAGGGTTTCCCGCCCGAACTGCCTTGAGAAGTTCAAGGTTAATGTTCGGCGGTTTGACGTTCCAATTTCTTCCCGTCGCAGATGAACGTTCACATATATCGGGAAGATCTTTGTTCGTGAGATTTTTGAACCATGTTTTAGCTCTATGTATTAATGGGGCATTGTGGTCGCTTTCGGGGAGTGACAAGTGAGTGATGGCTTTTGTTACCAGGTGGGTGAAGGGAAGTTGCCCACTTTCTGCCATTACAGCAAGAGTAGGACTGGAGGGAAAAGCGCCAATTGCGAGCCTAATTGCTTACAATAAAGCAATTGGTTGAATGGTGTTTAACACCCTGTCCCCTCCACGGCTGAAGGTGCCTATTCCGTAAAGGATTTGTGGGACCAACCAAACATTTACAACATTTAGCAGCGTCTTTCTATGACCAGAGGCTAGGTTGCCTGCGATAGCCTTGATGATGTTCAATTTCTTTCTGGTGGCTATTTTGGACTTTTGGGAATGTGATAGGAAGTTGAGTTTCTTGTCGAAAGTAACCCCTAGTATTTTCAATGTCCTCATTGTAGGGATCGGGATTTTGTTGAGCTGAAGATAGGTTCTCCTTCTGAGAGCTTTTCCGATATGTATGTGTTTGGATTTCTCCGGGGAAATTTTGAAACCTGTTTTTAGAGCCCAGTTTTGGATGGAGTCTAAGGTTTTTTGAAGCCTCTTTCTCTGAATTAAGCCGAAATAGCTCGTAGAGATAAGAGTGATGTCATCTGCATAGACTATGATTTTTATATGGTCGGGGATAACCTCGAATAGAGATTGCATGGCAATGTTGAAGAGGGTTGGTGAAAGTGCTGAGCCTTGGGGGAAGCCGTTTTCTGGGATTTTTAGAGAAGATTGGTGGTTGTTAATAACGGTTTTGAAAGACCGGTTTTCTAGAAAACTTTTAATGAAGAGACTTAATCTCCCACGAATCCCCAGTCGAAAAGGCTTTTCAGCACTGGGTACCTCCATGCCCGATCGAAGGCCTTGGATAAATCCAGGGAAACAATATCAATGTGGTGTAATTTTTCAGTTGCGTCGTCTAGGATTTTTTCGATTGCTACAAGGCAATCTTCTGTACCTTTTCCCGCACGGAATGCGAATTGTCTGGGTTCAATCAGCTTATTTGACTCTAGAAAAGTCGTTAAGCGTCGATTGATCATTTTTTCCATGACTTTCCCAACACAACTTAGAAGAGTGATGGGGCGGAAATTGTCAAGAAGATGGTTGTTCATGTCTGGTTTCGGGATACAGATCATTAAACCCTCTTTCCAGCAACTGGGGAGGGTTCCACTGTCCCAGACTTTTTTGAGGAGCTTCAGAAGTGCTTTTTTCCCGAGATGGGGTAGATTCTTAAGCATAGGGTAGCTGATGTCATCAGGTCCTGTGGATCCTTGTTTGACTTTGTTTAGTACCCAATCGAGCTCTTTGAGGGAGAGGTTTTTGTTGAAGTCAAATTCCACATCGGTATGAAAATCGATGGGAATTCTTTCGCATTCCGTTTTGTGGGTTAGAAAGGTTTGGTCGTAGTTTTGATTGGAGGAGGCGGATGCAAAGAAATCTCCAAACGCCTCGGCGATGATTTTCCGGTCATTGGTGTATTGACCGTTAATTAGAAGATTATATTCTTTACTTCTTTTCTTTCCATGAAGCCTGCCAATCTTACTCCATAACTCCTTTGTTGACGCGTTGGGATTAATTTCGCTGACGAATTTAACCCAACTGTTGTGCTTGGCTGTGTTGATAGCAGTCTTAGCTTCTTTGCGAGCCCTTTGGAACTCTGTAAGCAGAGTGGGTCTCAGTGGGCTGTCCGGATGGGCCTTTTTTAATTTGCGTAGGGCCTTACGTCGACCTTTGATCGCTGCCTTCAGCTCAGGCGACCACCATGGGACACATTTCCTGCCAGGGATGCCACTGGTTCTGGGGATATGCACCATTGCAACTTCTAGGACAACTTTGGAGAATTCCTCGGCTGCCCAATCTCGTTTAGCGGAGAGGCGGTTTTCAATGTCAAACTGATAGCCAGCCCAGTCAGCGTATTCAAATTTCCATCTTGGCCTTGTTGAAAACTCTGGAGAAGTTTGGCCGAAGGAAGTGAAGATTGGAAAATGATCGCTTCCGCAAGTATCATCGTGGATATTCCAAGAAAGCTTTGAAGAGAGTTTGTCTGATACTATAGTGAAATCGATGGCTGAAGTAGTACCAGAATAATGGATTCTGGTGTATTGGCCGTTGTTAAGAAGGAGAAGAGAATGGTCGGATATGAAATCCTCAATGATGGATCCTTTTCGATCGAGGTATGCACCTCCCCAGGCGTATGAGTGGGCGTTGAAATCACCCATAAGCATGATTGGGGCGGGAAGTTGGGCGAACAGATGGTCCAGTTGGCCGCGTAGAGTGTTCGGATCGGAATCATTAGTGATGTAGATGCTAACGACGGTGATTGGAAAGGGGTGTTTGATGCGCACTACCACTGCCTGAAGATCAGTGGTAATGGGAAGAAGATCATGTGGAGTGCCATCCTTGATTGCGATTGCAACTCCGTGTTTTGAGGGGTTGGGACCCTCTTTGAAATATGTGATATATTTTGAGATGAAGTGTTTATTGAAATTGTTTGGTGTCATAGTTTCTTGAAGGGCTATGACTGTGGGATTAGAGTTCGAAATAAGCATTTTCCATTCTAGAATATTTTGTCGGATACTTCTGATGTTCCATTGTATCCCGAATTTCTGTGTTGGAGTGAATGTGTTGGTGTTTTTAACTCTAATTCCTAAGTCTTAATTGTGTGTATGTTTGAACTATTCAAAGAGAATTAGTTCGATGGTCCTTTACCCTTGGAAAGAGAAGCTTTCTTTGAGGTATTGGTGTTGTTTTTGTTTGGTGTAGAAGTCTTTGGTGTGTTTGTTGTGTTTGTGTTGTTTTTTGTTGAATGTGCGTTGCTGTTGTTGTTATTGTTGTTTTTTGTTTGATGTGTGTTGTTGTTGTTGTTGTTTTTTGTTGGTGTTGTGTTGTTATTTGTTGGTGGTGTAGTTCTTTGTTCTTTTCTTGTCCTTGTTATTTTGGATTTCATCTTCGGATTTTTGATCTGAATCTGAAGATGATCCTTTCGCCATTTTCCTTTTATTTTTATTTTTGTTTGGAACATCAGAAGTGTCCATTGAAATGACTGATTCGTTTTCGGATTCCGTTGTTGAGCTGTCGGTTGTCGACTCTGTCATTGAAGTATCGATTGTAATGTCGGTTTGGGGAGTGCTTTTGCGGCTAGAAGAGGCCGAAGCGGCCGAGGCGCAGTTACATTTGCAGTTGCAGCTGGGTGTTGGCTTTTGCAAGTTGGAGAGTCTGTCTTGCAGAACACTTGCAAAAGTTGGTCCATTATTTTGACCGTTGTATTTTTCTTTCGCCTCTTTGTAGGAGATACCATAATTGATTCTGATTTTTGTGATGTTGTTCTCGGTTTGCCATACGGGGCATTTCCTATTCGAAGAGGAGTGGTCCCCTTGGCAATTCAAGCAAAATGCTGAAGCGTTGCCGGTTTTAATTCCATCCTTTTGTTCTGGATGTTCCTGTCCACAATTTCGGCAAAGCGGGTTCTCGCGTTTGCATCGTTTGCTAGTATGTCCAAATTTGTAACACTTAAAACATTGCATTGGGTTGGGATAGAAATTTCTAGTCCCAGCCCGAATAAATCCAAAATTAATTAAATCGGGAACAACAGTTCCACGAATCGTCAAAATAAGAGTGGCAGTTGGCACAACAATATTCAGTTCAGTGGGTCGGCCCACCTTGAAGCAGTACGTTGGGTAGGTTTACCCTCGTACAAATTTGTAGCCCGGCCTCCCGGAGGCCCGGAGCTACTGGAAGCCATGCTGTTGTCAGGCTATCCCCTAGGTATAGCCGACAAGTGGGTTAATCTTCAGATGAAAACACTGAGAAATCTTGTTGGGTCTTTACACTTGGGGATATGTGTCCAGAAATTCGCACTTTTTTTAGCAAGAGCACAAAACCACCAATTATCGCGAATAAACTTTCAAAATTATTTTAAAACTGTTTTTCCTTCTGTCACTTCACTGTCCGTATGCGCGTGTTATTTCTTTTTTTTTTTAATTATAATTAGAGATCACTACAATCACTACAAAATAAATTGGCAACACTCCCCGAAAAAAGGGGGCGTGGCGTCAGTGACGCCGTAAAAAGCGCGCGCTTTTCCGGTTTGCCGGTAAGCGCCCGCTCTCCACGGTCGAAACGAGCTATTGCCTTTTCCCGCTCTCCTTCTGCTGCCACTTAAAAATAATTAAAATTAACTCCTTCGGAATCGCCAGGGGGAGACGTCCTAGTCCGCTGTCCAAAACGCCAAACTGCCGAGCTGAAAGAAAACGCGACCTTCTCGGTCGGAGGTTAAAATCAGTATGATGTATTTTTTTTGCCATCGCTCCCTTTTAACGCTCATTCGTTTGTCTCGTTGGACTCGCCCCTCTGGCTGAGTCTGCCGATTGGTCTCTATTCTGTGAGTGTGTACCGCTAGAGTATAAAACACGCGGACCCCAAAAAAATATCTTATTTTCTTCAAATTTTCTTCAAATTTCTTTCAAACCGTAAACCCGTGTGGTTGTATGGCATCGGCATCGTGGACAAAGGAGGACAAGTTAAGGGAAAGGCAAAGTCTCACTCGAACCGTGCAGGTCTCCAGTTCCCTGTTGGTCGCATTCACTGATTGCTCCGCAAGGGTAACTAGGCCGAACGGATTGGTGCCGGAGCACCGGTATACCTAACAGCGATTATAGAGTTTCGGCCGTCGGAGTGCTCGAGTTGGCTTGCAAAGCTGCTCTCGACAATCTGAAAACCCGCATCAAGAACAGAGCAGCTTCGGTTCGGCGCTCATCAAGGCAACAATTAGTTTCAGTGAGTGGCAAAGATGTTAAATGTAATTTACTGAACAACATGTCACAAGCTGGATGGGAAGAAATTTTCCAACTGTGAAAGCTGTGGCGAGTGGCAAACGCAATAGCTAAACAGGAAGGTTTAACCGAACAAGATGGGAATATCGAGTGATAACAAAAACACAACACCAAAGGTTCTTTTCAGAACCATCAACATATTCATAAAGAGTAAACAGTAAACTAATCCATTTTTCAGGTAGATAGGTAGGTATTCACGTAGGAGAAGAAAATAAAACAATATATTTAAAATATATATTTAACAAAAGCTGTCCCTTTTGTATAGTCCTACGTCACTCCGGTTATGTCCCCGACATTACCCACCCGTCTTTTTTGTGTTTTTTTCGAAAGTTTATGCATAAAAAATTCGTTTTATAAAGAAGGGTGTGACCTGCAACACCTTCGCAGAATATAAATCTCATTGTTATTAGGCATTCGCTAACAAGGTGTACACGTGTTTTTTTAAACTTTTTTTCATTTGTTTGAGAATTAGTTCGTTCTTCCAAACCAGAAATGAGTACATTGACCCTCCTGAAAGCGTTACATGAAATTCTTGTACTTGAACCGATTTATTTGATATGGATCTACAAAAAATATATGATGGGACAGTTATGAATAGAATATCAACATGGGACAATCGAGCTTGATGTTGTTTTTTTGAAAGCTGGGAATAAACTATAACTTTTTTGTGTTTTTCTGAAAGACTAGGCATAAGAACATCGTTTTATGAAGAAAAGTGGCAATTGTCAAAAAATAACATGGGACAACTATGCGTAGAACGGCAGCATACATGTGAGAAATAGGTTGCTTGGTAGTAGGTCATAATACAGAATCCATTCCAAATCCCACCAGAAACAGAGTATATGTTCCTTCAAGTAAAGATCGGAAATGTAAAAGAAATCATAAGCATGGTATGAACCCTCGAAAAAGGGGAAATGTTAGTGCTTCGTTTGACTTTTTTATCGTTTAATTTTTTTTCCGAAAAACCTACAGCATCACTACAATCAATTGCAGAGAAATCAATATTCAAATTTTCACTGAATTCATCATCCATGCTTTGGAAAAAATCTTAACTCAACAAATGAGGGAAGTATATCAGCAGTAGTAGACTTGTTGAGTTTTTCCTAATTTTTATGATATTTAGTACGGTTATAGATATATTTACCATTCGTGGATCAAAAAATCAAATCTTTGAGGGCTTTGAGGCACCCCTAAATCATGTCCGATTGAGCTCAAACTTTGCACGGCTCATTTTTTGGGCCAAAAAACAAAATGTACGTGATCGGTTTTTGAAATTTGGCATGACCATTTCCGCTGCCACCCTAATCTACATACACATTATCCTCAATAAAGCAATGTTGTTCCTCAAACTTAAACTCGTTGTAATTTCATAAATTCGTCAGACAATTTGGTTTCATGAAATTTTCTAGCAATGTTTTGGGAAGCTACGAAACAATTGAGAGTAGAGATAAAAAAAGTTAAGTACAGCTTTACGTCTAGAGAATTTAACTTAATGTAAGATAAACACAAGTGCGAACTGGACCACTATCATGACAGAAAACCAGTATATTTATTACGAATAATGTATAGAGTACAAAAATCAGGAAAAATCAGGATCATTTCAGAAAAATCAGGATAAATTGAGTGTTCGTCAGGATATCAGGGAGCGTGCTCAAAAGCTGGAAAATCCTGAAAAATCAGGAAGGTTGGCATCTCTGGACGTGAAAGAAATCCCAATTTTCGAGAATTTTTTTGAAAAAGGCGAATTTCATGCCAAATCGTCTTAGGAGTTAGCAGCACCATCTCAGATAGTAGTGAAACGTTGTGGGTGTAAAGACTTGGGTCATTTAAGCAACGTTGCATACTTGAAATATTCGAAAAAGAATTACACTACTTTTTGGAAAAAGCCAAATTTTTTTTCTTAATTTTTTACAAAAATTTATAACTTAAAAACTATGACACCTACAAAATTGTAGGAAATTGATTAAATTTTCACAAAAAAATACCAAAAATTTTTGGGAAAAAAATTCGCTGACAAAAATTCAAATTTCATTTTTCTCAAAAACGTATTTTTTTAAATTCCCAAAAAAAAATATATATATATATGAATAGCCTTTACAACATCGGAAGATGGGCACTTTTACAGGGAAAAAGTTTTTCTAACAACAACTTTTTCATGTTTTCTTTGAAAAAAATACAAATTAACCTAATTTTGTTTAAAGTCAAGATAGCGATATAATGTATTCGACAAAGTTTTAGATCTTGTTAAAATATAAACTTTAGTCGAAGACATCAACTTTCTATCTGTCATAGTTTTTTGGAATATAAGTCATTTTTGTATGAAGACTCCTGAAAACAATAATGTTTTGCTCGTAACATTTTTATGTGTAAATTCTCACGTTTGACATGTTCTTGACTGTTTCTAAATAGAGAAAAGTTAGCAGAGCATTTTAAATGCGATAATTTATAGATCAAAATGTAACGAATTGAACATTAATAGCATTTTTTCAAAGAAAAACATGAATAAGTTGTTGTTCGAAAAACTTTTCCCATGTGCCCATCGTCCGATATATGGAAAACTTGTTGGAAATTTTAAGGGCTATTTATATCTATTTTTTCAAGATATTTAAAAGCATATGTATTCGAAAAAAAGAATTTTGAATTACAAAATATTTTTTTTCAATGAAATGTTTTTTCCAAAAAAATCTTTGATAATTTTTAATGAAAACCATAATAATTTCCTACATTTCATTCTTTAACTAAAATTTTGTAGGTTTGATAGGGTTTTTTGTAGGTTTTTTTTTTAATTTGAGTTTTTTCAACTTTTTTTTCAAAAAATCTTAATTTAAAAATTATAAGATCTACAAAAAGTTGGTAAAAGAATGAAATGTAGGAAATTACTTAGGTTTTCATTAAAAATTATCAAGGAATTTTTTGGAAAAAAATTTCATTGAAAAAAAATATTTTGAAGGTTAAAATTCATTTTTCTCGAAAACATATGCATGAAAACATAAAATTCTGAAAAAATAAATATGAATAGCCCTTAAAATTTCTAACAAGTTTTTCATACATCGGACGATGGTCACATTTACATGGAAAAGGTTTTTCGAACAACAACTTTTTAATTTTTTCCTTTGAAAAAATACTATTAATGTTTAATTCGTAACATTTTTATGTATAAATTATCGCAATTTCATGCTCTGCTAACTTCTGTCTATTTAGAAACATGTCAAGAACATGTCAAACATGGGAATTTACACACAAAAATGTTACGAGCAAAACATTATTTTTTTCAGGAGTCTTCATACAACAATGACTTATATTCCAAAAACTATAACAGATAGAAAGTTGACGTCTTCGACAAAAGTTCATATTTTAATAAGATTTAAAACTTTGTCGAATACACTAGATCGCTACCTTGACTTCAAACAAAATTAGGTTTAGTTTTATTTTTCTCAAAGAAAGTATAAAAAAGTTGTTGTTAGAAAAACTTTTTCCCTGTAAAAGTGCCTATCTTCCGATGTATGGACGACTTGTTGGAAATTGTAAGGACTATTCATATATATATTTTTGGGAATTTAAAAAAAATACGTTTTTGAGAAAAATAGATTTTAATTTTTAAAATTCGTCAAAACTATCAAACAAAAACATAGGCTAAAACCTGCATTTTTGATCCTGTAGGAGATTCAATCCAATGGTTTTCCCTACATCACAATGCATGTTATTTTTTCAAAGTAATACTGTAGAAAAGTTTACGTATTGTTGTATTTCATTAGGTGTTGTTATTTGTTATTTGTTAGGCTAAAGGGGAATGAACTTCATGAGTTTGAAACCTCTATAAATGTAATAAACAATCCATGATGATGGACTATTTTTTTTGCATTAGTTGAAGAAAAGTCTACGAAAGATTGAAGATCCGGACGAGAAACAGATATAAATAACATAAAGTAAAACTGGACGATGATACTCATTGTCAGCCCAAAACTAGGCTAGACTTGTGCTCCCGTAGACCAATTAGCTACAAAGGTTTTGTCGGCGGTTCAAGACAATCATAAGACAATCATGATCGAACATATGTAAAATAAGGAACTTAAATAACATTTGGAATCTAAAGAAGATATTCGAAGTGCAGTTGAACTTTTATCAATTAAATATCTGCTGGGAAGAGTTATTTTTGTTTTGGAAAGTCAGCGGTTCAACAAGTTACAAATTTATAAAATAGCTATGTTCGACAGAAAAGCGAATTTTTTAGATTACCGTAATTCAGAATGGTTCACTCTAAGCGTGAATTAGAAACAAATTGTTCAAAAATTTAGGAAAAACAAGTAAAACAAAAGTAGAGCATTTTGTAGAACCCTTTCTCATGTAATTGCTGATATAGAAAGCAAAGGTTCCTTTTGTCTCACCATGGGAACCATAGGAACAGAACTTTTCAAAATTCTCGTCTGAAAATAGATGTTCAGAACACTGTCTGTAATTTTTCGTTACACAAAATTGGTTATATCTCGAGAACGGGTGGTCTTAAGATAAAACGTTATATTTTTTCCGGTTATCAGAAGATGTTCGAAAAGAAGCAGTCACTGTATCTATTCTCGTTTGGTCTACATTTTCAAAATGTGTGTTTTAGCTCAATCGGCTGTTTAACAGCTAAAAACTATTCCTTAAACTCACGCCAAACCTATTAGAATGGCCCGGAAGAAGAACACTATCTAATTCTACTACGAACATTGCGAATGTATTTAACTTTTGTTCCAAATTCCAGATCGCCAAAACAAGAATAACGATTTATATTGGACCCAGGTCTACCAACGCCAAAAAGGTTCACAACGAGCTAAAAATACCAACGAAATTTGAAAACTCTCGTTACTTTCACTAACATTCGAATGTTAATGTAATGAAATTTGGAATGAGGTACAATTCTCAACGATCTCTATATTTTTTATTCCGTTTAATGTCCTGCAGTCTCATTAAACCATTCTGTCGTTAGCATACAAATTGCGAACACTTGTTCATCATCCATTTCGTTAGAAGTTTATTCGAAAACTCAGAACTCAACTCTAATTATAGTCATACATAAGCTCCTCATTAGCATAACTTACCCGAGCACTGAAAAGTGTTGCTTCCAAAAAAACAAACATTCACTCTCACACCAGCTGAGCTCAATAATTAAACACACACGAACGCTAACATCTAACACACTTCAAATCTAGTGTTCATTCACATATGACAAAAAAGTGAGTCAGCCAACACAATGCATCCCTGGAACCAATTCTCGTGGGAGTTTTTCGCTCGAAGCACAACATAACACGAACTTACGGAACTGTTCCGGGTGATGAGCAGTTTTTCCTCGCATTTCTCGCCCCAGTGGCACTGACGTGAAAATCCTGCGGCGCTTTTTATGTAGCTCTTCACATCGCCACTGCGTTACATTCTACTTGGAGCTGATAGCAGCAGCAGCAGCATCAAGTTGGCGGATCGTGGAGACGGCGCCGCGGCTTAGACGCGGTGATAAGGCGGCGAAGAAAGAAAAGAAAGCAGGGCACCGAGAAAACAGTAACTCTTGCTATAATAACTGACGCGAAGCCCGGGTGGAAAATTTACGCTTTGATTGCTATTTTCGTTTTTTCTTTCGTTTTCTCATTCAACCTCGCCGCTTAAGCAGGGAATTATAATTAATCCTTCTGCTGCTTGCACCGTGAAAACATTGCAAAAACGAAAAAAAATGGGTGGCAATTAGGAAAAGCGAAAGAAGATTTGTTAACCCGCAATTAGATGAATTTGGTGCAATTACGCCATTGAGCTGGGACCAATATAGTTCACCTTGAAAGGATTGTTTGACATAGAAATTAAAAACCTATGGAGGGCCCATACATCATGACACATTATAAAGACCTAGTCAAGTGCCTTGTGTACCCGTTCTCACTCACCTGCTTCATCGTCTTCGCCGCCGCTCTTACTAGGATCCTGTTCAGCTTCCTGTTCCTTCCCTTCTTTGCGTTGGCCGGAATTCTTGGCGCTCCTAACTTTCGCCTTGTGCTTCGCTGAATTACTCAGGCTCTTGTCACCACACCGCGAGCCATTGGCCGGAATCGCTGAACTTTTCCCGTCACTCCTATTCTCCTGCCCCTCGGACTCACTATCAGGACCAACATGGTTGGTATTTTTCCGTTTGAATATTTTCAACCAGCCGCAAAAGTTCATACTTTACCGCCCACCGCCGGGAATGGCAGTGAAAATTCCCCTCGCTGTATTTATTTGACTTCTGGTTCAAAACGTGTACCGCTCGATGAACAGCAATTGCATCACCATACCCACCACCAATTCGCGGTGGTGGTGGTCACTGTCCAAAGGGTCAATCCCGGTTCTTATGGGTGGGTTCGAATGGTTTGCCTCGTTGCCGAAATCAACCGGACACTTATCGATTCGCCGTTGCCGGTTTCACAACATACCGGATCATTGCGCTGGGAACACAGTTTGTGGTTCATTGTCTTTCGACAGCTACAAGCCACGGTTTGGATTGCTGTCATGTCATGTTAAAATTGGTCGCTGGATTTGATGGCACGGTTCGCCCCGGGTTCACGACCAGGTTCGGAGCGAATCGAGCGCAAAACGCATTGATTAGATGGGAGATGGAAGATACGTGGGAAGCTTGGTATCCGCATTTCAATGCGTGGAATTGAGTTTACGGTATTTGTGCATGCCTAAGGGTTGGTTTAGACTAGTGATACATTCATGTGAAGAAATATGTTATAAATACCTTCAAACATGCACGTTTTCTTACTATGAGCAAGTTCAAGTCCAATCGCAGAACCGTTCATTGATTGATCTTCTAATCGACCCCGTTGAATTTACTTTTTACTATAAAATTCCTAGTATTTCTGACAAAACTCATCCTTATAATATCAGATTATTTTCAGACACAATTCTCGTTCAAGATTTTTCAACCACTTGTGTTCGTCAACGCGGTGATCACAATTTCCGGTTTTCCGGTTAACGAAAAAGAAAACACTCGGAACGATTATTCGGATGTAATATCCATAAATACGTTTATTGACCGATGACGAGAGAGGAATTAGTTTTTCATATGTATGACAGTCCACCCTAAGAGAGGGGGGAGAAGTGTCGAACCACCATAGAAACAGTTATTGCACCCTAAAACCTCCAGAGGCCTAATTTGGTTGCATTTGCTCGATTGATTCTCGAGTAATGTAGAAATTTGTGTTTCATTTGTATGGCCGCCCCCCTTTAGAGAGGGGGGTGGAGTGTCTTACCACCATAGAAATATTTATTGCATCCTACAACCTCTTTATGCCTAATTTGGTTTCATTTGCTTGATTAATTTTCGAGAAATTTAGAAATTTTTGTTCCATCGTAAAAAGATTTATCGCATCTTTAAACCTTCACATGCCAAATTTGGTTTCGTTTGCTTGATTAATTCTCAAGAAATGCAGAAATTTGTGTTTCATTTGTATGGCAGCCCTCTGTAAGAGAGAAGGGAGGAGTGTCTAATCACCGTAAAAACATTTATTGCACCCTAAAACCTCCATATGCCAAATTTCGTTTCATTTGCTTGATTAATTCCCGAGTAATGTAGAAATTTGTGTTTAATTTATATGGCAGCCCCCCTTAGGGAGGGGGGGGGGTTGGTGGAGAGGTGCTCTCAAATTATCACGAAAACATTTCCCGGCCCCAAAAACCCCTACATACCAATTTTCATGTTGATCGGTTCAGTAGTAGTTTCCGAGTCCATAAGAATCAGACAGACAGACAGAAATCCATTTATATATATATATATATAAATGTTTCAAATGTTGGACATTTTCGGACATTCTCTTGCCTACTGGACGGTGCCTACACTCTTTAGTAATGATGCTTCTCCCGCTTCTGATGATAAAGCATTTATTTTTGGTATGAGTTATCTCAGAAGTTCAATTCAATAAGTGCGCACCTTTGCCCCCACTATGGGGCGAGTATGCGCATTTGTTTTTTTTTTTTTTGTATTAAGGGGGTATTCTAGTGTAGAGACACGAATTTCGGACGTTTTTTGAAGCTCCGTAAAAATAAAACAAAGAATATTTTTGCAATCCATCATATCATTATTGGTTCATCTATCTTGTAACAATAAAACAAAAATTTTACGGAGAAAAAATATTCATAACTAGAATAGTAAAGAGCTGATGTGAGAGGGTACAAGGTGCCATGGCGTACACGATTCCAGTACTTCTGGTTATCTGAAACAAAAATGAATCAGTAAAAATGTCGCTATCGCATGAACCTCGGACAAGTCAACAACATGTTTTTTTGGAAAAATGGTGGCCGTTTGAGAAACAAAATGTGGTTTAAAACGTTTTTTCTTACGTTTCCCGATTTTTTCAAAATAGTAAAATTTAAAAAAATATTATTTTTTAGAGGTTTATGCGATAGAGAGATGCCTGCAGATTGTATCCATATAATTTCGACATTAATCGGTTCAGTACAACTTGAGATATCTTGTACGCCAATTTGAAAAAAAAAACTAGTTTCGAGAAAAACGCGTTTAAAGTTCCT
Organism: Toxorhynchites rutilus septentrionalis; assembly: GCF_029784135.1. NCBI lineage: Eukaryota > Metazoa > Arthropoda > Insecta > Diptera > Culicidae > Toxorhynchites > Toxorhynchites rutilus. Next base: position 25,642,291 of record NC_073745.1, read on the forward strand.
TGTTATGTCCGTAACAGGTAACACTAAAATGGTTCTAACTCGGTAATTAATAGTATTTTCGATAAGTCCTTTCTAGGGTATATTCTTGAATGCCTAAACTACAGAAATATGAATTTTTTTTTGATTTTTTTCAAATTTCTAGACTAGAATACTCCCTCAAAATAGGTATTTGTCCAATTACAAACACAACTCGAGAAATGCTTGTATTACGTTTCGAAGGTAATACATATAGTTTCAATTTGGTAAGCAAACGGAATTTTATTTGCTTTTATTTCAAGAGTTATTGGACGACAACATTTAGGTGCGCACCGTTGCCCCGCATTACTCTATCGTCTGGAGCGGCATCTGAGTCGTCTGCTTCACTGCTGTCACAATTTCGGCAGCTGTCCAGCTAGCAGCCAGACGACGGTGGCAGCGAGGGTGTCCAAAATGGCTTTTCAAGGTCGTGAGTTTAGAATTAATTTTCGGAATAGGCCAGTTTTGAATGAACTGAAAAAATTCAAAGTCTCTATTATCAAACACACACTCTCACTCTTCAGTCTAATGGGCGCGCCTCCGTTTACCAAGCAAAGGATCGTCGGTTCAATCCCAGACTCCTCCATTGAGTGATTGGCCTTTCTAAAGGCTAGACACGAATGAACTTTGTAGTTTAAAGTCTCTATAATAGAACAAATTGATCAATCAATCAATCAACAATCTGAGGGGGACGTGGGTCGTCCTGCTCACAACAGTTGCGCGTCAGCTTATCAAGCGAACGGCCGTGGGTTCCATCCCAGGAATCTCAATTTATTGATTATCTAATAGGCCTTTCCCGATGCCAGAGGCGGATGAACTACGTGGTTGTATTGAATGAAACATTCCATAAAACGAGAGAGTGACGCTAGATTGCAAGGTTTAGCACGTTAATATATCTTTTCCGGCTGAACGGAGTGATATGATAATTATTTCATTCGAAAGAAAAAATGTTCACGAGTTATATGATTGTTAATTGTTGACCCGAAAACTTGTTTCAGTAGCTTTGAAATTGCTTAGGAAACAGATTATTGAAACCGTATATAAACTCACATACGCTCCGTAAATCCATTCAGTTGATGCGGCGATGTGAGATGAGGATGGTCGCACTCAGATGCCTATGCATTATGGTTTTCTTTTCAATTCCATTTCTCTTCTGCAGTTGAACCGAACGGATGGGTATAAATCATGACGCTTACTTTGCTTCCGTTCATTTCTACCTCTACTCTCGTACCGCGAGGACTCTTTTCACTAGAACCAAGCAGACAGCTCGTAAATCTGCCGGGGGTAAGGCACCACGAAAGCAGTTAGGAAAAGCGCACCAGTGAGGAAGCCACATCGCTACCAACCGGGAATCGTCGCTTTGCGTGAAATTCGTCGCTATCAGAAGTCCACCGAACTGCTGATCCGCAAGCTACCTTTGCAGTGTTTGGTCCGTGGAATTGCCCAGGACTTCAAACCCAACTTGGGCTTCCAAATTTCCGCCGTTATGGCACTACAGGAGGCGAGCGAAGCATATTTAGTCGACCTATTCGAAGATACCAATTTGTGTGCTATCTACGCAAAACGCGTCACATCATGCCCGAGGAGATCCAGCTGGCCCGTCGTACCCGAGCGGAGCGTGCTATTACCTTAGCATATAATCAACGGCCCTTTTCAGGGACACCAAATTTTGTGGATCACAGTTCAGAAAAGTTTTTGCAGGCCGAACGGAAAGAAGCATTTAGCGAAAATCGTGGTGTCGATTATAATCCGATACCGGTGGGCGCCATTGACTATGGATTTGATAATGACAAATACGAAATATATGAAAGTGGATATTTCACCATATCGAAGAAATCACTTTGATGAAAGCTGCGTTATAAAATTATTTGTGTACGAATGCCGCAATTGATAGTCGATTCTAATTTGCGCTGGGTATTTCCTCGGAGGACTCGATTCCTCCTTTGAGCATTACTAATCTCTTTCTGGCAAAACGAAGTGGTATGATAATTACATTATTCGAAAGATAAAATGCAAAAGTTTTCTCCCAATCTCCTTTCAACCTCGAACATCTCTTTCTCCCGTTTGTCGTTTTTCAATTCCATTTCTCCTCTGCAGTCGAACTTAACGAAGCATTTAGCGAAAACCGAGATATCGATGATAATTGAGGGGCTTAGAATGAAAGGGGTATAAGTGATTTGATCGATTTCTCTACATCGACTCTCTCTTTTGGTCATACCTTAGCTGCAAATACATTCCCCGCTGTATTTGACAATGTGGAAGATAGGTTAGAACCTCATCTATCGGATTCTATAGCAAACTTAAATTGGAACGTTTTTGCAGTTGAGTTATTAACTAAATAAAATGTTGATGAAGAGAAATTGATCAAGTCAGTAATATCAATATCAATATTTATATTAATTTATTTATTTTATCAAATTTATTTATATCAATATTTGTTTACGCATGCAGCAATCGATCGTCGTTATTGCGAAATTGGAATTGTTGGGAAGGGGGTCTCATTTTTACTGTGTAATACCGAGGAGGATTCCATTCCTTCTCAAGTGTTAATAATCCTGCCCCGGATCAACGATGATTCCAATTGTCGGGGCTTGGGGAGTGGGTACTATTTGCGCGGGGTATTTCCGAGGAGGAATCGATTCCACCTTTGAGCGTTAATATTTTTTTTCCGGCTAAATGAGGTGATATGATAATCACTTTATTCGAAAGATGAAATGTCTAAGATTTATATGCTTGTTATTTATCTATTGCTAAGTCAACGTTAGTCCTACGTCCACTTTGCGGTTATATCAAAGATATAACCCACTTCTAGTTTTTTTTTAGTTTGGAAATAATTCTGAGTAAGTAAAATTGGTCTTTGGTGTAATGATTTTGAGGAATTCACTAGGGATGGCTCACAAAAACGGTGGGAACAGGCACCAATCATTAAAAAAAACTCAAGAAAAGCTCGCTGAAGTTCGCCTTGAGAGTGATTCCCATCTCAAGAGCTTGGATATGGCGCAAAAATAAGGAAATCGGGTTCCGCGCAAAAGGTAAACCAAAAAAAGAAGAGAAGAATCGTGACGGAGAATAAAAGTGATAAATAGACCATAAAGTTGCTGTACCAATTTACTAATGTTAACCCCTGTCAACGCACATAGAATCGTGGTAGCGAAAAAATAGTACTCGGACAGTAATTGAGAAAGTAGAAAATTCGCTCAAACTGAAGTTGATGCGAGACCAACAATGCACTGTAGAATAATTGAAGATTTTCAATCCGCTCAAGTTTTCCGTGGAACGAACGGATAAATAGACGAACCTTTGGATTTGCAAGGCAACGAGACGTTGCATTCTTTGGAAGTTTGCATCATCCGAGATACCAATATTTTGTATATTCACGTGCCAACGTGCGTCATTGGGCGTCATTGGTGATCGGAAGCGTCATCGACAGTTGAACTTCAGAAAAGACCATGTTAACCCCTTCCCGTACTATTTAATACGTCACACATCAAGTGATTTCATTACTCTGCTGAGCGTTCCAGCACCCTATGTTATGCAAGTGCACCACGAGTGAGACTCGATGTTGTACGGGAAAGGGTTAACCATATTTGAATTGAAATTGCAAGAATTGAATTTGAAAGAAATAATTTCCCAAAAATGCAAATGACAATTCTTTTGTCAGCCATTCCATGCCGAACCGATATATTGTTTCTCAGATTTTCGTCAAAAGTGATAGTATTGTTCTTTATCCCAAATTATTAAACCAGTATTGTTTTATTTTTTTGTTAGGATGACCATTTCCATTTTATGGTGGTTCGAAAAATCAATTTTTTCACATTTTTGCCAAAAATGACTTTTTTCCAAACATTCATAACTTTTGAACCACTAGACCAATTCAGATGTTCGACATATTAAATTAAAGCCAATTAGCTGGTCTTTTTTGGAAAAATAGTACAGTTGCAGAAATTTTGAATTATTTATTACTAATTTATTACTTTTGAACTACTGGACCGATTCAGATGATAGACATATCAAATTGAAGCCTACTAGCTAGCCGTTTTTAAAAAAATAACAAACTTGCCAATTAATTGGATTATAGTCACATAATTCCGGTCTAGTTGCATAGAAATATTGAACGAAAACCGAAAACATGTTAACTTTGAAAAATCATAACTTAAAAAGGAAAAATAGCACCTTTCTGGTATTTGGATATATTATGTGAAAAAAAGCATTCAGGAAAAAATATAAAAAAAATATGGCGCCGCGGTCCCGAAACGATGTAAGCTATAAAAAACATATATAGTTAATAATTACGAAAACAGAATCTTCTTTATTAAGAGAGTAATATTTTTTAAACCAAGATCAGTTCATTGGCTTTAATTTGATATGTGGATCATCTAAATCGGTCCAGTAGATCAAAAGTTATGATTTTTTGTAGTGGAAAAAATGGGGGATAAATGAAAAAAAGGAAATTTTTCGGACCATCGGTTAGCTTTGAAAAATCATAACTCAAAAACGAAAAAAAAACTCCTCTCCGGTTTCGACATATGTTATGTAAAAAATCCTAGCTTTCCAGAAAAAATATAAAAAAATATAGCGCCTTTGGTCCCGAGACTATGAAAACAATAAAAAACGAATACAATCAATAATAACGAGAGCAGAATTAAATTTTTCTGCAGTTCTAGTATTTTTTCATAAAAGACCAGGTGATTGGCTTTAATTTGATATGTCGATCATCTGACTCGATGTAGTAGTTCAAAAGTTATGAATTTTTGAAAAAAGTCATTTTTGGAAAAAAGTTGATTTTTCGGACAACCTTAAAATGGAAATGGTCACCCTAATGAGAAAAATAACAAATCTAATGTTTTGCGATAAGGAACAAAACTACCAATTTTCACGAAAATCTGAGAAGCGCTATATCGGTTTAGCATGGAATAGCTGTTGTACGATAATCAAAATGACTCGATTATATCGACCTTAGATCAACAGATCCATGCTCCCGCTAATATTTAACAAAATTATATTTTTGAGTTTTTTCCCTAGTGCAAACGAATCTTTACTTGAATTATTTAAGGCCACAGCTCATGTGGATTTCCACAACAAAAAGGATGATTACTTTCCCCTTTGTTTCAAATTTGGCACAACTCTCCAACGAGTGCCCGACCGCATGGACAAAAAGCATATTACCACCGTGGGAAAGACTCAAAACAAACCGAACATCTCCCTTCACCAGAGAAAAAAAAACTCAGGAAAAACCGACACCAAGCTTCCACCGTTTGTTTATTTTTTACCACGAAAGAAAACAACCACCGAAAGATTGTACCATTTTTAAACTTTTCTCTTCCACACTCAAACATTTGTTTCACTTTCGACTACCCTACAATTAAACGACGGCACCGTAAAGTTGGCTTTACTCTTTCATCTTCCCACATCACAAAAACAGCACCAGCCACACATGAAAGCACAGGTCAGGATCACTACTCGGCAGCTTCCGAGAATACACTTCACTATTTAGCTATGATTCGCTGTAAGCTCAATTAATAAAACGGGATACCGATTGCCATAATAGGATTGAAGCAAGCAATAGCTTAATCTTTACTACCTTTCGTCAAGTATCCACAAACCATGGAACGATTGGTAGAGTTTTAATTAACTAAAAGCTAGTAAACAAACACTGCCCACTGTTGGGGAGCGCTCCGGAACTGTCAAATCGATGCGGAGCGGACGCACACCGAAAGCCATGCCGGAACAACACCTACGAGCTTATCGCGCTGCGGAAACTCTCGCGGATGATAAGCTAGACCGAACGCGGGCCGATGTGAGACAGTACTGAGCGGCGGTCGGATTTCGCTTCGTTCATCCCGTGTGGTGATGATTTCGTTGCAACTTCAGGACAAGCAAACATTTTCCCGAGCAGAGAGCTTTTGCCTGTTTGGGTCTCTTTCTGTGTTCCACACAGCTGTTCAAAGCGCGAATTCTTTGTGTAGCGTTGAGGGATCTCCCGCACTCTTTCTCTCTATCTTTCTCGCAAGGACACCCGAGAGAGCGTGAATCTGGGGATGAGGATTTCAAACCCATCATTGTGTTTATCAATGAAAAGCTCAAACGAGCTTTCGATGTTTACTTTGGCATGCAGTTGCGCTTTAGTAGGGGACATAGTTGTCTCAAATGGCAAAAAATCGCCGGAACTGATCATCTCCACGACGAAGTTTTATCTGGTTTTGCTTATCGACATATGGATCGCCCATATCATTAGATCTAGGGTATTCATCTCACTTTTTAAGTTCTATTACTTTTTTTAACGGTAGATATACCCAGTAAAATCGATTACTGTTGGATGATAATCATGACTTTACTGTATATGAAATTCTGAATCTGAATAAAACAAGCTTATTCGATTGCAGTTGAAGGATTGCTAACTCTCATAATAAAATAGAAGAGAAGAATATGACACGAAAGTTCAATGTGTTTATGAACCGAACTGCTGGAACGTGATTCGAATAATCGGTATAGCTTCGGCTTTGAGGCATCAATTTGAAACGCTGGCGATCTTAGCGACTCCATTTACGGGCTTGAAATGATCTGAAACAATAGCACTATACTAAGCCTAATAAGAGAATCTTTACAAAAGCGCTTTGTTTGTACATATAGACGAGTCTATTTTAATTGAATTATCTTCACTCGTCATTCTCCATATAATAACTAGCTGTTAGCAATAATGACTTACCTTAAATATGGTCATCATTTTTAGTACGAATCGCGATATGCGATCAATTTGGAGCGAACGAAAAGCTACGTGACACGTATAGGGTCAAATTAAAGTTGTTTTCAAAGTGATCTCATTTAAAAATGATAGAATAAGACAATTTATTCGAATAAAGTAAGTTGTGGTATTTTATGAATTCAATAAACAAATCACTATACTTTACCTGTAGCCGAGCCCATGTTTTGCTGGGGAACTGGTTTGCCCTGTGTTAGGGGTGAGGTTTGTGGTGGTAGCAATGAACTATTCACTCGCTTAGCAACTTTAAGAACTTGCACATTATTTTTGCCTTCCATATCCATGCAGAGATTTTATCTGAAAACCGAAAATTAAGAGAAAAAAGTGGTTGAAATCGTGTTCCGACAACAAACTATCAAATTCAGTTATGACACTACGTGATCTACTTCCCTCCAATCTTCCCGAGCTTGGCCCATTTTTTTCTCTTCCTGAAAACTGTAATGTAACCAGCTCACCGAAGTATAGCCTAATAACATACCGACCGCGTCTCAGTTGTATCGCTCTCATTTCCGATCGAGGCATCGTATATTGCTCAGGAATCTACAAAGTTGATTCTACATACGTGAGATTTCTACAGTATACTACAGTGTAGTGGAGAGCATTTCAACTCTTCAATAATAGACAAAAAGACGGGTGGGTAATGTCGGGGACATAACCGGAGTGACGTAGGACTATACAAAGGGGAAGGAAGGAAGGTATTGAATTAGAGAGACTTTAAACTCTGAGAGTTCATTCGTCTCTTACAAAGGGGACAGCTTTTGTTAAATATATATTTTAAATATATTGTTTTATTTTCTTCTCCTACGTGAATACCTACCTATCTACCTGAAAAATGGATTAGTTTACTGTTTACTCTTTATGAATATGTTGATGGTTCTGAAAAGAACCTTTGGTGTTGTGTTTTTGTTATCACTCGATATTCCCATCTTGTTCGATTAAACCTTCCTGTTTGGCTATTGCGTTTGCCACTCGCCACAGCTTTCACAGTTGGAAAATTTCTGCCCATCCAGCTTGTGACATGTTGTTCAGTAAATTACATTTAATGCGACGTGCCGAAGAAACACTTTGCCACTCACTGAAACTAATTGTTGCCTTGATGAGCGCCGAACCGAAGCTGCTCTGTTCTTGATGCGGGTTTTCTGATTGTCGTGAGCAGCTTTGCAAGCCAACTCGAGCACTCCGACGGCCGAAACTCTATAATCGCTGTTAGGTATACTGGTGCTCCGGCACCAATCCGTTCGGCCTAGTTACCCTTGCGGAGCAATCAGTGAATTCGACCAACAGGGAACTGGAGACCTGCACGGTTCGAGTGAGACTTTGCCTTTCCCTTAACTTGTCCTCCTTTGTTACGTCCACGATGCCGATGCCGTACAACCACCCGGGTTATGGTTTGAAAGAAAATAAGATATTTTTTTGGGGTCCGCGTGTTTTATACTCTAGCGGTACACACTCACAGGATAGAGACAAATCGGCAGACTCAGCCAGAGGGGCGAGTCCAACGAGACGAACGAATGAGCGTTAAAAGGCAGCGATGGCAAAAAAATACATTCATTACGATTTGTTCGCTCGTTGGATTCACATGCAGGCTAAAAACGGTCCTTTTCAGGATCACAAAATTATCTTCAATCTAAAGAGTTTATTGTTTTGTTATCACTCGATATCCCCATCTTGTTCGGCTAAACCTTTCTGTTTAGCGATTGCATTTGCCACTCGCTACAGCTTTCACAGTTGGAAAATTTCTTCCCATCCAGCTTGTGACATATTTTACAGTAAATTACATTCAATGGCACGTCGCATTACCACCACTCAGTATCGGATTGGAGGTAATTTTAACCTGTAATTGAACATTTGCGATGACAGTGGTACAGTGTCGGCTTTCAATGAGGAGTCATAATTTGGACCCCGAGCTCTATGTTTACAAAAATGTCCAACTAAATATGTCGCATTACAGGTCCGTCCAATTAGCTAAATGTCGAGGTAAGTGTAAATTACTGTACTTTCAATCTAGAAGCAATTTAAGAATTGGTGAAAATCAATAAGCTCAGAACAACTGCCAAATTCACATACTCATCATATCCTGGCAAACAAATTATGAAAAAATCAATTTGTGTTTTATTATTATTTTGGATATTGTTTTAGAAAGCATTGAACTGTATTTCCTAAACTCTTTTTTGGAAGGTTTAATGGCCCTGAAAAGCGCCTTGTTTTATGGAATGGTTCCATTTTAGAAAACTTAGTACTCGTGGTTTTGAAAAAAACCATTCCGAACGCCCTCGATGCCGACTTGTTCTGGATTTGCCACGAAAGCAGTTTGTATAAAGAACAAACTTTTTTCTTCTGCTACCTGATGCCGTTTTGCGATTGCGTTTGCCATTCGCCACTCGCTGCAACTGCCTGTTGTTGTATTGATGTGTTCTGTTCTGAATGCGGTTTTTCTTATCGTCGCGAGCTGCTTTACCAGCCAACTCGATCACTTCGGCGGCCGAAACTATATAACGCCGGCTAGGTGGACTGGTGCACTGGTACTAACGCGCTCGGCCTAGCTACCCTTGCGGGGAACTCCAGATCAACACAGTTCGAGCGGGATTTTGCCTTTCCCTTCACTTTTCCTCCTTTACCATGTCCAGACATGGCTGCTTGGGTTGGTTTGTTGCTGTGTTGTGAAGGAAGGAAGGAAGGTCTTGTATTTTAGAGACTTTAAACTTTTGCAGTTCATTCGTCTCGAGCCTTGAGAAAGGCCCTTTGAAAACTCTACTCTACTCTATTACTCTACTCCAGCGCTACCACCTCCGCCCTCTTGCCTTGAGAAAGGCACTCGATCCCTTGCCGTCCAGCTCGTCCAGCAACGATGTTGTCCAGTCGGTGTCCACACAAAGAATGTGTGTTGTGTTGTGATGCGAACCGATGTGGTGTACGGTTTGAATGAGAATGATCGTTACAGGAAGGAAGGAAGGTATTGTATTATAGAGACTTTAAACTTTTGCAGTTCATTTGTCTCTAGCCTTGAGAAAGGCCCTTTGAAAACTCTACTCTATTCTACTCCAGCGCTACCACCTCCGCCCTCTTGCCTTGAGAAAGGCACTCGATCCCTCGCCGTCCAGCCCGTCCAGCAACGATGTTGTCCAGTCGGTGTCCACACAAAGAATGATCGTTACAGCAGCGGAGCGGGGATTTTTAAGCTGACTGGCTGGCTCGAGAATTACGCATGTGTGAGACTGCGACCAATGTTTCGTTCATTTTTTTCTTTTTCCTTTCCAATCGTGCTTCATTCTATTTCGCTGCTGCTCTGGTTGCCCGTTTTGGTCGGTACGATTTGAGGAGCACAAAATGGACCAATCAAAAATGGGCACATAGTGCATTTGGACAATGCTTGATATTTCACAATTATTCAATTATTTATCTCAAGAAAAATGAAATGTTATTCATTATGATAGATGCGTAGATATATTTCCTATCAATTGATGCAAAAACCTTTGCGATGTATTGAGAAATGCTCGAGTTATAAGCGTTCCAAATCTTGCATTTTTTCCTAATTGTTCAGTGCCTAGATTTCCATTTCACCCCCTATATCTTCCGGTTAGACGTAGTCCTACGTCAAAAGTGTTACAGACTAGAACGCTGCAAATAACGATGAGGGTATCCCAAGGTTATTGCATTGACCCCCTCAGAAGAAAACTCTAAAGAAAAGATTACTACTATACACGCGATAGGGCGATAGAGCCAACGAAGAATTGATCCATACTCCATAAAATGTAAATAAAATCAAGATCTCATTGGTCATGACTTGATCAACAACAACGAAATTTAGAAGAACACCGCTATGTTTAACCGATTTCACTAGAAACATGGTACGTAGCAGATTTCGAAATATTATTGAGTGTGGTAATTCACTTTGATTCGCTAGTCCGACATCAAGACGTTGTTGAGCGCAAATCCAATTTCCTGCAGACTTTACGGAACGTCTACAACACCTACAACTCTCACTGATCTTCAGTCTTGAAGCAGTCAGTTGCACCTCAACAAAAAAAAACCTTTGGTTTTTTAGTCAAACCAGTCTTCAATCCGTTTTCGTAAGAACGTAAGAATCGAAGTACTATACCCAGCAAGTGCGTGTCCCATTAATGAATACAAATGGTAATCGGAAGGAGCCAAGTCTGGTGAATAAACTGCTTGTGCTTGCTCAGTGTGACGGGCATTGTCGTATAAAAAATTCGGCCCTCTTTTTAGCAGAGTACGGTTCAATTCGTTCAATTGTTTCCAACAACGCTAAGGGTTAACAGTTTTGTTGGTTTTCAAAAGATCGTACCAGAAGCGCTAATCCCAGAAAACGTCTTTGAGGCGCCGGGGATCAGCGTCTGGAGCACGTGGAGCCTCATAGTCGATGTGGCGCTTTGTCGGAGACAAAAATGATCTTTGGCACTTGAGATTCTTGAATTATATCCACTTTTCATCCCCGACACGATCGATGAAGAAATTACTCTCTTTTTATTATTTATTGGTCTATAGCAGGGGTTCATAAACTATTTTGGGCAATAGACCCCTTTTCCAGAATTGAGTGATACCTCAGATCCCTATAGCCATAACTTCACGAATGTTGTCTTTCAAATGTTCAAGAGTTTGCGGAGAGTTGGCATAGACACGGTCTTTCGCATAACCCCACAAAAAAAAATCTAGCGGGTTCAAATCGCATGATCTGGACGGCCAATTGGCATCACCAAAACGCGAAATTATGCGTCCCTCAAATTTCGTTCGCAATATGGCCATGTTCGGTCGTGTTGTGTGGCACGTGGCGCCGTCCTGCTGAAACCACATGTCATCCGTATCCATATCTTCAATTTGTGGCAAAAAAAAATCGGTTAACATGCGGCCATAGCGCTCATCATTCACAGTTACCGTCTCGCCGTCCTCATTTTCAAAGAAATACGGCCCGATGACTCCACCAGACCATAATGCGCACCAAACAGAGACTTTTGGCGGATGCAATGGCCTCTCAACAATCACGTGTGGATTTTCTGAGCCCCATATACGGAAATTTTGGGTGTTCACATAGCCACCGAGCTCGAAATGTGCCTCATCGCTGAAGAAAATTTGATGCGAAAATTCAGCATTTTGCTGCTGTGCTGTTGTTCGTTCACCCAATCGACGTATGCCCGACGCATTCCATGGTCACCACGCTCTAATTTTTGTACCAGTTGGACTTTATATGGATGTAGGTGCGAGTCCAAATGCAAAATTCGCCACAACGATGTGTTTGACAAGCCCAATTGCTGAGCACGCCGTGGAATCGAAACATTCGGGTCATCCTCCACACTGGCAGCAACAGCAGCAATATTTTCGGCCGAACGCACATTACGATGATGCACAGGTTTCACAATATCCGCTACGGATCCAGTTTGTTCGAATTTACGCACTACATTAGCGATTGTGTGCTCTGTAGGCCGTCCATGACGACCAAAATCCGTCCGTAATGCTCGAAAAACATTTGCCGGTTTTTCATCATTTTTATAGTATAATTTAACAAAATTAACACGTTGTGCGATGCTAAATCGATCCATATTGTAAAATGGCAGACATTCAACTAACGATATGACGCTTTGGTTGACAGCTATGTCAAACGGTTGTCAGCGCAGGGCTGTATACTTTCGGAAGCCCGAAATGGAAAACCCTGTATAAAACTTTTTTTTTCGCTGAACTAGAGACATTGTTTTATTTTTTGCATAAACAAAGGCACAATAAACTGAGCTTACAAGGCAGCGTCAAGCAGTGTATTTGAGTTTAAACGACAGTGGCAACTATTTGCCACCAATTTTTTCAACTGTTTCAATAGTTTATTTTCCATCAAAGATAATATGTTCGTCCTCATGTAAGGATTATGTTCTCTGAAGTTTGAGTCGATTCCTTGCCTAGATTCCGCGGCCTTATAAAGGGTTAAGCCAGGGAAATAAAAAGTCTAGACTTGTCTGGATTTTTATCGACATTTTTTTATATTTAATTGCGAATTTTATTGAACATTTTCACGAGAACGTCGTTTGATGTTTGTGGAAGTGGACACGGTTTGCTGACGAGCAATGAAAATGAAGTGTCTTTCTCAAGGCAGGCGAAAAAGAAGTTTGGATTGAATTTGTCCTCTAGGACCCTCCTCATGACTAGAACCGCAAAAGTTAAAAGTCTCTGTAACTCAACACGATCAATCAATCAACATTTTTACGACTGATGTATAAAACATGGTTAACAGTTATTTCTTCTGATCATATATCGACGCATTATACTCAAACTTAATGCACCAAACCACTTTCTTCGGTGTCCAGTAAATTTTTAGGATAAATTTTCTAATTGCGGAAATGCCAAGTTTTGTTGTTTTTGAAATCTCGAAAAATTTTATGTGCGTATTTTGAAAAATCATTAAAAATCGGATAGTGTGCCGATTTTAGATATTAAAGCTGATTTGGATCAAGAAATTGATATTCTTCAACGAATTCGGGTAAGTGTATCGGGATTTTAATCACAAATTTCACAAGATTTCATTCCAAAGTGAAAATTCGGTATGCGGGTAATTTGGCACCCCAATGTAAACATAGTGTTGAAGATACACTATGCTAAGTATTGCATGCCCATGCAGCAACTACGCTTGCGACTTTTTTAAAGGCTTTTGATTCGTTTTACTTTTTTAGTTAGAAATAAATCAAGATGAAATTTGTTCACTTTTTCTTGAAAAAAATCGTTTTTTTGTTCCTCTTTGTTTTGTAAAATTGCATGCTTTTTCGTCAAAGTTGAGTTAATTTATGTAAAATAGTGTACTTCACTTCTATTTTGTATGTTTGGTTTGCGGGGAAATGTCCGCAATAGATCCCGTCATAAGCTGACGTAGTATGAAGAAATTCCGAGCATTGGCCAAGAGCTAAGTCCAAAAAAATAAAATAGGGTACCGAATTTGTACCAGTTTTTCTATGTATGACAAACATGTCGAATAAATATTAGTCTACAGTAGAACCTCGATTATCCGCGAGTGGATGATCCGCGATACGGATTATCCGCGAATGCGAGTTCCCTAGTAATTCTATGAACCTTCCCGAAATTTGTCAGTGAGTGATAGAGTCTTGTTCTTTTGTTTTGGTCATGGCTTTCATATTATCTGATCACTGATGTACACGACCTAACAAATGGATAATTCAATAATTTCTGTATTGATAAAACATAGTTTTCATGCTAAAATATTGTTTTTCGTGTTTGTACCTCATTTTTAGCTCTTTATTGCGTTATCCGCGATTTCCGTTATACGCGTTGATCTAGCCCGACTATTTCGCGGATAATCGAGGTTCTACTGTACCACGTTCTCAATATGATAATTATGTTTCACAAATCCAAAGTAGATTCGGAGCGGTTCATATATGTCAAGCTTTGAATCTGTCGATACATGATTAGGTTACCTTAAATATTTCAGTCGAATTTTCCCATGTACGATGTTTGACATTGTTTGTCACTGTTGATAATTAAAGAGTAGCAAACAAAATACTGTTTGTGCAAATTTTAAATCAAACTTTAACTTTTAAAAAGTGTCAGTTATTTGACTCCCGGATAAATTGTGTACGGCTACCTTAAGACTAGGGACTATTACTTCGACATATCCGTCGATTCGTCGGAAATCGAAATGAATAGATTGCTTCGTAAATGACTAATGGGCTCCTCGCGTTGACCATCTCCGAGAACATTCATGATCACAGAAGTCGCTTTTGTGCTTCTCAGTCGTAGCATGCTTTAAAAAACCCTTCAATCCTCCAAGACACTTTATGACTTTACTACCGTTCTGAATCATATTTCGGACGCTTAAGCCATATGATGCAGAAAACAGATCTAGACTTTATGCACAGATATTATTTGGTTGATATTTTTAATAAATTAGTTCAATATGTTTTTAAGCTTTCTACTTTGGTACCTATTTGATTGAAAACATAAAAAAATCATCGAATAAAACGCTTTACAAATGAAGCGAATAAGAATTCCACTTCGGTCACTAAATATAATTTCGGACACTTAATTTTGTAATTTTTTGGATGAAAATTACATTACACTTGATTATACTTTATAATCAACTGCGAAACACTTACCAAGCAATTACAGTAAACTGTTAACGATGATGAGAACTGAAGAAACACGGGAGAAATTTAAATATTTATGAACGAGTAAGTTCTACGTGCTCACGCTAAGGAAACGTTAAACACAAACGATAATGAGTAGTGTTGTAAGATTTCTGCCGATTATGTTAACATTCAAATGTAGTTCTCATGTGAAATGATAGTGAAACCAAGGGATTACTCAATTGTGATATTAATTTGATAATTATATCATCAGTGCATTAAGCATTTCAAGATATTAGAACCAGTGCCACAAATTATCAAAATTCATTCACGAATGAAAAATTAGCTTTTTCCCAGTGTCGGATGAATTCTCTTCTGTTGAAACTCAACACCATATCTGTCCTAATGAGTATAACACAGGAGTCGAGACGCGTGAACTTTGTCTATTATATTGAACGAAAAACAGCATGACTGGATCTCTAGAAGCCTACATTCAGGCACTTTCATTACTGTCAATGTTTTCAGGTGATTATCACGAACGTTATGTTGATCTTCATCGCTTGCAGTGAATTTTTATTGAAAACGTGTTTGATTTCCATATCTAGGAAAAAAAAAGAATCAGGAATCCGGAAAAGGCAACATTAGTTTTCGTTGAGCGTTGACCATTATGCGGTATTGAGCGACGTTTAGCGTTGAACGGCGTTGAGTATTCTGTTTCCGTTTTTGTTTTTTTTAGTTTCTAATACTTTCTTTGTCTAACTTCACTTCACTAACTCAATTTTCGGTTTTTCAGTGCCTTTCACAATCAATCAGAAGACATCATTTTCTTTTCCAAAATGGCATCGGAATACGATATTCGACATCTGCTGTTGAAGCCTTTCCATCCAATATCTATATCGTCGGGCTGGACATTTAGAGTCAGTATCATTAAGCCGGAAATCAAAACAAGATTATGGTCGTTTTCCGCTCTGCTGTTATTTTCACCTATTGCCCATATAATTGGACGTTATGCCATTTCTGGTCAATCGGGAGTAGATTCATCGAACATAGTCAGAATTATAACGTACATTCCATTGCCGAAGTCGCTAAAAACAAGAATTTTGTGTGATGAATGGTCATCTTTCCCCATTAATCGATTTTACTCTCAACTGGTTGACGTTGAATTTTATGCTTTGATTTTCACTAATACGTAATGATCTTCAATTTCGACGTTTCGAATATCATTACGAAATGAAAAAGCAAATGAAAAATGAACTTCATGGCAAGCTGACGTTGATGTTGATTCCACTGGTGTTCATTGATAGTGTTGTTTCATATTTATCGACTCCCGCTTGAGCAGCAGATTATCAATACAAGATGAGCTGAAATTCACTGTATTTGAATGTCGTGAACATGAATATTTTCGGCACTGATTAGAACAAAGTGTCCGAAATATGATGAACGGTAGTGATGCCATTGTTTCAATGTTTCAATAAAACTAGCACAAAGTACCTTTTCAAACCAACTAAATAAAGTCAAATGTGATTGCAGATTTATTTTAACTCTGCTAAAATCTGGCAAAGTGCGGACAGTCCAGACTAGACAAAGGACGGTCTGGATTCTTGGATGCTTTACCAATGTCTGGAAGATTTCACACAAACCTGGAAGTCTGGCAACGTGGGTGAAGCGGGTAAACTTGACATCATTCTCTCAACAAAAGAAATAGATAGAAAATTATATGAATATTAATTTAATTGTAAATATGTTAATAGAAATTACACACCAATATTGGAGTAGAACCCCTGGTCTATAGGGTGTGTACCAGAGTTGCCAACTTACAAAGGATTGTAGCGAATCAATTTTGAGCTTTGGTAACCAGAACAGCATCCACAAATCATCAATGATGGCAGAGGAAGAGGTAGTATTAGGTTGTGTTGGTGACAAATAGAATTTCAAGACAATAATATCCAATTGTCTGTGGAGCAGAGATCAAACACAAAAGAGGGGCATAGAAATTTGAGATTCATGTATTCAAACGTATTGTCAATTGTCAATTGTAGTTAATTTTAAGCTCAATAAAAATGGCACAATTTGATATAAACTGTTGTAAATAAGTTTTGTGTTAATCGATAGTAGTCTCGTTTTTAATTATTGTATGTGGATTGCCCTGAATTTCCCCAAAGTGTTGGCCTGCAGGATTGACGAAAGAAAGACATCGAAGGAAATTCAACAGGAATCTACCAAGAATTCGCCTCTCAGTATTCTAACAGGCTGTGTAAGAAATCGAAATAATTTGGCAATTCAAATTTAAATTGATAAACAAACAAAAGAAGGACAGGAGGCAAACACTGTATGATAAGAGAGAACTGTGTGTACGCTCCTAAAATAACAGTCTTACCGAGTGATAACGTGTGCAAAAAAAATAACTAACGGAAAAGAATAGGACCAAAAAAGATTGCCCACATTTCTCACCTCATTAGGCTCGCTAACTATTAGAATGCAATGTTGAATCATAGATAAGTTTTAGGTAAAGGAACTAAGTAAAGGAATATGTAAATGAACAAGAACATACCGTGATCGTGATTTAAACTAAAAGATATCTTTTCTCTTATTTTGAAAGTCGAAAAAAAAGCTTTCGGAGCATTCTATTTAGATAAAGTCATACTGGCATAGGAGAGTGAAAAGATTTGCTATCTGCTTTCATAATAATGGTTTTTATTTCTCTAAGAAGGGCGAATGTATGAAAATTGACTCACACTCATATTCGTACGGTGGTTGAAATTTCAAACTTGTTCATTGCAACTATCTTTAGATGATGTGACCTAGGGAATCCAAGTTTCCCTAGTTATTGGGTTTTGTCGATATTTGGTTTGGCTCCTCCTCTCTGCAGCCACCCATGTTACCCGGGAGACTTATTTCCCTCAAATTTTTGTTACTTTTCGAAATCTTGCCTTGAGGACTCTCTTATGGGCAGAGCGCCTAGACTTCAGCAAATCTCGACTAGGGTAGCCACTAACCCTTCTGTGTGTTTTATAAATGTATCTTTCTTTGGGAATCACCCAGCGTATCTATTCTAACGGAGAAACGTCTTACCTCGTGCTCGTTGATGATGAAAGTGAAGTCCAGGGCCAATGATTACTAAGCAAAGGTTTATGCGGTGTCGATGTCTTTCACGCCGCTGTCATGACGTCACAACTAAGCGTTCACCCTACGTGTCATATGTTTGAGAGAACACATAGTTAAATTGGTCGTTCTTTCATTGTGTATCACACATCTTCCCTCTTCTCAAAAAAAAGCGCAGAATTGTACACGCTGATAATAGTAATCTTTTCGTTTGTACAACTAACTTGATTGATAAATACGCAATATTTCAGAAAATAACCTTCAACGTGCGACCAAACAATCCTCTATTCATGCTAACTTGATTTTCCACACACTGATGTTGCATCGGGTACCCACCTTTGCAATGTTGTACTTGCATTGGGAGCAATATCGAAAAATGCTGCTGTCGATTCCCCTTCCCAAAAAACAGAAAATTGTTGCCTCGAGGAACAAGAATGTAAACATGGAACAGATTCCCATCCGAAAGATTTTCGCAGGAAATTTTCAACTTAATTATCGTCAACAATACTCGTACACAAAAAGTATTCGCCAATAATATTGCATGCTTATCTAAAGATCTCTAAGGATCTGGAAAAAACCCTCTTATGGGACGATTTGCATAATCCACGAAACAAGTCTCAACTACGTGATTTCCTTCTCTCAGAACCAGAGGCAAGAACCACACAATTGAAAGGATATACGATTATTCCTTAGTGATTCGATCATGGATTTTTTGGTCGCCTTGAAGTTCATGTGCCACACGTAGGTGCAGGTGGCGAACCAAATCATTGCAACGATGAAAAATGTTGCGTGAACTGTGCTAGCCAAAGATCGTTAACGCAGAATATTTGTTCGCATTGTGCCAATCAACGACGAAAATAGCAATGGTGAACATATTGAATTGCTTTTCCCCAGGCGACGAGTTAATGAATCTGACGATGCTCGTAATCGGTGTACAGTGGATCCTTGCAATGCAATCCACAGATCATGTTGCGTTGAATTTCATCACTTCCCAAACTTTTTTACACTTGGAGGGATGCAACGTTTCGTTATATTTTCTAGATACTCGGTTTAATAACTCGTGTTATTCAACAATCGACATGGTTTCAGTGTTATCTTGCACATTTCAAGTAAAGGCAAATATACAATATCTTCTCCGTTGATCGTCTCACATTTAGGGATGAACACCGCACAAAGAAAAGGCAATATAACTGCCACTAACATACGGGAGCATGTCGCAAGGAATTGTACTGGCACAGTTTATCATGTGGTAGTTCTTGACTAAATGAATCTGTGAGATCTAGACTAAGTATTCTTAGACACTGCGGAACATTGATCCAATATGGGCGTTCTGTAACGCTAGAAGGATGGTCGCAACGACATTTGAGTCTGTTTGAATTTTGGTCATTTTACTCTGCGGACATCCCGTTCCGCTCAAACACAGAGTTTTTTGCACTACGAGCAATTTGCGAACATCCCGTTCCGCCAAAATACTGAGGACACTCCTTTTGAATTTTCATCACAATGCAAATCTGCGGACATCCCGTTCCGTCACATCACTGCGGACATCCCGTTCCGCCTTCACTGCGGACATCCCGTTCCGCTTCAACACTTTTAGTTTTACGTTGAAAGGAATTGACATAAACTAAATTCTTCGAATAGCTGGGTGATTCCCTTTTCACAATTTTTTTTATTTATTGAAACCTTGACAATAAATTATCAGGTTCCAGGATTTAAAATGTTGCTTTATTAAGCAACTCATGGCAGGATCGCCAATGTGTGTTTCATAAATATATCTTTCTTTGGGAATCACCCAGCGTATCTATTTTAACGGAGAAACGTCTTACCTCGTGCTCGTTGATGATGAAAGTGAAGTCCAGGGCCAATGATTACTAAGCAAAGGTTTATGCGGTGTCGATGTCTTTCACGCCGCTGTCATGACGTCACAGCTAAGCGTTCACCCTACGTGTCATATGTTTGAGAGAACACATAGTTAAATCGGTCGTTCTATCATTGTGTATCACACACCTTCAGCATCCGTTGGCTCCAGTATCGGACCAACGATTGATGTAAGTAGTCTGTTTTTTGGTTTGGGATTTGCTCTGTTATTCTTACCAGTGTTTTAGAGCTCCTTCCCAGTTAGGAGTTTTGGCGTTGTGGATGTTGGACTCGGCTGACTTGATCCTGATGTTTTACTTCATTTTGATAAATAAATACATCCTGCTTCCAAAATTGAACTGTTTATTTTCTTGTTGTCGTGAACCTTTTGGTTTGTCTAACTGAATTAAACTGAGAATTTGAACTAACTTATTGAGTAGGAATTCGGACTATATATACGCGAATTCCTACTCTAGCTTTATATTAAAAGGGAGAGAAAAGATCTCCCTTTCCTACTCAGATAACCGAAACCGCATCGGTTGTCTATTTGCTACATAAAATTCATCCCATGATTTCCATCCCTCTGTATCGCTAAAGGTGCTCAATTCATTGAAGATTTTAGGACCTAGCTTTTTGCTGAATGCCAGTAAAGGAATCTACTATATTTTCTATATTTTTATCCTTCACTAGGCCACCCGCGTAGGTTCCTGAATAAACATTTTTGTGTCTGTGCCCTATCCCTTCTGTGCCGTTCGCGCTCATTCCATGCGCGATAAAGGGCGGGACTTAAACAAAACAATTTATATCACCTCTCGAGTAGTTCATACTCTCGCCTTGGGTTTTATCAAAACATTGCCGGCTATAATTATTAGGTGTACCGTCCGAATGCTACCTTTTTCGATCGATGCAACATGGCCTGGTTGACCAGCACTTTTCCGCAAAGGGATCCTGGAATTGCCAGAAAGATGGGAAAAAGTTGTGACTAGCGATGAGCAACAGTGAATATTAAATCTGTAACCATTTTTGCAGAATAAAGCATTAATTTTTGAAAAAAAAACGGTACTCCTATTATTTACTTCTATTCCTTCGTCTAATGCGCTATCTATGGCTCGCTTATCTTGGAAGCTATATACAACAATTGAAGAAAAGGAAACGAAACATGTGGTTTCCTACTGCTGACATTTTATTGTTTTTCAAATGCGCGTTGTTCTACAAATGTGATATTTATTATTTAAATTTATTTTAGTCCTGCTATCCAAGCTGGGTCCGTAATAGCTGACTTTAGCCGTTTTCTACGAGTTTTTTCGTGTACTCGGGAGGATTATTCATCCATTTATTCATCAAGTGGTTTCTAAAATTTATTATTTTTGGAAAATTTGACGGTTTCTAAATTTCCTACACAGATATCCTCTACCGTTTTTTACTGGGATTGATGTCGAGAGATTGTGGAAAAATATCAATAACTTTTGAACAATAGTAATGTAACCATGTACGAACTTTATGTGCTTTATACTTCGGATCATTGTCTAGGTGAAATTTGAATAATCGGTTCAATCTCATTTTGTTGACACTTTGCTTCATATTTTCCTTCAGTATGTTCAAGTAACATTATGATTCATTACACCATTACACCAATTAGAAATAGTTACATAGTTCTTTGACTATGTGGCAATTGAATATGAGGAATTGTTCTATCGTCACGTCTAATTACGAATATTCTCCGAACATTCGAACAGTCCGAACATCTCAGCCTAAGGTCAAAAGTGATTGGCAATGTCTGCTGGTGTAAGTTATTATGGGGAGTATGTTCGAGTTTACGATTAGTCCATTGTTCTCGACGAATCTTCCGAAATTGAACAATTCCGACAGAATGCAACGGAAAGAGAAATTATTCGCATTTCAGAGTTTCACTTTTGAAAAGGACCAATCTACATTGGTCGATTCTCTTAATCAACATCCTCTGTGATTAATAACTCTGCTGTAGAAGCATTTCCTGATGTGTTCGACTTTCACAGATAGACTCCCCTATCTAGTCCTACTGACTTGCCCGAATCTTGATTCGACAGAACTTGTTTCACTTCATGATGCGTTCCAATGGTCGTTCCGATAAACCCTCTTGAAATATTCCACAAAGAGTTCGACGGTATCCTGTCCACTAGTCAAAGATCGGTTTCCATAGTTTATCACCTCGGTCTGCTATCCACGAACTTGCAAAATAATTTCGGGGTTTCCTTTATCCCATTCTGGATCCAAGTGATGTACTCTTGATAGACTTCTCTATGTGACACCTTGAACGGAAGTCAATGAAAACCATTCTTGAAACGGGGTTGTCGATCTCGAGAGGCAAACCTTTTCGTAAATGGTTGACAGCGCGAAATACAGCGACATAACATTGAAGTCTATTCTGTTGCAGTTAAAAACATCGAGTGAGTTCAAGGAATTACAACTTTGATACGGCGTGTTACTTATTTGTTTCCTCAACAGATTCAAATTCAGCTGAAGATATGAAGATATTGTTCCGCGGAATATCGCTTAGTGCTTTCTAAAGCAACGCCATCCATTAGGTCAAGATTCAAGTGCCTCCTGGACATGTTTATGTCACCGTTTTCGTCCAATAATGTATTTCTTTCACTAGTGTGTTAGAAGGTGAAAACTAGTCACGCGAAAAGTAGTAAGTTTATAATTTCTTTAGCTATTTTTTATCCAAGAATGGCTTTTGTCAAAAATATATAACTTTTGAACTACAGGACATATTTAGATGATCGACAAATCAAATTGAGTCTTCATTGAAAAAATACTACACTTGCAAAAAAATGGATCTTTTTTTAATAATTATTCATTGTATTTCTTGTATATATTGTGTATTGCATCATCGGAATCCATCATATGTATTATATGAAGTTTAAGCAGAGTAAAAAAACGATAACGTTGCGTTTCACTCCATTTGACCATTCCACAATGATATTTCATAATAAATTATGATGGACATACGAGTTCAGCTCTGGATTTTTGATTAAATTAATCGGGGAGAGTTATCGTTACGCTTCGATTATTAATTGCTAATCAATCATTCGAGTAATAATCGATTTTTTAAGTTATAAATCGATTAATTCATTTATCAAATGATATTAGCACATCACTACTACTAACAAAAAACGGCTCGTTCTGGTCGGCTCAAGGTATGAGCGTTCGATTTTTTTTCATAATTTTACAACATATTCAATCTTCAGATCTTCGTTTTACACCGTATAACTTCCTGTTAAACGTAGTTGACCAAAAATCTGCAACTTTGCTTAATCGATTAGCGGCAAAGCAGTAAAAAATAATTTGTTGGCTGAAGTAATTGGTGTTATTTTGATTTTTAGCTTTAGGTGAGAACGGACAGCGGAGACAGTTGATATGGTCATTTTTGTGTTATTAATAGCACAACAGTCCGATGTTTCTTGTCGTAAGCAGGGCTTGTATGGATAGAGAGTGGCCATTACTCCGACCGTGAATCGATTTCCATTACTGATGATTGTCGAGTGGACGTAGTTATTCTACATCTACAACAACACAAAGGTGGTCAAGGCCCCTGAGTTTTGAGTTCTCGATTGATCGTCTAGTAAAGAGGATTCCCATTTTTCGAATCTTTCATCATCCGTAAAATGACTGTTCAAAAAATCGAACATTAGCCAAAACCTGCATTTTTTTTCTGCAGGAAAAATGATTCGTAATATTGTAGAAAAGTTCACATATTTTTGTAGGTTATAAAGTTTGGATATTGAAACACATTCCGCACATATTTGCTTCAAACCTCAATAATGTTATATGAAATGAAATGAAACTGATGGTAAGTGGTAGCAAATAAATTAAGCTATGATTTAGTGCAAACAATTGACCATATGGTTGCTTTCAAAAGACGAATGAAACAATCAAAGTTCTGTTCGATTTTTCGAACAGCTCGATCGATAATTATACTGAAAAACAATCCTTCAAATTGTTTGTTTAATACCATCCTGAAACAAGAACTCATTTGTTGCAACACTAAAAGAGCAGCATTGCAACTTTTTTCATCTTGTTTCTTGCAACATCTGAGCAGTGTTGCAAGTTATCAGCATCTGATTTGTCACTTCCACTCACGGCGCACTCACTCACACACCATCAAAAATGTACTGAAAATGGGCAGTGTTTACTTTTCGATACCATTGTCTATCCGGCAGTGGACGCATTTCATTGCTTTCAATTGTGGGTGAGCAATTTTCACGCGTAGTTTTGCTGCGGTCTCAATCCGGCATATGTTTTCGGACGGACTGTAGGCGTAATTGTTCGCGGAATTGGTAACGGTGGTCAGTTACGTGAGCTTCAGAGGATCGAGCGGTTGCAGACAGGTGCGTGAATTTACTTCGGTTCAATCGCTTCCGACAGTACATTGTGTGATAATACGGCGCTAAAAATAGTAATTGTCTCATTTGTTGTCGATGGGTTAATCGGTTAGTGGAAGACGAGCATGATGCGAGAATCGAGGTTGATTACAGCGATGTGCTTTAAGGGATCCTGGTGGGATCGATTACAGAAGCTATTCGCTACCGCGATGAGTAAGCGGAGGAGTAATGATGCGCGAATTTGCCAACGTGGAATTATGCTAAAATCTATTCTTCGTCGTCGCACTTTTGGAGTGAACCGTATCGGACTCGTGAAGACGAGACTGGGAGGAGGGTGGAAGACGAAAGAGAACATATGATAAGTTGCGATCGCAACAGAATACATTAGAGGCGAATGACCTGCAAAGTTTAAATACACTAAGATTATTTCGTCGATTGGAGACAACCGGTTTTGCGTAACTTGTTGCGTCCATAACCGTTTTGAAACATGATTTGAAATCGAATACTTTCCATCAATGTTTATTACGCAGTGTGGGACTGTTTCCACAGAAGCTAAAATAACGAGATGTTCAATTGTTCAATTATATAGCCAGCATCAAGAAATAACACTCAACTTCTAGCAACAATATTTTGGCCACTAAATAGGAGCTCATAAAGCTTTTCGATCTGTATGTAGTTTCGCTCTGTCATTGCCTCGCATTTCAGAGCCAGTTACTTTTGCGAATCATGCAATGGAAACAATAAATATGCCGGAGTATACACATATACGATTGCATAAGTTTTGTACAGTCCAGAAATGAACAACCGACTTACTGTCGTCTGTAGACAACGCCTGTATAGTAAATTATCGCTCTTCCAGGCATGGAATTGCTCAGCGATTGCCATTTTGGTCTGCATCCACGAACAGACATCATTGCGCAGTTATGAACGACTTTTTCATTGTTATTTTTCTGTCTGTTTTTTGTTGCATCCAAGAGTGTTAAGGTGTGACTATTTGAGCGGAAATTCTAATGGCGGGTTTACATTAGGGAGATCTATAGCTATAGATGGATTTATTCACGAGAATATAGGTGTAAACGGGTGAGAATAAATATGATATACTTATTCGAGGTATATATAACTTGAATAAATTCAGCATATGTAAACGCTTGTGAATTTCTCACTGGTGAGAAATCACTAAAGTTGGATGCAGTTCTACTTCAGGTGAATAAATTCACCGAAAATATGAATATATTCATTATAGAAGTTCACGCTAGTGTAAACAGTTGATGCGATTTCTATAAATCTCATCATATTTCTTCACATGAATATATCACTAGTCTAAACCCACCCTAAGATGCCAAACTATATTTCTTATTTGTTTTTGACAGAGGACTATGTCTTTGATTTCTATATAGGGGGGTCACTCTACGAAAAATGTAACGATTTATTAAGAGTTTTCAAACGCATATTACTCAAAATGGTTATTGCGACATATGTTGTGTTATATATCATTAGACAGGAAATTTAGCCACATTTTTTTTTTGCTTGAAACATGAACAGTGAATACAGTAAAAAAAAGTTAACAATTTGACGATTTGATTGGGTATGTTTTCTTTCGATTGCACTATCCACTCGCTTCCCCCTTGACGCAACGAGCAATCTATTTGCCTAAATTCGGGCGTTGGCTCATAATGTGAGTTGATGCGTAAAATGAATTATTCTCCATTTACCGATAATAGGCATTAATTTTATATTATATTGTATGTTGTATACTTTATACATCTACTCCAATAAATATATCATAATTATTCAATTGTATGCAAAATAAGGACATGTTATATCTGGTATCCTTGCGCTGGATTGTATTCAATGAACTGGATTGCTATATTATTGAAACGTCAAAAACGCGTCAATCAAAGCGATCAGTATGCCATGGTACGCGATGAGCTTCACTTTTGTCCAATTCAAGGCAAGTAAAGTAGGAGGTAGAACGATATGTTCAAATTGCCGCTCAGTCAAGATCAAATTTATTTACAAGTATTGATGATATCTAAGTAACACAGCAACCCAACAACACTAAACAATGTCTACAGTCCCGCCGGCACGGTTGATCACTGTTTAGAACCGGTAGAACAGAACAAAGCAAATAGGCATCACGTGCAAAACATGCACTGCAAAAATCATATCACAATGGCAAACATTAGCCGGGCCAGCAAGCGAAAGCAGATGCATGTTTCTGTTCTTGCTATGTATCATCGCATCTTGTTCATTACGTCCTCGGCCTAACCGTGGAAATTGATAAAACAAACGAAGAAAATAATCTCCCATTAGTAGTCATTTATTTTCTTAAAATTTCAAAAAAAAAACAAATCGATGGAAGGCGTAATTTTGGTCAGCAATATATTTGTGGATTCAATGATTATTCTTAGTTAGCCTTACAGTATTTCTAATAGTGATGAGACGGACAGGATTTGGCCGGATATCGAATATTCGGATCTTATTATTGTTATCGATCTTCGTGTTTGATTGTTCTTATATCCTTATATTCTCCTTTTCCTTTTCCTTCGCGAGGAATCAAATCGCTTCTTAATAACAATAAAATAAGATGGAATGTAAATACATATTAGATATAAGATAGGCTTAAGAATTGAGTGTGATGAATGTGAGTGTGAACATTGTTCTTATATCCCTTCCTTTTACTGAAGAAAATATGTCACCCTTCTAAAATAGAGTAGACCGCGAGTAATCGGTTTTCTACATCATTGACATTAGAGAAAAATGTTTATATATACTTGTAACAATACAGTGAGGAGTTTGGCTCCTTTAAACTTATGTAACAGGTGGTCCGCATGGCCTAGTGGTAAGCGTTGCACCTGCCAAGATGGGGGCTTCGGGTTCGATTCCCATTCGGGTCAGAAATTCTATCGTCATAGATCGTTTTTCTGGCTTGCACTGGTAAAGGGGAACTGTCTAGGGTGTGGTAGGATATGAGCATTGGGCATTGTCAGTCCCCAAGAAAAGCCACAAAAATCCGAAAACAGCGCTCCTCTAAGCGAATTGACGCCGCTATAAGCGTCTTCACCCAGTCCTGGTGGTACTCGAGACGTAAAGCAGCATTATCACGGTGGTCCTCCTGCGAAATAGTGGGGTTGGTCGCAGGCCTTGCGAGCCACACCACTAAAAAAACACCAAGCAACGAACGAACGATACACAAGAAGATTTGAACCGGACTAATCAACACAGACCCAGGCGACGAAAACGGACTAAATTGGAGAAAAAATTGTGATTCAGGCCATGTTGTAAAAACGTTAAGCCAAAATAAATAAAAACTTATGTAACAGAGCCTGTAAAAATAAACTTTAAAAAAAAAGGTTTTCTATTCTATATTTCCAATTCATTTATTTGTAAGTCTCAATCGCATAAGCTTTGCGGAGCGCTAATTCAAGATTTGTTTGTACAAAATTTCAACTTAAATTTATGATTCGACCGATTACTCGCGGTTTACTCAAGGTTAGAGGGGCAACAAGAAATTTTCATGGTTGTCACCAGCAAATGCTGAAAATTTATAATTTTTTCAATTTACCAGTGGTTAATTCTGAGTGCTGCTATAAATATAAATTTTGAAAAAAAAACAAGTATTTCAGTAATCAAACCTTGTTATTATGTATGAATGACTTTTATGGACTATTTTTTTATCCAAAAACGTTTATTAATCAGACTCAATTACTTATTGGGGGTCTCCGTAGCCACATTGGTTGCGCGTTCGCTTAGTATGCGATCGATCGTGAGTTCAAAACTCACAAGGACCCTCATTGACCATCTTTGTGTTGTTACAGAATAGCTTCGTCCACGCAACAATCATCAGCGATGGAGATCGATCCACGGTCGAAATAAGATCGATTCATCCATACAACTGCTCTGCTCTGCAAGACACATCGGGCTGCTGTTCTATAAATAACTCAACAATGATCATATCAACTGTCTCCGCTGTCCAGTGGTCCAACTGGATAATGGAAGAACAGACAGAATACTCTTACGCCTAAATGGCTACTGTGTGAATGTACCATATGTAATGGTATAGAAGGAATACTGGCGAACGGCAACTGTGTAATGTGCTAATTATAGATATGATAACCATGTGACATATACACGATTAAAATTCGGCTCTGTTTCAGCTGAAATTCTAATGAGCCTTAAATAAATAAATGGGATAAAAAAAATTACTTGTTATCTAACATTAACAGAGTAAAATTTCATTTTTCATAAATATAACTTATTTTCTATATACTTAAGACTACCAATTTAATAATGACTAAATCAAACACTAGATTAATTGGACAGGATTAGGATGGAGCGAGTGGGGTAGTTTGGTTTGATGAGGAGGGAAGGAATCAATCTGAGATATCATTTCTTTTGAGAAATTGGTAAAAAGGAAGCATAGTTTATGGACTATGATTTATTATGTGTTAACACTTAGGCGTCCACACGATGCTGACTCGATGACCACCAAACGAAAAGAGTTGCGCGCGTGTATGTGTGTGTGTGTCTTCAATGCCTTAAGCTATCAAACAAATTAGCAATTCCAAATAATCAGATGCAAGATTTCATGCATCACTCAAATTTCATGCAAGATTTCATCAAATGGCCAGAAAATCAATACAATAATCGAATTTTACTCG
The DNA here is from genome assembly GCF_029784135.1 of Toxorhynchites rutilus septentrionalis. NCBI lineage: Eukaryota > Metazoa > Arthropoda > Insecta > Diptera > Culicidae > Toxorhynchites > Toxorhynchites rutilus. Next base: position 25,671,125 of record NC_073745.1, read on the forward strand.
CTAACTGGACTGCAAAACAGCAAAAGCAATACTTCAAATTACAGATGACATCTATTATTGATAAATAAATGCTTTGCAGCCCAGTTAACGTCAGGGTTACCATATCTACAGAATAATCTATATTTTTACAAATTTTTCAAACTTTTTGAAACCAAGAAGCTGTAGATACAGATTACAGTTTTTTTTGGTTTTCATACAGATTTACAGATTTTTCTAAATAACGACCCAATATTAGTTATGGCTCGATCTCAATAATATTACAAAGCACAGTGAATTTTTACGTGGATACCATCAAGAACGTCAAATCTATATATATATATATATATATATATATATATATATATATATATATATATATATATATATATATATATATATATATATATATATATATATATATATATATATATATATATATATATATATATATAAATGGATCTCTGTCTGATTCTTATGGACTCGGAAACTACTGAACCGATCGACATGAAAATTGGTACGTAGGGGTTTTTGGGGCCGGGGAAGTTTTTCGTGATAGTTTGAGACTCCTCCCCCCTCTCTAAGGGGGGGCTGCCATATAAATGAAACACAAATTTCTGCTTTACTCGAGAATCAATCAAGCATATAGAACCAACTTTGGCATGTGAAAGTTATAGGGTGCAATAAATGTTTCCACGGTGGTTAGATACTGCTCCCCCTCTCTCTTAGGGGGGCTGCCATACAAATGAAACACAAATTTCTGCATTACTCGAGAATTAATGAAGCAAATGAAACCAAGTTTGGCATGTGAAAGTTATAGGGTGCAATAAATGTTTCCACGGTGGTTAGATACTGCTCCCCCTCTCTCTTAGGGGGGCATGCATTACTCGAGAATTAATGAAGCAAACGAAACCAAGTTCGGCATGTGAAAGTTATAGGGTGCAATAAATGTTTCCACGGTGGTTAGATACTGCTCCCCCCTCTGTTAGGGGGGGGGCTGCCATACAAATGAAACAAATTTCTACATTACTCGAGAATTAACCAAGCAAATGAAACCAAACTAGGCATATGGAGGTTTTAGGGTTCATGAAACGTTTCTATGGTGAATAGACACTCCCCCCTCTCTCTCTAAGGGGAGAAGAGGAGATGGGTCTGTCTTTATTCTGTGATATTTTCTGTATCAAACATTTATTCCATGTAACGGAGAAACGTGTCATTTGCAAGTGGTTGAAAAATATTGAACGAGAATTGTGTCTGAAAATAATCTGATATTATAATGATAAGTTTTGGTAGAACTACTAAGAATTTTTTAGTAACAGGTAAATTCAACGGGGTCGATTAGAAGATCAATCAATGAACAGTTCTGAGATTGGACTCATGAACTTGCGCTTAGTAAGAAAACATGAATGTTTGAAGGTATTGATAACAAAAACCAAATTTTGGGCGGGACGAAGTTTGCCGGGTCAGCTATTAATAATAACTATTCCAATCAATGATACTAAAGCTAAGATTATGCTTCAAAATTGAACTTATAAATTTAACCCTTTGTGGTCGTATTAAATTTCTACATGTGTATTGTACTGGTCGCAATTATTTTTATTTGAAAAAGCAGTGATGTATAAAATTGTGAGATTATGAAGAATGAACAAAATTCCTTTATTTTTTGTAAGCTTCTGATAAGTATTTACAAAACAATGTTTTTATGTTTAGGTTAAAAAATATTTGCTATGATATCTTTCGCATGTATCATAAAAATAACAAGTTTCTTTCGACTTTTATTTATCTGTTTAAACATACAGAACAATGATCTTTACATCTACACAGTGCCGCAATGCATGGAGTTTTTCCATTAATTCTTTTCTCAAGCATAGATGACAACTTTTGTTTATATTGAGTACCGATAGTAATTATTCATAGTAGCACCGTATTGGTTCGTGAATAAGTTCACAATACTTTAAAAATTCGTTTAGAAAAGTGTGAACTGATACATTGTTGTATAAATAAAAATTTTAGTATACTTCTTTGCTGTGGTCACTGAATAGCAGACAAACGACCGCAAAGGGTTAATACAGATTTCGATAGAGATTTTCTGAGAAAAAAACTCAGATAAAAAGATTTTTTGAGACCAAAAACACATATTTTATTATGGCAACCCAGGATAACGTACGCCCTGTTATAGATTAAGTCCAGTTGAAGATAGTCTAGTTAGCGAATGTCTTCTGTATATGACGGGATGACGAACATCTTAAGCGAGTGTCTTCCGGGCTGCGGCAAACATGGTCAATTGTGCAGCGAAAAATTATATCAATACTAGGAGGATGGCAGCGATTATCATGCGAGGACTTATTGAGATCGGCATTACAGCGCATCGCAAAAATGAAACGAAATGAAATATTAATAATCTTCAAAATTCCCAATGACTCAATTCCTTACGCGTTCGCTTACCAAGCGATCGATCGTGAGTTCAAACTCAGGGCCCTCAATTGACCATCTATGTGTTGTTATAGAATAACTACGGCCACGCAACCATCATCAGTGATGGAAATCGATCCACGGTGGAACAAAGATCGATTCATCCATACAACTGCTCTGCTCTGCAAGAAACATCGGGCTGCTGTTCTATAAATAACCCAACAATGATCAATATCAACTGTCTCCGCTGTCCGGTCTGCTGAACAATGGAAGAACAGAAAGAATACCCTTACGCCGAAATGGCTACTACTGTGTAATTTACCATAATGTAATGGAACAGAAAACTTAACGCCTAAATGGCTACTACTAACTACTGGTAATTTACAATTTATAGAAACATAAACATATGTACATGTACACGATTAAACCCGGCTCTGTTACAGCTAAATGCTAATGAGCCTAATAAATAAATAAATGGGATAAAAAAAAACCTTCAATGATAAATTCAGCAGTAGAACCAATATGACTTGATTGTGATAGTCTGCAAACGAACATTATTTCACCGAAAAAGTTACTGCTTCCGATGCCTTAGAACATTCTTTCGAAAGTCTTCAAAAAAAAAAAAAAAATCACAAAATCAAATGTCTTCACAGCACGACAAACTTCTTCGAAATAAAGGTAGTTCTTTACATCCGGCCGGCATCTCTGGATGAAGGAAATTATTTCAATTTTAGAACATTTTTATTCAGTGACGATTTTTTTCGTTACTTGAAATCAGTTCAATGTCGAGGCCATGAAACCCGGAAATGTGTAAATTCTTTGATTATGATCAAGTTTCTAACATGTAATCTAATCTGATCGGTAGCATAGATGATAAATCGTTTTATCAGAAAACTTTGCTTTACAAATGAGTAACTCTAATCAATGACTGGCGTTTTTTTACTCGACAACGTACACTACACAAATGCAGCAGTCCTACATTATCATACGAACAAAATAAGGTATGAATCGTTATAACTCACTTTCATGCTTTCGTATGGCGTGCAGGTGTGTATTAGCTACTTAACCATATCAGTGCGGTTTTAACCGTCTATATCGATGATTACTTCATCATTGCAAACACATTGCAATTGACGACTCGATATTGAATCAGAGACATAGGACATGGGTCCGATAAAAGCTGACAATAATAACTACGATTCGCGAGAGGGTCAATGTCCACCGTTTGCACGATCAGACAATTTTGCGACAACAGTGTGCAAAAAATAGCTCTGGATTAAAGAACAGCAAACTCTGTTTGAATTACATATTTATCTTTCCATTTTGCTATGTTTCTTTTCTTCCATATGAACGCGCAGTAATTGTTCGCCGGCACGAGCACAAGGAACCGAGAGAGCGAGTGAGCACGCAAGAAAGATAGGAAGTAACACAATCCTATCACCACCGGGACGGGACAGCTAAGTGTTGGTAGTCACAATTCGACCAGCAGCGCGGTCGGAACCCCTTTGAAACCCCCGCGCTCGAGCGCCCACCATCGAAGCCGATGCGCATACTGGAACGACTGAAGCACAAAGCAAAGTCCACATTGAGAGGTTTGAATGCGCGCACCGCTAGCACTCGGAACAGAATGGATTCGCCAGCAGCAACAGCATCAGAAACGGGTCAAAACAAACAGAGTTTTGTGGATAAGCGAAAGCAGCGATCCCTGCTCAAAACCATCATCAATGTTGGTCACAAGTTTGTGGTACTGCTAGTGCGATGGCTGCTCAGAACGATCTACGGCGAGAAGGGAAAGAAGATGCCCCCGATCCGGAACTTGATCCTGATGGAGTCCGCCTCGTCGCTGGCGTTGAAAATTCGAACCAGAAAGGTAAGTCACAGGGTTCGGGGCAAACTCTATGCAGTCTGGGTGACTGCAAAAAAGCTTGATTGTGCAATCCGCTGCGGAAAAAATGAACGAGTAATTCACAGAGGACGTACGTAAACAGCACTGTTTGCTCATATTCACTCATAGCGATAAACAGCAAAAAAGGGCCATAGCGTTAACAGCTTATTTAAGTGCGATGCAGCTAGTAAAGTGATCCTGTGTGGTTTTCCGTTCTATTCTACGTCTTTAAAATAATTCTAATGTTGCGGAAGAGACGTCATTTGCAACAGAACTGCGCTCAATTATGTGGCCGGGATTGTGCCGCAGAGTAGATAAATTCCTTCCGACGAAAAAAATAGCCACACTAAACGATAATTAAACCAGAAAGTCCCACTATAATTTGCGTGATTAGCACTGACGCAGCTAATCACTCTATCTAGCTCCCCTGTTACCGATTGAGAGCTTCAGTATATACAGTGTTAATTGCAATTGTTGCGGTATCTAAAGTATGATCGGAATGGAACTGCCTCATTAATTGATTACAGATGGTTTCACAGTATTTACGAGGGCTGTATGATAAGCAGCTGGGCAGGTGGCAGTGTTAGTAGTTAGGGAGTGACATTTTTCGTAATTGACTGACTTTCAATTGAGTCATAGAACAACGTGCTCATCATTGCTCTTCATGCATTTATTTACATTGTTGAAACATCACAAAAATTCTCAAAATATATAAAAAATATATCTTCTTAGAATACTAACAGATATACGCTTATTACACAGTCCTCATTATGGTAATCTGTGTCGAGGAAGACATTTTTATTAGTACTTGGTGGGAACAGGCGTTCGCTAGAAATGAGGGAGAAAGCAGTAAACAAATAGGGACGGACGTGAAGCGAGATGAGTATAAGTATTGCAGCATTAAACGGCCGGCGCGAGCATTGCATGGGGTTATCATAATGATTGAAGGGAAATGTACGTTTCTGGAGATTATCTGTGTACAGTGAAGGAAATGACGTCGACTTCGGACGGTAGATTTGACTGCAGTTTGAGCGAAGTTTCGAAATCTGTATCGGTATACTAACAGTTTACTTAAAAGTGAAGAGGGTTGATTCATAATGTCGCGGTGTGCTCCGAGTTGCGCAGCTTTCAATCTAACGCTTACGATTCTGTCTTTAGTCGGCCCTCTTGTTTATTGGTGAGCATTTGATTTATGTGTTTGGTTAATCATCTTCGGATTTACATCCAGCCACCAAAGCCGCTGTTTTTCTCTTCGGGCCTTCCTGATCAACATCTGCTGAGCTAGGTTATCTCTATCGGGCAAGACTTCGATTAACACTAGAAAGACTGAAATTTTGTATATACCTATATTGCCCAAAAGCAGTCAAAACGATTACATTGCAAAAGAATAAATATTGTGTAAAGAAATTCGTTTTAAATAATTTTTCTATATTGTTTTATATTATTTACAGATATAAGATAAGTTCTAAGTAAAGATAAGTAAAAAATCACTTGGGAATGAAATTAAACATTATTGTTTGTACATTTTTTTACAAAGGATTTTAGAGGTGAATGAACTGCAAAGTTTAAAGCCTCTTAAAAACAAGGAATAGAATTACAAAGGAAAGTGGAAATCTTGTTACGTGTACATCTTTCGCAAACATACTTTTGATATCTTTCATATATATTATTAGTTTTATTGTTGTAGCAATGTTGGATTTCACAAATTTTGCGTTTATTAGAATGGGTTGCAATTATTCTGTCTTGCAGCTCTGTATTCGGCGGAAAGCGTTTCTGCTAATTGGCACAGGAACGCTTTTCGTTGATTAGACATATACTTTGTAAACCTGCATATGACTTCTGACGGAAATAATTGTAATCAACTGTTATATTTTGGTTGATAACAAGCCTGACTATTTTCAATGAACATGTCCTATAATTCCGAAAACAAGGCAATTTTCTTTGTTTGTTGGTGTAGGTTCTATGTCCATAATTTTCCTAAAAAAATGGGATTACTTTTGTGAGTATAAATAAACCAGTTTTATTTTTTGTTTTGCCTTGTAAGTTCCACGAGCATATAAAACCCCAATCTATGCACGTATTCCCGGTATTACTGTTGTCCAATAGTTCTTCAAAATTCGACAGCTTTCTTCTTCTTCTGTGCATTTTTTAATATGTTTGATAATATTTTTATCTATTATCAACAAGAATGCTCTGATAAGATTATCTAACATAATGTTCGTTTTTGCGCAGCCTGACGACCCTTTCATACCCTTGAAAGTAGTTCGTAGCCTTCCAGGAATTTCACCTTCGTCAATTTTTGACCACACCATCAGTATCATAAGAGTCTGAACGAATTAGAATCACCATTATTGAAGACACTTTCATGTCCATCATTAGTGCTCGACTATTCATCGCTATCTTCGGTGTCAGATGTTTCACTTTGAATATAATCCGCTTCATTTTCAGATGGTGGTTCAGAATTTGTTGTATCTGATTCTATATCGGAACAATCTTCAATTTTCAATAACACAGTTCTATTTCATATTCATTACCTGAATTTATGGGTCAACAGACATAAAATAAACAACTTGTTAGCACATGTATAGATGCATGAAGATTCTAAGAACAATGGCTACTTTAGCTTTAGAGAAAATGCGACTTTTCAAATATACACCCAAATCCACAATTTACCATGTACTTGTATGTTATCATGGGCTTGATCATGAACATCACAGCCACGTACGCTTTCACGTCACTTACACTTCACTTGATCTTTTTGTGTCTATCATCATTGTCACGGACAGTTGCGTGTAAAAATAAACTCCGTGAAGTGAAAGAGTTCATTCCCGTTTATAAGAGACATGTCAGTTGCATAGTTCCGGGCGTTTAAACGTTATATCGGTTGCATAATTTCGGACGTTTGAACCTTATGTAGGTGAAATACAGTGTATGAGATAATATTCCATTTAATTAGGCGTATTTTTTAGAAGGACAACATTTCGATTATGTCTCGATGATTCGGTATTTCAATGCCAACTATTCGGGCTCATCCCATGGTTCACTTGTTTGGTGCGTTAGTTTGCTGAATCAAACTCTGGTTGAAAAACGAGGAGGAATGCTTGGTTGCTCGTAAATAATGTAGTTGTTGAACATGTGGAAATGTCATTTTATATTCTCTTTCTATAAATTACTCTAGAGATAAAACATGACTATTATGTATAATAATTAACATCTCGTATATTCTTTTTCTTAGCTCTGTCTTACTCGTTTGAATAGTGAGAAGTGTTTAGTATAAGTCAAGGTTAGAATTATTTTGTAAGAACCATTTCTACAATTTTGTTGAATAATCAGCCCTATTCTGTATCCCGACGGATTTCCATTTCGTTCGAGTTATGATTTCGCGTTTCCTATTTCGAACGTTTTGCCCATTTAAAGTTCGAAGAGAAACAAATCGAACGAAATGCAAAAGCAAATCGAACGGAATACAGAATGGTATTTCATCAAGTCGTTCGAAATATTTCGAATCTTTAACTCATAGAGAATACGAATTTATCCACCTCACGATCAGTATAATCTGAGCTACTCCCATATGGGATTCTAAATTTCATTCCTTTTATCCATCCTATTCTCGTGTAATTTGATATACTGCCCATGTTTGTATGGGAGACGTATGCGACAAAATGAACAAAACCGACTTTTTTGCCGTTTTGCATTCTACGCAATGTAATATGTTTGCTCAACATGCAAACGAACAGTTGATTGATTCTTTGTTTTTAAGAGGCTCTAAACTTTGTAGTTCAAACAGTTTTTGTTCGAAAACATTTGAGAAATTTTGAAAAAACGTTTCCGAAAAATTATGTTTGTCCGCATAACAGACGTAGCTTCATACAACTTTCATACATCGTTCGAAAATCAACAATTATCAGTATTATGTGCTATAAGCTAAATCTACATTTGAATCACATTCTTTGTAGATTCCAAACATGCCTGTCACGATGGTGTCTAATTACTTATTGTTCCCTAAAAGATGAATATAAGAAACCATTGAAACACTGCTCATAAAATTACTATTTTCTGTACACTGCACTGCGATGAACAAAGAGAAGCAATTGTGTTTTTATTGTTGTAATAACCTAAATTTCTGCATTTGAATCTTAAAGTGAAAATAATGAAACAACCAGATCAGTAGTAAAATTAAAATAATATTGGTTCTTAGCATTATAACTCCTCGGATTCGAAATGGAATTATTCCACATACTCATCATTTACTCATACCGTTGGTATTAGTCATTCCACCATCTTTATGCGAATGATCGTGATATCGGTAAATCGTGTTGCTTAAATTACCAACATTGCAGCTTGCCTTTACCTGCTGTTCTTATCATATCCCAGAGTATTCAGGAAAAAAAATGGTAAGGGGTTGTATCTAGGACACGACCGCATATTTTCGACGTAGAACTACGCAATTATATAATGCAATCCACTTGTCTATCACTTCGAATATTATTTTAGGATACATTGAAATTTATATAATAGATTATGTTCCTCGTTACAAATAAATTTGATGAACGTCCTTTTACGTTTGATATGATGCCTAGGACTACCAAAATATGTGAACGGAAGAATTGTCAAACGATCATTTTACATTTCCCTCTGAAATTATTGCACATCTCATGTTTACTTAGTTCTCGAACTCCGAAAGTTCATTCACCTCTAGTATCTGAAATGACGATTTTCCCAGGCTTCTCAGTTTGAAAGAACGTTTTAAGGAAATATATTCCGGTATGCACAGCGACAAGCTAGTACAAAAGTACTCAACACCAAAAAATACCCCCGACTTGCATGTATTTGCGGATTCCCGCAGGCACATTAATTTTAAAGTCCGTGTTCGGAAACACAGCTCAGTGGAAAAAAATACCCCCGACTTGCATGTTTTGACAAAGCGGATTCCCCCAGGCACATTGATTTTGAAGTCCGTGTTGGGGAAACCGTAAAACGGGCCAATCAAAACTTGACAGTTAGGGCGTTTAAATGACGCCTAACATTTTACACTTATTCAATTGTTCATCTCATGAAAAATAATATCTTACCAATTGTTATAGACGCGTAGAAATATTACCTATCAATTGATGCAAACATCTTTCCGATCTGTTAAGAAATGTTCGAGTTGTAAGCATTCGAAATACGGGTAGGGTTAGTACACAAATCGGCAGAACAAATGTATGGGAAAAAAGGAAGTTCTTCCAGTTTTCATGAATTTAAACCGTTTAGAGATTAGCCAATTGTAATGTATAGCATATCAAACAAATCTTGGAGTATGCAAATCATGAGAATTCGTTCACAGTGAAAATAGTTATTAACGTTAACTTTATTTCAAAAAAACGTGACCTGTTTTCCGATTTCGCACCCTTCCTGAAAGACGTAGTTCTACGTCAAAAAACTAAGAAACTTACCGGTACTCCTATTACATCAAAATTTTCTTCGTACGACTTTTAGAGCTTATCAAGACCAACACTTTGCGATGCAGAACTTGTTGATATTTTAATCATGCTCAATCTTATTGTTGGGTTTTCATCCAAGAACTCATGATTTCAATTTCAATTTACTCAAACATAAAAAATAACATAGTTTTGAAAATCACATACTAGATAGAGTGAAATTTGTTCTTTCAGCTTCCGCCAACAAACATTTTTTATGTTTGCCCCAGAATGAAATACAAACAAATGAGGAGAGTGTATTTTTTGGGAATAAATAATCAATTTATTGGGAATATTGGGAATAAAAATTAAAAATCTTCAAAAAAATAATATATAAATAGCTCTTACAATTTCCAACAAGTCGTCCATACATCGGAAGATGCACTTTTACAAGGAAAAAGTTTTTCTAACAAAAATTTTTGTCGACTTTATCAAAATTGCAAAATTGTGAAGCGAATGGATGGGGTTTACTTCCAGTAATATTTCTAGGAATTATGCAAAAATATAAAAAGCAAAAGAGTTAGATTGGAACCGTTGTAAGTAGGAAAATCGTTAGCAGGGAGAAATGTAAATTGTTAAGGAAAGATTGATTTGTGATGGGCAATGCACAAAGCACCCATTTTTGTTTGTTTACTATTTCAATCAGTACCTCACAGTACTTCGTCAATAAACGCTCTCATGAAAAAATATTTTTACAGCTCACCAGCGTTGAGGTGATGGAGACCTTCATCGAGCGCTGCAAGGAAGTCAACCCACTGCTGAACAGCGTCGTCGATGAGCGCTACGAAGCCGCCCTGAAGGATGCCAGACTTGCCGATGAGCTGATCGCCTCGGGAACCCTAACCGAGGAGCAGCTAGCCACCGAAAAACCATTCCTGGGTGTTCCCATCTCGACCAAAGACTGTATTAAAGTTAAAGGTAAGTGCTTAGCACACAGAAGAGGAAATCAGCCAACGAACGATTCATAATATTGTTTTATTGTTGTGTTTCACAACATGCAGACCTTCTCCACACGGCCGGAATCTGGAAGCGGCGAACGATACGCGGAGAGAAAGATGCACGTGCGATGGAACTCATGCGAAGAGCCGGAGCCATTCCGTTTGCACTGACAAACGTTTCCGAGTGCTGCATGTGGTGAGTAGAGAGGCGTTGTTTAGAAACACTTTACTACCGAACAGTTTGGTTCGAAAGTAGCATGCTTTTTGAGTAATTTTGAACGATACAATTGTTTACATCACGAAGTTGTTTACTTTCCAATGGAGCTCGGTTTTAGATACAAAATCAAACGCTTCCGGGGGCAACTGGTTCGTTCCAATGCCTAACGCGTAAAGTTCAATATAAATAAATATATGAAGTGAATATTGATGGAGCCAATGATCCTCACTCATAAACAAAATGATCAAACCACAAGGTCAAGCGTTCGTTGTAATCGTCAAGCCGCAACATATCGCAGCTTAGCTCTAATTTGGTTGGCGACAAGAAGCCAATGTAATCGTTTTTATTGATTTTATAAATACACATTCGAATCCTCATATCCCCGAAAAAATCGACCCAGAATCTAATCGTACATATTTCCCTTATCGCTGGGGTTAACCGAATAACATGAAATCATTCCACTCAGGTGGGAGAGCGTCAACACAATCCACGGCCGTTCGAGGAATCCATACGACACCAATCGCATCGTGGGTGGTTCCAGCGGGGGCGAAGGAGCCATCCAAGCGGCTGCCGCTTCTGCGTTTGGTTTGGGCTCGGATATCGGCGGATCGATCCGCATCCCGGCGTTCTTCAATGGAATATTTGGCCACAAACCCTCGCCCCATATCGTCTCGAATGATGGACAGTATCCGGAGCCGATCAGCGAGCAGCAGGAGATGTTTTTGTGTGAGTTGATGGGAAAAAAGTACATATTTGGAGTTTCATCGTAATGAATTTCATAATTTTCAGCCATTGGACCGATGTGCCGCTACGCCACTGACCTGAAACCCATGCTGCGTATTATCGCCGAGGACAACGCCAAGAAGCTACGCCTGGACGAGCCGGTGGATCTGAAACAGGTCAAATTCTTCTACCAACTGAACGACGGCGGCGGCAGTTTGGTTTCCCCAGTGGATTTGGACATTCGCGATGCTATGGAGAAGGTTATGGCTCACTTCCGAACCACCGTGAAGGCGGAGGTTCGCAAGGTGTACCTGGACAAGTTCAGAAAATCTGCCCCCATTTGGTTCGGAAACATGAAGCACGAAAACGAGATTGGCTTCGATGCCCAGCTGGTGAATCTGGAGGGAAAGATCAACCCGTGGGTGGAACTACTCAAGTGGGGTATCGGGCAATCGAAGCATACCTTCGTGGGAATCATGACGGCCGTCACCGAAAAAGCTGGCATTCAGTACGGATCTGAAAAGTATCACTACATGGTCCAGCAGCGGGATGAGTTGCTCAGCGAAATGAAGATAATGCTCGGCGAAAACGGAGTGTTTATCTATCCCACCCATCCAACGGTTGCGCCATATCACACCGAACCCATCGTTCGTGCCCTTAATTTCGGTTACACCGGCATCATTAACGTTCTGGGGCTACCGTCGACTGCGATACCGCTGGGTTTGGGCCACGAGGGACTGCCAATTGGATTGCAAGTGGTGGGTAATTTGAACCAGGACAGATTGTGCCTCGCCGTGGCTTGCGAATTGGAGCGCGCCTTTGGCGGATGGGTGGCCCCGGAGGTGTTGGCTTAACCGACAGATTGGTTGGTAAACACATTAAGGGTAATATGCGGAATAAATCCGAGAGAAACGTTCGGCAGCAAAGGATGGTAAGCGAGTGTTAGTTGACGGTTGCAATCGGATCAATTATACAATAAAATTGATCTTTGTATGTGTGAGATTGTAACACTAAGAGCACTTTGATACTATTTTTTGTTTAGTGACGTATTTTATGAGAAATATATGTATACATGGTTGTCAATGGTTAAATAAGTTGTTTTTGCTTTGAAATTGTTACTAGCAGATTCGAAAACTTCGTTCCACAAAAAAAAAATTAAACATACACGTTTCTTTTCTATATTTGACGTCTTCTATTAAGGGTGATAAATCAGTGGTGGCATTTCGCATTTCGAAACGAGTGATTTTCGTTCGTTTCGATCACTTTTGCCATTATGAACTTCGAAGCGAGCTCGAAACAAGCGAAATGAATAAGGCATCAGGAAAGTTTCGAGCAAAGTTTGACAATACGTAACATTGTGTTCGAGCATTTTTTTTAACTCGAAACGAGAACAAATGTCTCGACAAGAAATCGTTGATCGTTGTATATGAAAATGATAGTGAAATGTTGATTTTAATACTAAACCTTACATCAAAGAAAATTTCAATTGCATTTCCTTTGGTTTTGACGTCTATTTGTACAAGTATGTGAATATAAATACAATACTTTTATTTCGGCACTAAATACAATAAGCAACACATTTGCAGTACATTTGTTTATTTTCCGTAAGCCTTAGAATGGGTAGATGAGTACCACCAATACACCGCGTAATTTGTCATAGAAATATTGCTATGTTTCATAAAACGATGTTGTATCGGATTCGACCCATTTTTCGCCTAAGCTTCTTTCCAAAGTGTAATTATTTCATTGAACACTGATGAAACAGTTGGTTGAGCCATACCAAGTAAAAAGTTTTCTCCTCTTTACATTAAGGTGAAGGTGGAAGCTAGCCATTGTAGTAGTATAGGTAAACCCTCGTGTAAAAATGGGGTAATAGTGTTTGTGAGAGAAGAGCAAAGCACACGTGAATAGATCAATTCACTTATCAGACTGTGTGGCGCTTCATTGACACGAGTCTTTGAATACATTTGAAAAAAAAACAAATAACAATTCAATACTAAAGTAAAATGTATGAACGATATGTTCCGATGAACAATTGCAAATATAAATATATATAGAAGATGCATTTGCATATGAAGTAAAATTCTGATTATACGCGAGCGTAACATGAGCAAATTTATAACACATGCGAATTGGGGCACTTTTGGTATTAACAAGTTCTTCCGCATAGTAACTCGATGTTGATAATTCCTTAATATTTTCCTTCGTTGATCGTATTGTTTTCACATATTCACGTTGGAAAGCCTTAACCCTTCTCTTCGTTGGCCGAGGCATTTAGATTGAATTTAATACTTTTCCGTTTACTGTTTTTGAAAGCATAGGCAGCCGTGGCAGTGTTCCGAGCTCTGCAATACAATTTTCTTACCCAATGTTAAAGTTGCTAAAACTTACATTGTAGACCCATTAAACGTAAAAATTATAATTGTATTGTTATCAACACAATTTTATTCTATTGATTTTCATGACATGGGACGCTATGACTCCGGAATAACATTTTATTGAGTGGTTTTTATAGCTGTTTCGATGATGTTGTCTGGCATCAGTGCCGAAAAAATAACGATGCTTCCACCAATACAAACAAAACCATTGCAGAAGATTGAAAAACGAAAATTTAACTTTCAGAGCACTTGCTCGAGTTTTTCGACGTTCTTCACTATACGGTGCGAAAGCAGATGAAAATTTAATATCTTGTGAGTAATCGATTAGAGTTTGGTTGATATTACTTGATGGGAAGTGTGCGAAAACGATCATTTTCTTCACACTGTTTCGCAAAATTATTGATTTTCGGGCGAGAGGTGAGGGAGGGAGATGAAAGAAATGAGCGCCATTGTGGCAGCCATTTGTGGCTAGCTTCCACCAAAGTACGTAGAATAGAAGGTAAGGGATATCTCTTGTGTATACACACGGAGAGCGCATGTGTTACACACACAACGAAGTTAGTAATAACAAATCCTCAATTAGTTCGAAGTACTGAAGTTTTTTCAATATTTCTCGATTTTAAAAGTTCCAAAAATCCTGGAAAGAGACAAAATCGCAAGTCGTGCCGACGGTAAACACGATAATATACCGCTTTTTCAGTGCAAGTAAGTTTTTATGTGGTTTTTTATCGATTTCATAATGAACAGGTTTTGTTTACTTCAGCGAAATGTTGAAGTACCACGTCCCGCGATGCCTGAACAGAATAATTTCGAATGAGATAAACTAATCAGAGATGTTTTCAGTTATTCCATGCATTCGCTCCATGGATCGGGAACGGGAACGATATAACCTCTCAACACATTTGTTTATCGGATTGCATTATTTTTATAGTACAGGTGCGATAATTTTACAGTTTTAAATTTTAAAATAATTAAGTAAACTGCTATTTCATCATATCGAAACATTTTTGGAGACAGTTCTTGTATTATAATTCGAAAAATTAAAAAATGTTGAAATTTATATGGATTCGATCGAAGGTTTATTACTATTTCTTGCTTTTTTTCCTTTGCCTACCACACTTGAACAAAGCAAGGAGTAGACTACCTTCTTATTCCACGTACTTTGAGCTTCCACCTTCACCTTAATATGGTACGACCAGAAGCCAGAAGATTCAAAATGGCCGCTAATTTCACAGCTGCAGGAGTAGCAGTGCTTCTGAAAGTTGTTTGGAACACGGTTGCATCCGAAATATTTTTGGATGCTTCTCGACTAATAGCGAATTCGTTTTTAAAACTGAGTCAGTGCCAAACTGACTCTGTAATAAAAAAACGTTTTCAGTTTCACGAATGCGGTGTTTTGTTGGTGTGCGTTATATAGTCTGATTTGTTTATATTCGCGACGATAAATGTACAGTGTCGACGTCTAATGGCGATATTAATGCTTGGGAGGTAAATTATTCTCTATCAGATCAGCAGGGCCAAGTGCAGTGTAAAAATATAAAAGTTTGAATGAATGTTTTCACTTCATATTGTTTTATTACTTAAAACATGTAGTTCTGACACTTACTTAACCATTTGTCGATGCATTTCCTGGTTTTTCCACAAATAATTACTATTATAATATAAAATCATCATTAGCCACAGTTTTCGTTCAATATGTTTCTGTGATATCGAAAAAAAACCTCTTATTTCATCACATGAAATAAATATTCGATACGTTAAAGTAAATTTTCATTCATAATTTTGATTTTGAAAGCAGGTTTATTCCATCCGAATATCCATCATTATTTTCGCCTCCCAATGAAAGCGCACGTAGCTTAATGCCGTCTGCTCGAATATACTTTCAAAATCAGAATCCGAATTGGATTACGATTCCAATAATACAAAAGCAAAAGCAGCAGGTTTTTCATCTTCATAGTTTTTATTTTTAGATTTTCCAAAATATACTCGGAACTTGACAGTTCGGTATAGTTGTATTGGTGAACCCGAGTGCCAACCCGTGAAACATCTCAGTGCGAAACTAACAGCTTTCGGGGCGAACCAGTGCGACACTGAGTGCGAAACTGACTGAATAAAAAAACGTTTTGACAGCAGTTAGTGCGGCACTGAGGTTGAAACTGAACAAAAACGAATTCGCTATAAGTCTGATATACTGCCGAAACCTTGAAACAAAAGAATAGTTATTACAATTTATATCGGAAACGTATATAAGACAAACTCACTCATTTTCACCTAGCGAAAGAGAGTCACTTCTATCGCCCCAACAACCTCTGTGGATCTTCACTATCGCTGTCATCAAGAAAAACATTTCGCGATCTTCTCTTTGGGTTTGTAAAAACCCAAAAATTTGACATTTCTCTTCGAGACAAATTTTGCTCGAAATCTAGTACACTGAAAATATTAACTCGAAAAAGATACATAATACCTGAGACGAGACATGACAATAGGGGCCGATTCCGGACCACTTTTTCTGTCAAACTCGAACCACTCGCAACTCGGCTCCTGATTGGTGGATGAGGAAAATAATTACCAAAGATAACTATACAAAAATGGGTTTTCCAACATTTTTGCAGTGTTGCCAAATATATTCAAAATTGAATAAAAGTTACATTCACATTTCAATTTAGTGAACATTTCTATTATCAATTTTTTGTATATTTTCGTTTATATTGCGTCCTGTTTTCAGTTCCCGAAGAGAAATCGGAATTTCCACCCTACATCTTTTGACTTAGAACTACGTCTTTCATTAAGGGTGCCAAATCAGAAAACAGGTCGCATTTTTATGAAATAAAGTTAACGTTAATAACTATTTTTGCCGTGAACGGATTTTGGCGATTTACATACTAAACGAATCGGAAGTACCGTAAGATTTGTTTGATATGTTATACATTAGAATCCCCTGGTTTGTAAATGGTTAAAATTCATGAAAACTTTAAGCGTTTCTATTTTCCCCTACATTTGTTCTGTCCATTTGTGTGCATTCCCGAACAAAGCTGTCAATAACGAGCAACTTATCGACGACCAACGGAGGGGAAATCGTAGTCTCCGTGAACGAAGGAAAAGTAGAAGAATGAAGGGGAATACTTGCCAAGAGTATAAACAGTGGATCTCGCTGAGGCAAACATTCATTCGGCATCGGACTGTTGAGCAATCCGGTTTACTTTGCTTTCGCTGCGCTTCGATCTAAGATTGGACCCCACCAGTGGTAATCCAACTTGGATATCATCGTGTGATTTTTTCTGTTGGTTTTTCGCGTTATTCGTATCGTGTTTTTTCCGCGTCATAAATTGGACGCTTCGCGTAGTGTGTGATGAGCAACAAGAAGAGGAAGGCAGGCTCGAGCCCTGCAAAAAACGAACGCATTGCCAGAGGCAATAAAATTTCGAGACAAGCGTCATCTAATGATGTACGCGATGGTGATTTCGGCGCGTCGGTCTAAAATGTAAACGCAGTTACCCAGGCAGCAACCAAAATCAAGCTCCCCCCGCTGGTGGCGAAGGCGTCATCATAAGGGCTTCGTTGGTGCCTTTGAGAATGCATCAATGCATTAAACTGACGTTATGGCGAAGCAGGTGTTAAGGTTGTGTGCCAAAACAATTATTTGGGAAATATCAAGCATCTTGAATGTCTTACTGGAATGTTATAAGTTATTTGGATTCGCGTGCCAGTCGCAAAACTGCCTTCAACTAGGATTGCATTTGCGCTAATATTGATCATAATGAAGCATTGCTGCTATTTTCGAAGTTGTTATTAACGAAAAGAGTTTATTTCGCTTGTTTAGTCACCAAGAAAGTACATGTCGTTCTGGAATTTTGTATGTGATTAGGTTTCGCTTGCCAGTAACAAAACTTCCTCTACTAAGGGTGACAGCTGCGCTTCTCTCAAGCATGAGAAAGTAATACAACTTTTCTCAAGGCCAGTAATATAACCAGAAGCATTTCTTTTGAGAATAGCGCCGAATGATAGGTGTTTATATTTCTGGTAGTTTCAAGCCACCAATGTATGGCTCTGTATGCATGCTATGGCGAACGCTTGTTTGGCGCTTGGTTTACGTTGTACGAACGATGCCTAGAGGTGCAATTCCTTTGAGGCAATATAACATAACATAAAAAAAACATAACAAATAACATGTAGCATGATATTTGATACTTGTAACGGTTGTCATTGTTGAAAAGTTGTTGTTGTTTCCATGCGGTGCCAAAGATATATTGATGTAGTTATAAGATGTGGAATAATGGTGCTGGTGCAACATGTATATAATCGACTGTAGCCGAGTCTATGTAAATTGCGAAAAAGGCCTCCGGAATAGCGTTCGAGGTAAACTTCCAATGCATTGACATGAAATAAATTGCGACCTACGATCAGCTAGTGTATTGTTTTGCGAGGGCAAGAATGAATCATCAATCAATTATCGTCAACTGATTCTACAATGAAAAAACCATTCCAGAGATTATTCTACTAAGCAGTTGTTTCTAAAATTTCACAGCATTATAGAATAATATCCGAAGGTAAAAACAAGACTTATAAAAAAAACAGCGTAGTTCTACGTCACAATGTGGTCGTATCTTGGATACAACCTCCTATAATTTTTTGTGATTCTCCAGTAAACCAGCATAGTATAATAGCAGCGGCCTAGCAGAGAAGAGCATTCAACCGTAAAGCAGTTAGCAGTTAGCAGTTAGCAGTTAGCACAAATAACATCTTAGGAAACAGAAAAAAAATTCAAAATCATTTTGGAACCTGAATAAACGCTATGTTGTAATCTTGGAATGTATAATTTTATCAATATTTCAATACTGATCGTATATGAACGATATCAGGGTTGAAATATTGGGCCTTATTCTCCTATACACTTCACGGTGAAAACGAAATGAAGTTTATTCGCGATGAAAACGATACGGTGTCGACATCTGAATACGAAATAATTCCTGCAAGGCGAGTAGTAAGTAGTTTATCAGATTAGCCGACCCAAAGGCAGTTTTAAATTGCTAAAATCTGATCAAAAACTTTACTTGGCGTTATTTATTTACTTGAAGCATGTCTTCCTTACCCTAACTGAACATATTTTCTATACATTTTCCGATATTCCCACTAAAACTAATCATTATAATTAAGAGATTACCACATAGAAAAACAAAATTTTCCATTTACATTGAACACTAATTCGATTTTCACTCATAATTTCTATTTGAAAAGTGTTCATTCTGCCTGAAAACCCATTATTATCTTTGACGCTTCACTTAATCGTGAAACGAAGTTCAATTACATGTCGTTGGTTTCATTACATTTATTAAGTGTATACGAGATTAAGTACTCCCGTGGTTGAGTGGTTAGCTTCCCGCATTATCATGCCGGGTATTCGATTACCGTTCTGGCCGGGCGATTTTTAGTCTTGCCACTCCAGTTTTTAGCTTGCCACTCCAGAATACATTCAAGGCGTGTTTTTCGGCATAGAAATCTCAACTAGGTACTACTAATAAAAAAGACGCCAGTAATACCTACGTGGAGAAGGCAAGGTTAGTGCCATCCAAGAAGATACGCGAATAAGGCCCATAATCTCTTGATAAATAAGATGAACCGTAAATTTAATTCATGTACTTCAACCTATCATACTCCTGCTATCAAATCTATTCTTCCTAGTTTTCTTTGCTCTCTCCGCATTTAATTTTTTTGTATACCAACAGAACAGGAATTAGAGGCGAATGAACTGAAAAGTTTAAACCCTCTTAAAGCCAAAAAGAAGAAGAAAAAGAAAAGAACAGGAAAATACTAATTGTTTAAAATAGGTGACATTCGGTTGAATAATTAATACAAAAAAAGGGTACAGCTCAGAAAATACATTATACAAAGAACACATATTTCTCTCATGGGAGAATAATCTCCCGAAATTTTATAACATTTGACAACCTTCACATCTTGCTTCCCTGTTATCTAGCACTTGGTCGCCGAAAATGCAGAAAGAAGAGTAAGAAGCCAGTTGTCACGTCTTGTCTTAGCATAATACTAAAATCAATTCGATTCGAGTTTGAATGATCTCGAAACGAGTTACTCGTTTCGAAATGCGCAATGTCACCCCTGCTCTTATGTGCGTAGATGCGAAACACTGGTCGGATAGGCTCCCATAGGTACTTTTGGGAATTCGAGCAGCGCTGAAGGAATACCTGGCGAGTTCTTCGACGAACCTGGGGAACAACTAAATCGTAGTGATTACGCTCAGCAGCTGCATCAGATTTTTGATAATCTGAAACCAAGCTCGAAAACTCATCACGCTAAACAGAAGATGTTCAAACAACAAGCACTTCAGGATTGTAAATATGCATTCGTACGGAATGACCTGGTAAAAAATTACAGTTACGTTACAGCAACCATACGAAGGACCGTTCAAGGTATTAGAAAGAGGTGACAAGTTTTTCGACTTGTTGGTGGCAGGAAAACGTCAACGAATTTCAATCGATCGAATCGAGGCTGCATTGGTATTAGGAGAGAATGACAACAAAAAAGTAAATGAAGACGTTAAAACTAAAGTGGCACCATCTGGTTATCGTATACGATTTTTGTTGTAACTGGAGGGGGTACTGTGGAGACACGCTCGAATTGATTAGCCTCTTTCACCAAGTATACACGCATACACATACCATCATGTATTTTATACTTATGACAGACATACAGCTGTACTTGTGTTGTACTTCGAAAATTGTATGTCTGTCACCATGTACAGCGCTAGAACCATGCAAGCAACTCGGTACAATCGCTGTACCTGTACCGACCTGTTTTACCGCTGTACATGGCTACAGTTGTACTGTGCGCAGCGCCATAGACGGTTGGTGGTGGGTAGCATGAACAAACCGAATCAAAGCACTTGGTAAACGTTCTTTTCATTGATTTTCTCATAAGTTAATAACTCATATTGGAGGCTTTTTTGTAGTGTTTGATAGTTTAGATGTTAAATAAAAACCTTTTTCATTGAAATATGTGGTGAAAATTGGGAAAATTTCTTATTGTCAGTTTGACATACGGTACAATGTACAACCAAAGTATGTCTGTCATGGTACGATGGTACCTGTACAACGCTGTACACGTACAACGCAAGTACAGCTGTATGTCTGTCCCTGGTATTAGGCAGTTAATTTTGACGTAGAACTACGTCTTTCATTAAGGGTGTCTAATAAGAAAACAGGTCACTTTTTTCATGAAATAAAGTTAATGTTAATTACTATTTTTGCCGCGAACGGATTTTGGCGATTTATATACCAAACGAATCGAAAATTCCCTAAGATTTGTTTGATATGCTATACATTACAATTCCATAGTCCGTATATTTTAAATTGATGAAAATTGGAACAGAGCTGTCAATAACGAGCAATTTATCGACGAGCAACGAAGGGGAAATCGTAAGATGTAAAGTCTCCGTGAACAAACGAAAAGAAGAAGAACGAAGGGAATATTTGCTTAGAATATAAACAGTGGATCTCGCTGAGGCAAACTTTCATTCTTCGTGAGGAAATTGACCGAACAACATTGTTGCTGAGCGAGCTGGATGGCGAGGGATCGAATACCTTTCTCAAGGCATTGGGGGAAAAGGAGTAATATGATGGATAAAGCAAAGTTTTCCAAGGGCCTTTTTGTAGGTTAGATACGAATGAACTGAAGAAGTTTAAAGTCTCAAACAAAGAAGGAAGGCCAACTTTCAGTATCGTTCTGTATTCGAAGCAATGAATATCGCATGTTCTTCCTTGTTTTGAGTCATCACATGTCTTTGTTTCAGATTGAGCTGTGGACACGACCAAATTACTCACTCGCTGATATCTCTGGCATTGCAATCATTGCATCAAACTGACGCCATTGCATTAAGGTTCTGAGTTACTGGTCGGCTCACCAAGAAAATAAATGTTCTGGAATTTTGTCAGTGTTTTGGTTTCGCATGACGGTAGGAAAACTCTCTCCACAAAGGATGACATCTAAGCTAATCTAGACTGGCAATATTAACAGAAAGGGCTTCTGCTGAGAAGAGCGCAAAACGAAGATAAGTTTGTGTATATTTAGTTTCTTCAAGCCATCGATATATGGTTATTTGTATGCGTACGTGCGTGCTTCATAACCCGTACGTAAAAATAGTGCATCTTCACTACGCTGAAACCCCATTTGTATCTGCTCCCGTGTGCACTAGCCTTGTAACGATGCAACAATCGCCTAATTTTTTTATGCTTTTTATGTTCTACGTCAATAATGCGGTCGTGTCTTGAACACAACCTCCTATATTTTTTTCAGACTGAGAAGTTTCAGTTAGCTTCCATCAGTCGACGCTAGAACAAGAGAATAAAGATTTGTGATTAAAATAAAACGTTTTTCCTCACTCTCAACTTGAATCCCACACAGGCAATGGGATTTGGCAAATCGATCGAAATGTTTCGATTCGATCGAAATAAGAAACGGAGTGTATAAATTCTCAAGAACGAAATTGTTGTAGGATCCAAACAACCAGAGCAGTTATTTAGGGGTTTAACATCGAAAAAATCTAGAAATATTTAAACTGATTTTGTGTAATACATCTTGTATTTTTTTTTTCATTCGCTATCCAACTCTTGACGAGTAAAGTTCAGTGTCGGTATTGTGCGTTCCCACTTTTACTATTGTGCTATTGGTATAGTGTACGAGTGAAGATCATTGCTGTCCGCTTTCGAATTGACCTTTTGTGAAGTGGAACAAAGGAAGCAGCGCTCTTGCAGCTTGCAGCCCTTGGCGGCTGTTGAACATCGGCATAACGGGATCGCCATCGTGTGGCTGTCGTTAACGGGAATTATCATCGCGTGACCGTGTGAGCTATTCTTGCGCTGTTGTGTTGATCCATAGCGCGTAGCCTCTGTCTCTCCCTGGTTAGGGCAGTAGAGCGCAGTATCGGAACAACTTTTATATTAAGGTACACATATTTAATATTAATATTATTATTCAACTCATATGTTCATTGCTTAACACTATCATCATAATTTTTTTTGTTTGTTTTGTTATTTTTTTTGTTGAGATTATTGTTAAAATCAATAATAGATTAAAAATAAGACACAAATTTTTGTAAAATGGAGAATAGTGGAGAATCTCCAGAGATGGAGATCTCCGATAATGAATCCCATACAAGATCTGGGAAAAAAACATATACGAGTCCCTCAAAAAGAAGATAATTCTTCTGGGGACGAATCTGCTCATCCGTCCAAACCCCCCTCTAAGAAAATAGCAAGCCTCCCTTCTGAACCCACTGTTACTGCCACTCCCCCTCTCCCATCATCGATTTCGCTTCCCCCTTCTGATGTTTCCGATCCAACCCAATCCTCGTCCTCGTCTTCTCCCTCTGTTGTCTCCGCTCCACGTGTCAGAGTTTATCCAGAAGATGCACCTGGAACTGGCCCTTGGATTGTTTTCCTCCGGCCAAAACCAAAAGGAAAAAGCCTTAACGTGATTCAGATCATGAAAGATGACTCTTCTGTATCTGAAATTCGCAGGGTTAGACCGAACAAATTGCGGGTTGTCGTGAATGAACGGAAACACGCAAACGAGATTGTTGCTGACCAACACTTCACTCTCGAATATAGAACATTTATACCCTCCCATAACGTAGAAATTGAGGGGGTCTGGGTCTGACTAGCGAACAAATAAAAAAAGAAGTAAAAGGCAAGTTCAAGAAGCTACCCTCAATGGAAGTAAAGATCTTGGACTGTCGCCAACTCGGGAAACTCTCCCATGATGGGGACCAAACTAAATTTACGCCGTCAGACTCGTTTCGAGTCACCTTTGCTGGTGCCGCCCTCCCTGACTACGTTATGGTGGACAAATTGAGACTACCTGTGCGACTCTTCGTGCCAAAGCCCATGACTTGCAACAAATGCAAGTCAGTTGGTCACACTTCAGATTATTGTGCCAACAAGGAGCGCTGTGCCACTTGCGGAGAGCAACATGAGGGGAAATCCTGCAGTGCGACTGAGCATAAGTGTCCATATTGCGGAGGATCCCCAAACGCGCTCTCAGCTTGTGAAACTTACAAGAGTCGCTGGGAGAAACAGAAGCGCTCTTTAAAGGAACGCTCGAAGCGCACTTTTGCGGATATTTTAAAGGGCGCTTCTCCACTGGCCCAACAACAACAACCAATCTCAACACACAATACCTTTTCCATGTTGCCAGTTGATGAAATGGAAGCGGACACAGCTAGCGGGGACACACCATTTATTTTCAAAGGGAATCCCCGGCGCAAAAATGTGACCACTCCCAAAGTTCAAGAACAAGTCCCCCCGGTGATACCCCCAGTTAGCTTGCCTAAAAAATCGAGTGCAGCGGACAAGCAAAATCAGGTTTCTCCTGGCTTCCGTGGGAATAGTTCACCTTCGAACGACCCAGCACTCGAGGGGACATCAAAAACCCCAACTGTCCCTGTTTTTCCGTCCAGCTCAACTTCCCAATCGGGATTTATAAAGTTGTCTGACCTTTTGGATCAAATCTTCAAGTGTTTCAATGTTTCCGACTCCATCAGAACCCTTGTCATCTCAATGCTTCCAGTATTAAAGACAATTTTACAGCAATTGATGCAAACATGGCCCCTCCTTGCAATGATTATCTCTCTTGATGTCTAATTTAGATAGAGAGGTCGGAGATATCACTGTTTTTCAGTGGAATTGTCGTAGTCTTATCCCTAAATTGGATACATTCAAATTTTTAATTCATAACTTCAATTGTGATGTTTTTGCTCTGTCCGAAACATGGCTTTCTTCGCGAGATGATATCTCTTTCCACGATTTTAATATTATACGCTTGAAACAGCCTATCGCTATCTCCTTTCAAAACCTGCTAGCTCAACTTAATCAGGGCAAAGCAAGGGAAGAACCGACAAACCGACACTTACTCGCTCGTAGATGGCCTCACACTGATGGATTTCTTTTTTTTTTCTATATAGATTGAAAAGTAACGTCAAATTCAAAATTCATGTTTTTCTTATATTCACTACTCTTACATTAAATTTACAAAAGAGGTGGGGAATCGTTGGCTAGCATGTCGCGTTGCGGCCGTTGGTGAGTCTGACGATCCGGCGATAGACAACCGGCGGTAGATGGCGGGCACAGCGCAAGAGAGAGAGATCTGCAGGGATAGCGTACCTTGTTGTGCGATTCTCCGATCGCTTCGCTGACGTTGTAGTGGTGTGAGTTCCGCACTGCCCGCTTGGTTCGGGCCAAGTTCTTCATGTGCGCTTCACCGATCGTGGGTCGAGTCCGTTCACCGGCAGGGACGAGCCGGGTGCTTCCAAAAGGGGTTATTCGCTCGCCTCCGTATTCGGAACTGTGTGTTGACGGGCTATCACTTCTACTCGAGATCACTAGTTCTTCTTGTATACACGCAAGCGTTGACTTCCGTTGGTGGTGGAAGTCATTGGCGGAAACAGACACGTGGCGAGTGGTTCGATTATATACGTTGACAGGCAGTCCTATCGAAACCACTCCCAAAACACAAAGCGTACCACTTCACCTCTTCCGCCTATTGTCACCGTGTGACGGTGAATTGGCAACAATATCACCTTGAAACACTCCTAAGCACAAAGTATAGCTGACTCTCCAATCGATCGCATTTGAGTAGAATCGAGTAGCTTAATACACAGGTGACTTCCCAACCAAATACAAGAGCCCGACACTACGGGTGGATGGCCTTATATACTCTGCGCTCTCTCATCGCTATCCGCCTCACGCTCTCTCTCGCTCACTGGTAGCGCACGTCCGGTTGGCGCCAAAACGTAGACGCCAAGTTTCGTGTAGTTGCGAACATTGTTCGTGCAGATTTAAATTTGTGCTGACAGTTGGTTGGAAACTAATTTTTGCTATTTGAACTAGGCGTTATTCAGGTGCGTTTTGTTCAGTATCCGAGCTGATAATCGGATTCAAAAACATGTGTAGCCTCCTATCTAGCATCTGCCTTTCATTTTATAATTCATTTAATTTTTTTTTTATAGTAATTCATATATATATAATTCAAGAAAAATAAAGTATTCAATTTTAATTAAGAGATACAATTTTATGATTCATATATTTTTTTTATAAACTTACTGAAATTACTCCGCATGGATCTTCATGCACTTGGATGCAAATAACAGAGTGCGTTCCAATATGCATAGTGCATTCTGAGAACGCACTACGTCAACTAGCAGCGACATCTGGCTCCTTGTGGATGAACAACCATGGGACTCCATTGTGGGAGTAATAAGGTATACTGATTATTTGTCTTTTTTTTTTGGAACTCTTGATTGTTTACAAAGCTCTTGTTTTGTGACCATCCAAGAGCGAGTTGTAACTCATCTGTTACACGCTTGGACCGTGATGACAGATACGGAGGGGTGCTATTGGGGATCAATAAGTGCCACTCATTTTTTCGAATTGACCTTCCACCTATTGGAGGGATCGAAGCTGTTGCTTGTCATGCAAACATCAGAGGCAAAGATCTCTGTATTGTCAGCTTGTATTGGCCTCCGAGAGCTGCGGTTAGCCGCAAACAACTTGATGACATGTGCTCACTACTTCCTGAGCCACAATTGATCTTGGGAGATTTCAACTCTCACGGAACTGCCTGGGGGGAACAGTACGACGACAATCGTTCATTGTTGATAAATGACCTTTGTAACAACTTCAATATGACCGTTTTGAACTCTGGGGAAACAACACGTGTGCCTAAACCTCCTGCTAACCCAAGTGCTCTTGACCTCTCGCTTTGCTCGAATTCACTATCGTTAGATTGCAAGTGGAATGTAATCCAGGACCCCAACGGTAGTGATTACTTGCCAATCAAAATTTCCATCACCATTGGGTCGAATTCTTCTGAATCTATAAACATGGCATATGACCTCACAATACACATTGACTGGAAAAAATATGCGGACGCGATTGCTCTAGCCATCAATTCCAGAGATGGTTTACCTCCATTGGAGGAGTATAACTTCCTTTCTCGTTTGATCTAAGACAGCGCGGTTCGCGCTCAAATGAAACCCATCCCAGGTTCCACCATTTCCCGAAGGCCTCCCAATCTATGGTGGGATAGCATATGTTCCAAGCTTTATATAGAAAAATCGAATGCATTTAAAGCTTTTCGGAAACGTGGAACCCCTGAAAATTTTCAGACGTATTTGGACCTTGAAAATCAATTTAAAAACTTGATCAAAGGGAAAAAACGTGCTTATTGGCGAAATTTCGTGGGAGGTTTGTCACGCGAAACGTCAATGAAAAAATTATGGAAAGTGGCTCGAAACATGAGAAATCGCTCTTCAACGAATGAAAGCGAAGAATATTCACATCGATGGATTTTGAATTTTGCACGGAAGGTTTGTCCTGATTCCGCTCCTGTGCAAAAAATTGTTCGAGATATACCACAAGATAGGTGCAATCTTGATTCCGAGTTTTCGATGGTAGAATTCTCTCCTGCTCTCCTTTCATGTAACAATTCTGCTCCGGGATCGGATAGAATTAAGTTCAACTTGCTGAAAAACCTCCCTGATGTGGCGAAACATCGCTTGTTGAATTTATTCAATCGGTTTCTGGAGCATAATATTGTTCCAGATGATTGGAGACAAGTACGAGTTATAGCTATTCAAAAACCCGGAAAACCCGCGTCCGACTTCAATTCTTACCGCCCAATAGCAATGCTGTCTTGTATACGGAAATTGTTGGAGAAAATGATCTTGTTTCGCCTTGATCGATGGGTTGAAACGATTGGCCTACTCTCAGATACACAATATGGGTTCCGCAGGGGCAAGGGGACGAATGATTGTCTTGCGTTGCTTTCTTCAGAAATTCAAATGGCTTACGCCGAAAAAAAAAACAAATGGCTTCAGTATTCTTGGACATAAAGGGGGGCTTTGATTCTGTTTCAATAGAGGTTTTGTCAGACAAATTACACTCTCGGGGTCTGCCGCCTCTATTGAATAATATGTTATATAACTTGCTTTGTGAGAAACATTTGAACTTTTCTCACGGAGATTCGGCTGTAAGTCGGGTCTCTTACATGGGCCTCCCCCAGGGCTCATGTTGAAGCCCCCTTTTGTACAACTTCTATGTAAGCGACATCGACAATTGCCTTACACAAAATTGCTGCCTAAGACAAGTTTTGCAGATGATGGAGTGGTGTCTGTCGTAGGATCAAACGAATCCGACCTGCAAGGACCCTTACAAGATACTTTGAACAATTTTTCAACCTGGGCCATTGGGCTAGGGATCGAATTCTCCACGGAGAAAACAGAGATGGTGGTTTTTTCTAGGAAGCATAGACCAGCAAAACCAAAGCTTCAACTTTTGGGTAAACCGATCACTCATGCTATGTCATTCAAGTATCTTGGGGTCTGGTTCGACTCCAAATGTACTTGGGGGCCCATATTAGGTATCTGAGTAAAAAATGTCAACAAAGAATAAACTTTCTCCGTACAATTACCGGCACCTGGTGGGGAGCCCATCCCGAAGATCTTATAATGTTGTATCGAACAACTATTCTCTCAGTGATGGAGTATGGCAGTTTCTGTTTTCAATCAGCTGCCAAAACACACCTCATAAAACTCGAGCGAATTCAGTATCTTTGTCTCCGTATTGCGTTGGGATGTATGCCCTCAACGCATACCATGAGTCTCGAGGTTTTGGCAGGCGTACTCCCACTAAAAGATCGCTTCAATTTATTATCTCTTCGGTTCCTCATCCGGTGTAAGGTTATGAATCCATTGGTGATCGGAAATTTTGAGCAATTGATCGAGCTAAATTTTCATTCTGGATCCATGAGTTCATATCATGAATTCACCTCTATGCAGGTTGTTCCTTCTTCGTATATTCCCAACCGTGTTTGTTTTCCTGACTACAACAATTCCTCTGTACATTTCGGTCTGTTCATGAAGGAGAAAATCCATGAAAATCCAGATTATCTTAGACTGGGGTTCGTTCCTACGATCTTCAATGCAAAGTATGGGCGTATCAATTGTGATAATATGTACTTTACTGATGGGTCCTCTATGAATGAGTCCACAGGATTTGGAGTGTTCAACGTATTTTTTAGCACCTCACACAGTCTTCAGAATCCTTGCTCGATATATATTGCTGAATTGGCAGCGATATACTGGGCGCTGGACAGCGTCGCCTCAAGACCTGTTGAACACTATTACATTGTAACGGATAGTCTGTTGAAGCTATCCGTTCAGTGAGGCCGGAAAAACCAGCCGGGTGCTATGATTGATGCTAGGATCGTTAGCAAAATCTCAAGCAGAACTGTCAGTGGGATACCCAATTCATATGAAAACAAAGGGAAAATGTCAGTGGGATACCCAATATGTTGGCTCCTGTCAGTTCAATGGGGGTTCTCTGAAGACGTCACCCGGCTGGGAAAAACACTCGCCGTACTTCCTTGAAAGAATACGAGAAATTTTGAGTGCTTTATCCAGACGCTGTTATGTCATTACCTTTGTCTGGGTCCCTTCACATTGCTCAATTCCGGGTAATGAGAGGACTGACGCATTGGCAAAGGTAGGTGCAATTGAAGGCGATATATATCAGCGTCAAATCGCCTTCAATGAATTTTATTCTTTAGTTCGCAAAAATACCATCGCTAACTGGCAACGCAAGTGGAATGAAGATGAATTGGGCCGGTGGTTTCACTCGATTATCCCTAAGGTTAGCCTCAAACCGTGGTTCAAAAGTCTGGACTTGAGTCGGGACTTTATTCGCACCTTCTCCCGACTCATGTCCAATCACTGTTCGTTAGATGCACTACTCTTCCGTTTCAATCTTGCCAGCAGCAATCTCTGCGTTTGTGGCCAAGGTTATCACGACATCGAGCACGTTGTTTGGTCGTGCGAGGTGTATCTGGTCGCCAGATCGAATTTAGAAAACTCCCTTCGGGCCCGAGGAAGACAGCCCAATGTGCCGGTGAGAGATGTGTTGGCTCGGTTAGACCTTGATTACATGTTCCATATATATGTTTTCCTTAAAGCTATAGATCTTCGTGTGTGATTGTCCCTACATCCTTATACCCTCCTTTCCTTCCTTTGCGGGTAATTCGTCCCCTTGCTATGAATAGTAGAATAAGTTGAAATGTAAATAAACTATAGATATACGAATAGATTTAAGAATTGAGTGTTCATCAACATTGTTACAATTTCCTTATATCCCATCCTTCTCCTAAAAATATGTCACCCTTCTAAACTCGAGGACACCGCGAGTAATCGGTTTTCCACCTTACTAACCATAGATGTAAGAAAATTGTTTATATATATATATATATACTTTTAGAATTATATTTAAGAATTCGGCTCTTAAACTTAAGTAACTGAGCCTGTAAAAATAAACGAATTAATAAAAAAAAACTTGTATTTTTTTAAAGAATACATGTTTTTGGTATGTTTTTTGAAAGCCTATCTCGCAGTCGTTTCTCACACCACATGCTACTATAAAGTGTTTCCTAGTGGTGGCCCGCGGCACCACTTCGAAAACAAAGTCAACAGCAAATGATGTCTTCTTCTTCTTCTTCTTCAATGGCACTAACGTTCCTAGAGGAACTTCGCCGTCTCAACGTAGTATTACTTGCGTCATTTTTATTAGTACTTAGTTGAGATTTCTATGCCAAATAACACGCCTTGAATGCATTCTGAGTGGCAAGCTCTAGAATACGCGTGATCACAGTGCATGTCGGAGGAAATTTCTTTGACGAAAAATTCCCCTAACCAGAACGGGAATCGAACCCGAACACCCGGCATGTTAGTTATGACGCTAACCACTCGGCCACGGGAGCACAAATGATGTCTATGGGGCCTAAATGTCCTTGTCTAAATTACATTTTATCCACTAAATGTAGAAATAGGAATTTTACGAAGAATAAATTAATTTGGTCTCACGATTACAACTGTTTATGAAAGTCGATAAGCCATTGTACAACATTTCGTTGAGTGAAATACTCCGGTCTCATAAGACAAAACTAGAGTTTATTGGTAACAAATTAGGATTTTAGAAAAAGGTTGGAAAGCATGCTCTAAGCGTCAGAAGATGCTAAGACAAAATCAGTTCTGAAAATATTGTCTTCATGTTCGAAAGATATAGGAACTTATTGCTCATCTGGACTTCCTGGAGAAGTAAGTTGAAAAGCATCTTCTTAAACTGACTCGTTTGCTTCCTTATTGGTCTTTCCCATTGGATATGAAATGAATATTCAGACATAGAAATGGTTCCTCGATTCCTTGTGATTTGTTCAATGAAATGCATTCGAATTAATTTTGGTTGCGATGTATGAATCATAATCTAATGCTATCTTGGAATTCGTTTGTCCTTCTATTTAAATCGCTAATCTTCAATCGCACATGATTCATGTGAATTCATTCACTTATCATTAATTGTAAAGTAAAATTTTTTAAAGAAACTTTTGTTAATTTAAAAGGAAACCCCGGTTACCATTTGGATGAATATAGACAAATGTCATTGACGTAAAACGCATAATATATTTCCTTGAAAAACGTGCTAAAATAAATTACTAGATTTTAAAAAAGAGACAATAATTTGCCATGGTAAACTCAGGTGCAGCTGCTACAAACAAAATCAATTTGTTACTCTACGTTTGCGCCGACTGTGTCGAATGTGTCCGTTTGTTCTCGCTAAAAAAGCACTTCCGGTGGTGAATCAATCAGACATTCAGCACTTCTAAAGCCGCGACGACATCCTCTACCGTCAGCTGGCCGCGCTCTACTTAATCCTCCCGCCGAGATCGATGATGATGTTGAGAATCTCCTCCCGTTTGCCACGAATCACATCGTACCGGGCACTCTTCACTCCCTCGATTTTGCCCGTTTTCCGAATCTGTTGGGTGACCTTATCCACCGCGCACAGCACGTGAACTCCGCAATCGTATCCGTTGCTCTGCTGCAAGCAATCGCCCGTCCGCAGCTGGGCATCCGGACAGCAAAGGGCCCGCTTTAGTACCGCCACAAATTGACGGCACACGTCCGCGTTGGAGCTGTGCGATGAGTCAAACTGATAGAAGGCCCTCTCGGGTCGGGAGAACACCAGCAAACTCCAGTGGGATCCTCCGGCACGGTCCGCCAGTTGGTTGTCGTTCAGCGCGAAGAAAATAAACAAACGCTGTTGGGCCTTTAGGGGCTCCAGGAAGATACCCACTTCCGTTTCCGTCACCATTCGGATGCATTGTGTCACCTCGGGACTGACGAACAGCATATCGTCCTCGTCTTTGTAAATCATCTTCTCCAGGTACTCGAAGTAGAACGAGATGATCTGGTCGTTCAGCCAGAAGGGACCCTTCAGCAGGTCTACATCGGACAGCCGTAGACAGGATTCGTGGAAGCTCAAAGCGACCTGATCTTCTCGGAACGACATCCCGAAAGCGCACAGATGTTGAAATTTTACTAATTGAACTAACAGCTGCTATGTGACATGTATAATAACAACAAAATTGGCACTCTCGGAGCTCATATCAAATAAACATGACAAATTTGACAGCTGACTACAAATATGTTGCACGGCAAACGGCGCTCAGTGTGTTTGTTATTTACTAATCAGCGAAAGGTAAGGCGAAAGATAAAACTCACCGCTGAGATATTCGATAAATTATTGCGCTCGAAGAGATGGAGCAAACACTATACACAACCGGGAATGGCACTTAATGTGATGTTATTCGGTGCTTGTAATAATAACAACAATTATAGTCACTTCAAAAATCCGCGAGAACACAGCACTTCGAGCGAACGTGGTTCACCAAAATATACAGAGCACTCAGAAGACGCGTTGCATACCTCTTTGCTACTTATCAGTTCCGTCATGATGCTACATTTTGTTGTACGGGAATTCATTTTCCTTGGTGTTCATGCGAAGAGGGATGTTCGTTTTTATTTGAAAAGCAGATGGACACACAGAGAAAACTAGTAATTTAAATACAAAATACATTGGTAAACAAATGTCAATCCGGCAGTATAACCCAGTGTAAGCCAACAGTTCAACGTTGGTTTAATATATACCTTAAACATGGTCGAAAATAAATCAAAATAATATACCTTTGTTGTTGCTATGTATTATTTTTTTTAGTTCTTTAATCTGTTATACTGATTACGTTCATCTGCTTGGTTCAAACCACCACGAAGCAATCGATGATACCATTCTGGAACGAGAACCAGTGGCGGAGTTCGCCCTCGTCGAACGTCGGCGCGATAGATTAAATCCCGCGAGGCAGCGCTCCAACAATCGATAAGTCTCTTTCAAAGCAGCTTCCCGTATTTTGTGCATGCCGGGCGTTTTCGTATCATCCGGCAATTTATAGTTTGATCGTTCTCTGCATCGTCATGTTCCGTGAGATGCAAAAATTGAACCTGCAACCATTTGATCAATAAGCTGATTTGTGAAAAATGTCTCAAGCTAAACCTAATTTACCCCAATCAGCTTCTTCAGGTTCATAGGGCTATGCCAATTTCGACTAGAAGCGACCGGTTTCGGCAGCACAACACCAGTCGTGTAGACCGCGTGAATGATCTCAGTAAGATTCATCCTTCTGGTAATCTCTCGAGTCAATATTGGAGCCAAACGTTAAGCAATTTTTTGTGTACACATAATGGGTCTGAACACGAACGTCACTTCACGGTGATAACGAAGTGAATTGTATACAACGTTATTACCTAAGTGGTGCGGACTCAATCTACTTCATTTTCAAGCAAATTCATGCATGTTTTCAAGCGATTTCTTGAAATAAATTCTCAGACCATCAGAGATGCCAGATTTACAAATATGTTTGTTAATTTACAGACATATCTGTAAAACATTTATTTTTGTTGTAGACTTTTTGGATATAACAATATTTCACAGGTTTTTGAAAAATAAGAGGTTCTATTCATCACATCATAGATATTTGACATTATGACATTTTTTCCATTGTTTTAATACAGAATATTTAGTTTATATCAATACACATGACGTTAGACCAGCGATGCTCAATCTGCGGCCCGGCAGTCTTTCTGTTTGGCCCATCTGGTGTGTATGAAGTTTGGAACTCATACACATAAGTACTTTTGCCCTGACATCATTGCAGACGAAAGAGAAGATACGGTTATTCACAATTAATGAAAAATTGCAGGTAAGGAAAAAAAATTTCATTCTATTTTCAACAACTTACATTCGCTTTCGGATCTGCTTATGACGAAATATGGGTTACTGTTCGATATTGTTACCACAGACATGGTTCATGGCCGTGTAGTGATGTAAAACTTGTATAGCCTTGCATGGCGGATGGAAAATATACACTGCATTTTCTTACAAATTTCATCAACGACAAGACCGCAAGCGTTGGTGGATGTCCAATATATCAACGAAGAAATACTGATTTTTATAAAAATTAACAACGCGTATGTAGATCGTTGAAACATTTAAACACACTTACAACATATAAGTTGTTAAGTGGTCCGAAAAATCAATTTTTTCCACTTTTTCCCAAAAATGACAAATGAAAATTAATAACTTTTGAATCACTGAACCGATTTAGATGATCGACATATAAAATTGAAACTAATAACCTAGCCTTTTATTAAAAAATATTTAACTTGCGAAAAAAATAATTATACTTTAGTAATTATTGATTGTAGTCGTTTTTTATTCTTTTATGAATTTTGACTAGAGGGCGCTAAATTTTTTTATATTTTTTCTTGAAAGCTGAGGATTTTTTACATAACATATCTCGATATCAGAGATACTACTTTTCCGTTTTTTAGATATGATTTTTCAAAGTTAACCGGTGGTTCGAAAAATCATTTTCCCCCCTTTGTCCAAAAATAACTTTCTGCAAAAAATCATAACATTTGAACCACTTAACCGATCGAAATATCAAATTGAAGCCAATGAGCTTCAATTGAGAAATATTGAACTTGCAGATAATATGGATCCTATTTTCGTAGCTATTGATTGTAGTCGTTTTTTAATGTTTTCATGGCTTTGGGCTAGGGGGCGCTATCTTTTTTATATTTTTTCTTGAAAGCTGAGAATTTTTTACATAAAATATCTCGATATCACAGATGCTATTTTTTCGTTTTGAAATATGATTTTTCAAAACCAATCGATGGTTCGAAAAACAAATTTTCCCCATTTTTCCCACTACAAAAAGTCATAACTTGTGAACTATTGGACCGATTCATATCATCGACATATCAAATTGAAGCTTACGAGTTATTTTTCTTTGAAAAAATATTACTTTAAAGAAAAATTTGTTTTTGTAATTATTGATTGAGTTAGTTTTTTATAGTTTTCTCGGTTGAAGATAGGAGCGCTATATTTCCTTATATTTTTATGGAAAGCTGAGGATTATTTACCTAACATATCTCGATATCAGAGATGCTATGATTATCGTTTTAAAGTTATAATTTTGTAAATTTAACATGTTTTAAGTCTTCGATCAATATTCATATGTGACTAAACTAGACCTATGCTACTAGAATCCAATCTTCCAAGTGTGATTTTTTTTTCGAATTTTGCTTATTGGCTTCATCTAAATCGGTTCAGTAGTTCAAATGTTATGATTTTTTGCAGAAAGTTATTTTTGGACAAAGGGGAGAAAATGATTTTTCGAACCACCGGGTAACTTTGAAAAATCATATCTAAAAAACGAAAAAGTAGTATCTCTGATATCGAGATATGTTATGTAAAAAATCCTCAGCTTTCAAGAAAAAATATAAAAAAATTTAGCGCCCTCTAGTCCAAAGTCATAAAAGAATAAAAAACGACTACAATCAATAATTACTAAAGTATAATTATTTTTTTCGCAAGTTGAATATTTTTTAATAAAAGGCTAGATCATTAGTTTCAATTTTATGTGTCGATCATCTAAATCGGTTCAGTGATTCAAAAGTTATTAATTTTCATTTATCATTTTTGGGAAAAAATGGAAAAAATTGATTTTTCGGACCACTTAACAACTTATGTATTGTAAGTGTGTTTAAATGTTTCAACAATCTACCCATACATACGCGTTGTTAATTTTTATAAAAATCAGTATTTCTTCGTTGATATATTGGACATCCACCAACGCTTGCGGTCTTGTCGTTGATGAAATTTGTAAGAAAATGCAGTGTATATTTTCCATCCGCCATGCAAGGCTATACAAGTTTTCCATCACTACACGGCCATGAACCATGTCTGTGGTAACAATATCGAACAGTAACCCATATTTCGTCATAAGCAGATCAGAAAGCGAATGTAAGTTGTTGAAAATAGAATTAAATTTTTTTTCCTTACCTGCAATTTTTCATTAATTGTGAATAACCGTATCTTCTCTTTCGTCTGCAATGATGTCAGGGCAAAAGTACTTATGTGTATGAGTTCCAAACTTCATACACACCAGATGGGCCAAACAGAAAGACTGCCGGGCCGCAGATTGAGTATCGCTGGTCTAACGTCATGTGTATTGATATAAACTAAATATTCTGTATTAAAACAATGGAAAAAATGTCATAATGTCAAATATCTATGATGTGATGAATAGAACCTCTTATTTTTCAAAAACCTGTGAAATATTGTTATATCCAAAAAGTCTACAACAAAAATAAATGTTTTACAGATATGTCTGTAAATTAACAAACATATTTGTAAATCTGGCATCTCTGATGGTCTGAGAATTTATTTCAAGAAATCGCTTGAAAACATGCATGAATTTGCTTGAAAATGAAGTGGATTGAGTCTGCACCACTTAGGTCCGCACTACTTAGGTTATTACGACTTCCACCGTGTGTGTAGAATCCGGAAGAGTTCATCCGTCGTGACAACATTGATGAACTCGGTGTTATTATTAATACCACGATACTGTCACGTCACGGGGAAATACAAGTACATTTGTCACTTGTGTTTTAGATGGTGAAAGCTAGTCACGCGGAATGGAGTAAGTTTAATTTCGTAAAATTAAATTGAAACCTTGAAACTCATCAGATGTTTCATGTGAAAATTATGCTTCTGACCGACGCTACTGACCAGTTTCAGTTTTAATTAATTATATTAAACTTCATGTCCCGTATATAAAATTACAAGAGAATGGGGAGGATAAAAGGATTCTGAAGTTTAGAATCCCATATGGGAGTAGCTCAGATTATATTGATCATGAGATGGATAAATTCGGGTTTATTCCGAGATATAGAAAATATTATCATCCATAAAAATTGTAGAAACGGTTTTTAAAAAATGATTCTAACGTTTACTTATACTGAATACTTCTCACTATTCAAACGAGTAAGACAGAGCTGAGTACAAGAGTAGTCGATATATCGATTATTAAATTCATGATAGTCATGCTTGATCTCTAGAGTAATTTGTAGAACGAGGAAATAAAATTACATTCCCATATGTTCAAAAACTACATTATTCAAGAGCAACCAAGTATTCCTCCTCATCTTTGAACTAGCGTTTGATTCAGCAAACTAACGCACCATGCAAATGATTTATGGAATGAGTCCGAATAGTTGGCATTGAAATACCTAATCATCGAGGTATAATCGCAAACTTGTCATTCTAAAACATACGTTCAATAAAATGGAATGTTATCTCATATACTTTTAATTTTACCTACATAACGTTCAAACGTCCGAAATTATGCAACCGACATACAGTTCAAACGCCCGGAACTATGCAAAGAAATGTCTCTTATAAAGGGGAATGACTCTTCCACTTCACGGAGTTTATTTTTACACGCAACTGACCGTGACAATGATGATAGACACAAAAAGATTAAGTTAAGTGTAAGTGACGTGAAAGCGTTTGTGACAGCGATGTTCGTGATCAGGCCAATTATTTTCAACATATACATTCTCTTCGCGGTTGCCATTGCATGGTTCTGAGTTAGAATTGCAGAAAAATTCACCAACATCAGCACCACAAAAGCTGATTCCAGCTATCGACAGCGAGAAGCACATTTTGATCGATGGCTGTATGCCGACCCCAATCAGCCAAATTAACACTGGTCCAAATAACTGCATTTCGTTGGCATGTCATATGTGATCGTGACAAAATGGACGTTGGTTTCCTGAAATCAATCTATAATTAATGGTTGAAATTGACTCAAAATAATTTACCTTCATGTTGTTGGTATCCGCACGGTAAAATTTGAAATGATGACCCTTCATTTTCTTTGCGGTTACCAGAATGATAATCGTCAAAGTTACGAACTCCGTACGTGTAAAATGTCGTTGGTAATGCAAAGAAAATCTGTATATTCTACCAATTTTTGCAATTTTTGCAAATTTGGTACAAATCAAGCGTTTTTCTGGGTGCAGGTATGCTAATAGAAAAAGGGATTTTTTTAAATATCGAAAATACATGTTTATTATTTGAAAATTAGGCAGTTTGCGAATGACGTGTAAAAATGTCCCTCTTTAGGTGCGCATCAATCATGAAATCATTTTCATACATTTTCAACAACATGGATTCCAAAGGGTCCTTCCCCAACTTGTTTTCCTGGAAAATATATCTAAATATCTAATTATATTTCTAAATATACTTTCCACTTATTGGTAGCGAGACACATCTCCAATATCGATCAATTCCCAATAAAACACGCGTTTGAAAATCATGATGTGCTACAAAAAAGGTGGCATGATACAAAAGAAAATCGTCTTTCCTATAAAATTTTTCTTTTTGGAGTTGGCCGGTTTTGCAATAAAGCGACACAATTGTAAGTGTAAAATTGTATATGGTAGCAGTTGTGTTAAAAATGACTTGAGATATGAAACGATTTATTTCAATTTTCATAAATAAAAACCAAGGTGTGTTCCCGCTCGAGAACGGGTCGTTCGGTTTGAGCTATCTGCTTCGTTGTGTTCATTTTAATCCAAGGAAAATTTTTACCGCGAGGATAATTGGAAAACTGAAGAAATATTCTAAATAGTATTAGGTGTTGTTGGTCTAATTAAAATTCGCATTGGGTTCGATAAACACTCAGAAACGAAAAATTATATAATAAATTTACCTTTTCCATTTCAATTATGTTTTTTCTGTATTAAAGTAACATGTTTTTACTGATGGGAAAAATTGATAAGTGAGTTTTTTTTTTCTTTGTTTCATCCATACATAACACAGGAGGCATCTCGTCTAGGGTCACAGAGGGCGGTTTTCATTATATCTCATTCCACTTCGGCATCTTCTATCTTATACGCACCATAAACAACGACTTTTTACCATCCTTCTATCATCATCACTCGGTAAACACTGGTGGAGTGAACAAACAATACTGCCTGACAAATGAAAAAAATGTACCATTCCTTTGAATACATTATGTTAAGCCATTTCAGAATATTAAACGTGTTTTTTCAATTAAATATTCCGATTTCGTATTTATATACAGTGAAACCTCGCGGTGCGGATTATCTCGACTCATTCTTATTTTTTACAAATTTACCGGACATGTTGATTTCGCAAAATATATAAGATGTGTTCTTGTCTCGCTCCAACCAGCGAGTAATCAACAGCATTTATTAGGATGCGTTCACATTAAAAAAACTTAAACCGAACACAGTTTTTTTCATTGCGACTTTGCCCTTCAATGCTTTCAAGGAGTAACGAAAAGTTTATACTGAACAGTTAATTCACGAATTTCGTTTCATTCTACAATAATATTTAATGTGATAAACAATCGAATTGAACGAACAAAAAATCGTAGTCGTACCTCATTTAGGCGGTCGTGTCTTGAACACCATCGTCTATAATCGAAGATGAACCAAACACGTGTAAGAAAAGCAGTTGTCAAAAATTAACTGAACTTTCAAAACAGTCGTACTTGTCAACATAAATGAGAGACATGAGTACCAGCATAACGCCACAAAAAATTTAGAATCGAATATACGTAACCCACGTAAATTCGAAAGCCGCGATACATTTTGAACAGACTTCGTGTGTGTTCTCCAGCAGTGGATATTGAAAATTCCACTGAAATGTGTTTTAATTCTAGCACTCAACGGCATTTCAATAACTTCTTCAACAGATCTAATCGGTAGTGATGTCCAGTAATCGTCCGATGAAACGATTGCAAAAACGAATAAATAATTGATTTTCTTTATTCATAGTAAAAACTCACGTTAAATGTATCATGTCCCACTCTATCTCCGCTAACTACTTGGCTTGTGGTACTTTCGTGTACAAAGTTGGAAGAAAAATCTTATCTATGATATTTTTAAAATTTCATGTTGGTTCGGTGGACGATAATACACATGGGAGATCAATGCAATGGAAATTGAGAAAGCAGGAAAAAGGTGACAAATAAAAGTTTCTTTCTTCTGGTAGAACGAAGCGTTTGATATTATTTATAAATCAAGAGAATATACTTGGAATTAGGAATTTGTTTCTGTTCATGTGTTTCCTTGTTCCGCCTCGCAGTAATGGTGTCTACAACGCAAGCGGGTTATTGCTCAGATACTACAGTCACTGCAGAAAGAAGTTATCCTGTTCCGAATAGGAGTCGATATATCATACTAACATACAAACCGGGGTCTTCGTAGCCACATTGGTTGCGCGTACGCTTACTAAGCGATCGAGCGTGAGTTCAAAACTCAGGGCTCTCAATTGACCATCTTTGTGTTGTTATAGAATATATACGTCCACGCAACAATCATCAGCGATGGTCGAATGAAGATCGATTCATCCATACAACTGCTCTGCTCTGCAAGACACATCGGGCTGCTGTTCTATAAATAACTCAACAATGATCAATCAACTGTCTCCGCCGTCTAACTGGATAATGGAAGAACAGAAGGAAAATTCTTACGCCTAAATGGCACACTGTGTAAATGTGTACCATATGCAATGGTATAGAAGGGAACTTTTCATCACTCTATACTCAATACTCTAACGCCGAACAATGGCAACTGTGTAATGTGCAAATTATAGATATGATAACCATGTAACATGTACACGATTAAAATTCGGCTCTGTTACAGCTAAAATGCTAACAACTAAAACAAATAAAACAAAAGGGATAAAAAAAAATATTAAATGTATTTTTCCAAAGAAAATATTGGGTTGGAGAAAAAGAAATGTCGTATATTGTGAGTATATGGCAACACTTAAACATATCTTGTGTTGTACTCATCGCATCGGGTCATACTATACGGCTAATTAAAGACGACAATCTGTGCTACAAGTGTCGTTTCGACAGTGTTGTGATTGTCCATTTTAGTCTCAAGTTATAGCGCGTCAAAGATGGAGTCCACCAAGAATTTCGCCATATTTTACGTTTTACTACCTGCGAGGTAAAACTGCAACTAAGGCGGCCGAAAAAATTCGTGTAGTTTATGGACCCGATACTGTAACGATTCGCACAGCACAGCGTTGGTTTGATCGATTTCGTTCTGGTGTAGTGGCTGTCGAAGATACACCCTGTACTGGTAGGCCAATCGTCGTGGAAACTGATGAAATCGTTGAAATCATCCAAGTAGACCAGCATGTGAGCACTCGCTCGATTGGCCAGTAACTGAGTATAGACCATAAAACCGTTTGGAGCCATTTGCAGAAGATTAGATTCCAAAAAAAGCTGGATGTATGGGTTCCACATGAGTTGACGCAAAAAAATCTTTAAGACCGAATCAACGCCTACGATGCACTGCTGAAACGGAACGAACTCGACCCATTTTTGAAGAAGATGGTGACTGGTGATGAAAAGTGGATCACGTACGACAACCTAAAGCGAAAAAAGTCGTGGTCGAAGCGCGGTGAGCCGGCCCAAACCATCGCCGAGCCCGGAATGACGGCCAGGATGGTTTTGCTGTGTGTTTGGTGGGATTGGAAGGGAATCTTCCACTATGAGCTGCTCAACTATGGCCAGACCCTCAACTCGGTTCTCTACTGTGAGCAGCTTGACCGTTTGAAGAAGGCGATTGACCAGAAACGGCCAGAAATGATCAATAGGAATGGAGTTGTTTCCCACCAGGACAACGCTCGACCTCACACATCTTTGATGATCCGCCAGAATCTACGGGAGCTCGGATGGGATGTCCTATTGCACCCACCGTATAGTCCGGACCTGGCTCCAAGTGATTATCATCTCTTCCGGTCCATGCAAAACGCTCTTGGTGATACTAAGTTGGCTCAAAAGAGGCTTGCGAATACT
Organism: Toxorhynchites rutilus septentrionalis; assembly: GCF_029784135.1. Lineage (NCBI taxonomy): Eukaryota > Metazoa > Arthropoda > Insecta > Diptera > Culicidae > Toxorhynchites > Toxorhynchites rutilus. The sequence goes on from NC_073745.1 coordinate 25,713,256, forward strand.
GGCTGTCTGAGTTTTTTGCAAATAAGGAGGGGGGTTTTATAAAGGGCGGAAATGAAGTTGTCTTCTAAATGGCAACAAGTTTGCGAACAAAACGGCGCATATTTGATTTAAATTGGATAGTTTTAAGTATGTTAAACAAAGCGTCAAATTTCGATCAGAAATACGACATTAATTTTTCCCCAACCCTATATTCGTAATGTCGATTTCCCCCGGGCACCTCGGTTTTGATGTCTCTGTTAGGGAACACATTTCGGTAGGAACAAAAGTTCCCCCTACTTTCATGTATTTGAAATGCCAATTTCTCCCAGGCAGCTTGGTTTTGATGTCTCTGTTATGGAACCGCCGCATGTGTAGTCAATTTCGACCAATCAGAAGTGGGTATTTCCGTTAGGATAGGGGGTGAAATTTTTTTATTGTTCGATAGTTAGTTTCACGACATATATTATTTTATTCAACATAAAAAGTTGTTATGAAGTGCCGTAATCGATTGACGCAAAACATTCATCAATCCATCATGAAATGAGTGAGCAATAAGCGTTTGAAATTAGACAATTTTCACGATGTGCTCGATTATCGATTTTCAATTCGTTCCCCAATATGTTCCCAAAAGACGTAATCTCACGTCAAAACAGGATAAGAGTGTCCAAGACATTACCGCCTTGTTTACGTAGGACTTGGAATTCATTGGCCAGACCGAACATTATAGTACAGGGTCTTTCAGATTAAACGCTCAGGCAAAAAATCGAATAGCTCTTTATAAAAATTTTTTTCGCTCCGTCGATGGTGACACTGCATTCCCCATTTCGGGACGATAATATTCCTTAATGAATCTTTGTTGAATTTCAATATTTCTCGTCGTCGATTACTTCCTCTGGGAGTACGTGAAGGACCGTTGCTATGTTAATAAGCCACAAAATTTGAAGGAACCTAAAGAAAAAATTACTCGGATTTTCAACAGCATCGAAGTCGTAATGTTAGAGTTATGCTTGAAGAATTTTTTTAAAAAACGTTATCGAAAAAGGGGTGGTCACATCGAAAATATCCCTGACCCCGTAAGACCCTGTAAATTTGAGAATTAAGTACACTTTAGGACAATTATTTGGTAGCTCTGATCAGAGTCTATGACATCGAAATTTCTCGTAGCTTGCATGTTTCTGCAATGACGATTTACCCAGGCTTCTAGTTTTTTTAGTCCGTGTTTGGCGAATACATTCCGGCGTGCAAATGAAGTGTTTCCGGATTAGAACTGATGAGTATTGCCCTTGGATTGTCGTCGGATATAGGGGCAACCGATGATGACTGAGGAGGAGAAAATCATTTAATTTTATACTTCTAACAGCGGTATATTAGTTTAACATTTTTGCAGATGGTCAAGAAGACGAATTCGTCCTATTCATTTGGTCAGCAGCTATGATCTCACAGGCTTGAGGCGTGTTATGAAGCGTCTTCAAATGCTCATGTTCGGTCGCATGACTCGTACGAATACCGACATTATCTCGCTGGAAAGTCCACTGCCCTTGTTTATTTTTATTGCGAGATGGTGCTTCGTTCTATTCTACTACTTTCAAATAGAACAACGGATAACCGCATTTTATCGCCATCCGGTGTCTTCTTCCTGGAAATGTTTGAGGTTCTCTAGGAATTGTAACAACACACAATAACGGCACGCTTCGAATAGTAAACATTATTTCATAACTCGCAACTGAGTGATTGCATCAACTAATGGCAAAGTGTGGTCGTGCGCTGGCGATAACTACCAAAATATTCACCAAACTCAACAAAGGTTATCAGCATCATTTGCCCTTGATTTTCTTTTCGACAAATTCGCTTACTTTTCAAAAACAGTGGGTTAGCTTTGGATTTGCTGTGTTCCGGTAATTTCTGTACATTTAATCGGGAGATAGATTACCTTCGGCCGCAACCAGATAAGATTTGTTTTCTAGCAAAAACGGGGTTATCAAAGCGCAGTCAATTAGCATGATCGAAATCCTGCTTCACTTGTGCACTAATCTTGCGATGATTTCAACGAGAACCGAATTAGCATTCCTACGCATCGCTGATTAGAGCGCTCAGCAAAGAAAGCGCTTTTCACATTAGATGGAAAAGGAGCATAAACAATCACTAGGCACTGATAATTGTGGAAGGCTGATCAATTGAAAGTATAGCTTATTGCAATTAGTATTGACCCATTTGGTTTTGATCCAATCTTCAATACTCGTTGTGAGGAAGGCTATTGTTTTCCAATTTTTGTTCTCGCCACTTCGTGACGTTTGAAGCAGAAAGTGTTTTGAACAGCCATTTGCTGCAGTCAACACTATTTTGTCTTCAGGGGGTTTGTTTATTTACCAACAACTGTCTGCGAGCCGAATGAGCACACTATTTTCAATATTGCTACTATCAAACAAACAAACAACTATCAGTGAGTGAGAATTAGAGATAACGATCGTGATTCGAATGAAGCTACTCAAGCCGAATGTTTTGTGACAGCAATTTAGCCCTATCAGCTTTTCAATTAACACGTGTCTATGGGGTTCCTGGGTCCTCGTTTATCAAGGTTACATTAAAAAAAAAATTAAATACTATCAACAGAGCTTACACCAACGCCAAACAAAAGATTCTGTTAAAATGTGTGGAGATGAACCTTGTAAACAGTCGTTGTAAACTTCGATTATTCTAGATTCTCACTTCTGTCTTCTGGAGCAATTCTATTGGGCCATATTGGCTGATAACGCGGCTTGCAATAGAAACAAACCCGCCAATTTAGAACAGCAATAAGCCGTTGATTTGTCCATTTTTCCCCTCTTTCTGTTAGTATTTGGCAATCGAACCTATGCTAAACGCATCGGTATTCGTGAGCATTCTTTGAAGACGATCCCAGGATGTGGTGTTTGTGAAGCCACGATCGGCCAACAGCCGCTAGCTGTCACGTACATCCCTCGATCGAGAGATCTTTGCCCGAGGCGTGTGGCGATAAGGACTACTTCATAAAAGCAGCCAGGGTACTGGAATTGCCTTTCAGTTCGTATGGAACTGGCCGACAGTGCTCATTTGGAATCGCGTTGAACGCGCTCGATGCCCGCTTCGACTAAGCTCTTGGAGGTGTATAGGTGATGTGATAAGGCGCTCTCTTATATGACGAACTGTTCGTTATCAGGATTCGGTGCTCGCACGGAAACTGTTTTAATTTTTGCTTTGACCTGTGATTTTGTGACCTGAAAAGCCGATAGGACGACTTCGGTGAAAAGTGCTGTGATTTTTAGTTTGAGTTTTGTGATTATATTCCGCAATTCCGTTGTTTTGCGGTAGGACTTTACTGGATATCGGTAGCTCTGTGATTTGGATGGTGCAGATTGAACTCTCCAGTGGTAGCTGCTTGGACGTGTCTGAACGACATCAACAGAACCAGTTGCAACCGCAACGGTTGCAGCAAAGGCCCGAAAATTCGCTCGATTTAGCGAGTGTCTTATTTGGGAAGTGTGGAGGTGAGTTGGGGTTGGTTTTAGATATAATGTGGGTTGAATTTGGGGGCTGCAACAGCCCAATGTTACCTCAGCAATATTGTTTTCAATTGACCAATAAATCATGTTAGTAATTGTATATAGATGAATGCTTTTAATTTTTAAAACAACTTATATTAGAATTAAATTGGCCAAATAATTTTGATAGATACTGTGTAGGACAGACGACAAACGACATTCTAGTGTAATAAACCAATAAGGAGAAAAGCATACATTATTTGAATTCAAGAATCAATGAACTGACCAAGCATTTAAAAAAAAAGTTCGTCCCTGACAGAACAAAAGCAAGTTCGCATATTTTTCAACGATATATTCTCGGCTTCTAATATTTGGTAGTGAATCTATTATCAACAATTGCATTGAGACATACACTCGATCAGGTTGAGAATAAAGTTTTGTGGTTGGGTTTGGGGTTTGAATTCATTCTTTACTGCGAACGTCTGCGTTTCTGCAATTGATCACCCACAGGATCTCTGCCAAGGAAAGAATTTGAAATTAGGGTGGCCAGTTCGCATTTGTCGCCTTTGAATTGGATTCATTACTAAACAAAGCCGTCAGTTCTTCAGCTCCCAGAGCATATGCGATTGAGCAAGCAGAAGTTTCCTGAAAACAGTTTGTTTTCCGATTCTTTAGCGTAATCGAAGTTTTCATCACGTCGGAAGTATGCCTCAATGGAATGTTCTCAGCATTTTTTTGGATGTGGATGTTCAACACATCATCAATATTTCAAATTTGTGATTCAATATAAACTATCAATTTAACTGAAAACCGAAAAGAGTTCGTGACTAACATGATACTAATTTGTGCACTTGGGTTCTGTTATTTTGTTAGGTTGTTCGAAAAATATTAGAATACCTTTTTACGATCGAAAAGAAGTATAGTTCCGAGCCCATCCGGTACGGGATAGTGCCATCCCCGATAACTCAGTTCACTCATTACAATCTTTCTCGCGAGATGCTGCTGGAATATAATGATTACAGCCTGTTATCGTTCTAGAACAGATAACTAGAAATAGTTGAAGTCGAATGATTGAAAATAATGCTTCGAATGAACAGTTTTTCGATTGTGATGTTTGGTTACAACCAATGCAATATAAATTCGCGATTACAAAGTGTGTGGCTGAAGTACTCTCGGTTGATCATTTATGACTGTATTTGTGAGAGATAATCTTGGGAACAATGCATTCCTGTGGCTTTGCGCTGCTGGGGCCATAACACCCACACTTATCAATCACAAGACACCAGCAACAGACTCATGGTGGCGAGACGCATCGTGAGTGCATACGATGAAGCAATGCAGTTGCAGGCAATGTTTTTCTTTTGAGTCGCCGGAAGAAGTGAATGTTTCTAATCGGTTTCACCCAAACTGCTTTCGCGTTCTTTCGTAGGGAAACTGCAAAGCTGTACAAAAACTAATAACGATGTGACATGCTGTTATATTGTGTCCTTGGACAATAACTGTGAGCAAAGTTTGTTTCCGTGGGATTCGTGCATAGAATTGTAATAAATGACGAATCATGAATCTTTATGGATGAGCCGGAAACTACAAAAAAATTGGTGCTCGATGCATTTTTATATAAATGGTCGACTGTCTCTAGCGTTTGAATAGTTTAACAGGAAGGTATAGGGTGCAAAATCTATATATATATATAAATGGATTTCTGTCTGTCCGTCTGTCTGATTCTTATGGATTCGGAAACTACTGAACCGATCAACATGAACATTGGTATGTAGGGGTTTTTGGGGCCGGGGAAAGTTTTCGTGATAGTTTGAGATCCCTCCCCCCTCTCTAAGGGAGGGGAGGCTGCCATACAAATGAAACACAAATTTCTACATTACTCGGGAATTAATCAAGCAAATAACACCAAATTAGGCATATTGAGGTTTTAGGGTGCAATATATATTTTTATTGTGGTTAGACTCTCCACCCCCCTCCCTAAGGGGGTGCTGCCATACAAATTGAAACACAAATTTCTGCATTATTCGAGAATTAATCAAGCAAATAGAACCAAATTAGGCATATGGAGGTTTTAGGGTGCAATAAATGTTTCTATGGTGGTTAGACTCTCCACCCCCCTCTCTAAGGGGGGGCTGCCATAAAAATGAAACACTAATTTCTGCATTACTCGAGAATTAATCAAGCAAATGGAACCAAATTAGGCATATGGAGGTTTTAGGGTGCAATAAATGTTTCTATGGTAGTTAGACTCTCCACCCCCGTCTCTAAGGGGGGCTACCATACAAATGAAACACAAATTTCTGCATAACTCGAAGACTGATCAAGCAAATGGACCCAAATTTGGCATGTGAAGGTTTTATGGGGCACGAAACGTTTCTATGGTGAATACACTTATCCCCCCCTTTCTAAGGGGGGTTGCCATACAAACGAAACACAAACTTCTGCATAACTCGAGAAATAATCAAGCACAATTTGGGATGTGAGGATTTTTGAGTATGAGAAATGTTTCCATAATTGTACGACACCCCTCCCTCCTCTGGAATGCAGAGGGGGTCCCATAAAAATATTACACATATTTCAACCAAAAATATCCCAACCAAACATGACAATTGTTTTCGGAAAACTCTGAAGAAAAAAGGGAAAATTGGGAAAATTAAATTCCCATATGTTTTACAATTACATAGTGACAAGGGCTGTTAGTCAATTTGATGTTTACGCTAGCGAAATGGATCTTTGTTCGAAACTGGAAATGTATTTTAATGTGATAAAACGCCCTCCTATATCTTCTTCTATCTATACCAAAAAAAGGATCGCCGGATGTGTTGATAAGAGCAGAACTCGAGGAAGGAATTGTCCGATTTAGGGCTGTCTTTATTCTATCATATTTTCTGTATAAAACATTGATTCCAACGGAGAAACATGTTATTTACAAGTGGTTGTAAAATCTTGAACGAGAAATGTGTCTGAAAATAATCTGATATTATAATGATGAGTTTTGTTAGAAATACTAGGAATTATAGTAAAAGGTTAATTCAACGGGGTCGAATAGAAGATCAATCAATGAACAGTTCTGCGATTGGACCCATGAACTTGCTCATAGTAAGAATACTCCTCCTCAAATTGTACCGATCAAAACGATCAAGCCTTAAAGCAACGAGGCACAATATGGACGAGGTATTGTGCTTCGTTGCTACTAGGCTTGATTGTCCTGGCTTGTCCGATTTTGCGTGTTTCACCAGTAAATGTAAATCGATTTTTCTCAATGAAAATCACATGTTATTAATACGAGTTTGGGTTTGTTGAAAAGCCCCAAGCCTCTAGTTGCTAATAATTCCATAAGGCGTTCAAATTGTTCAATTTTTTTATGTTTTTAACGATTTTCTTCAAAAAGAATTTATGATCATGGTTTGTCCAAAAAATGATCATGGTTTGTCCGATTTTAGAAATCATTATTTTTGAATGAAAAAATTCTAATTTTCAAGTAGATGTTGCATTTCGCATTGTTCGAGTTTACTGTCATCCTATTGATCCATTTATAATATAGGCTTTCTTCAGAATATTGCCTTATGTTGGGCATTTTAAAGGCAAATAACACTTAAACACAGAGAAACTTTACTTCTGCAACGCGCGAAGGACATCATGAACAAACTGTAACGCGCCTAGTGGTTGCCATAACAATCATGTGGACAAAGTAACATTAGGAAATCGGACAAACAATGATTAGAATTGAGGTCATCGAAATGTATTAATTACATGCTTAGATATATAAATCTTATACAAATGGTGCGCAAGCATGATGTTTACAATATTTGTAAGTGTTATAATCCAGAAAAGGTCTGAATACGTACCAAATATTCATCTGGTGATTGGTTAAAAGTGAGCATTAACACCAATAGAAGGTGGACTTACAGACCTTTAAAACATGTGATTTTGCAGCAATCTTTTGGATCATCTCAAAAAACAAAATGTTTTCTCCATCCTAACAAAATTAATTCCCCCTATTCGATTTCAAATCTCTCAATCCGTTCCTACTAGGGGAGATGGGGGTAAGACGGACATGTTAAGGAAAACTTTGATTGTATCTTTGGAAACTCATGTTTTTAAAAATTTAAAAGCAGTTTCTTACAGTTCAATATACTGGTTTTCGAAATAACTGGCCAAATGTTTTATAAAAATGGGGTTTTCCATGTTTTTTACAGAAATTAAAACAAGCCGAAAAGTAGAACATTTTTATCGGTGCGGGTATAATGGACATGTAGTGGGGGGAATATGGACAGGTTCATAATATACGAAGCGTAGAGGTTTATCGCTCGCCAGAGGAATAATTTCACTCTCTCTCTCAGTGTTTGTGCGTCCAATAACTAGAATAGAACAAAAAGAGAAAACAAAATAAAAAGAGTTCAATACTGTTCCCATCACTTTCCTTCATGCATTGGATGTGATTGTCCATTTCAACTCCCCCAGTGCAATTATTTCAATAATTTAAATTTACCACTTACGAATGAATTTACTTTTCCGTACATACTTAATATCGCTTCTCTAATAACTCACAAACCGAAATATAACCATCAGCAGAATTCAATTTTGCAATTAAACCACTCAAAATGCTTAATATCGAAGCCGCAAAAATTACATCCACACGCGGAATCGTGTTCGATTATCGGTTTTTGTTTCTCTATTCCACTTTTGATCAGTATTCGTTGTCATAGGATGGTTTAAATATTATAGAATAGCATGTACAAGGGTTTCCCATCAACAGAAATTTGAAATTCATAATGCAACTATACAAATCAACCACTTGTCCATTATACCCCCACTGTCCGTCTTACCCGCGGCTCTCCTACATTTTTCAGGTTACCACCGCAAAATATAATAAATAAACCACCGCTAATTACTAATAATAGAATAATTTTGAAATTGATTCGATTGTACCGATATTTTGAATCATATTTTGGACACTCAAGGTAATTGATGCAGAAAACAAATCTACGTTATGCACATGTATTATTTGGTTGATATTTTTAATAAGTTCGTTCAATATGCTTTCAAGCTTTCTGCTATGACACTATTTGATAGAAAGCATAAAAAATATTGAATGAAAGAGTTTTTCCATTGAAGCGAATAGGAATCAATAGCTTCGGACAGTATTTATAAAAAAACATATTTCGGACACTCTGTTTGCATATCGGTTTTTTGTGGTTGTAAACTCAATTTATATCTCTAATGCAATACAATGATCAAACATGTGAAAATAACAACGACTTGGCCTGTATCAAAGTGTACTGCAACCTTCCATGTATACACAAATGTCTTAAAAATTGTCTACAACCATTGATGGCTTGCAAACTTATATTAGAACTTATACACCTTTTTTTTAATTACTTTGCCCAAATCTAAAACCCTAAACCCAAACAATAATCTAAATGCTTGTCGTTTATTGATGTTTCTTTATGTTGTAGCTACATGGTTTAAAATACCGTAAGGTTTATATTGCTTAAGTGATAATTATATATTTGAATTCAAGTTATTTGTTGTTCAAAGTAATGAAATAACAGGAGCTTCAATCTTGATCCTTCATTTTTGTTATTGTAGTGAACTCATTTACTGGAGTTTCGGATGTTGTGGCGGAGGCCACAATAACGGTAGACGTTCACTCTTTGTCCTCTCAAACACTAATATCTTCTATGTTGAACACTAGATTCTATGAAACCTTAAGTCTACACTTTGCCTATAATTTGTCTTCCTGGTCTCCAAAAATATTAACCAATCACACGTCGTCGATACAATCGAGCGTGATCAAAAAAGTAGAAAAAAAGATTTGGGCCATCTGTTTGCCGTTAGAGGAAATGGGGGCATTCAACCCCCTAAGCAAATCGCTTAATATTTCCAGACCAATACTCAATAATGTTTAATCATTTTTTATATCCAAAATATATATTTTTATTAAGGCTCATAAGGCGTCAGCCTGACGGGGTCGGGAGTTCAATATTTCGACAATGTTTGCCTTACAACTATGTTAATAATATGTAACCGATTACTCGCGGTTGGCTCGAGGTTAGTATTACAAGTGTTTTCGTAATTGTGATGTTGCTGTCTCCAATGCTCTGTACGTGTGCCCGACACAGGATACTTCCTATTGGGATGCAGCTGACCATTAATCAGCAACGCCCCCCTAGTATGTACCCCATATCTAGTGTGGTGCGTCTTCTTGACTCGAGGAATCCAAAAAAATGGTCACTAGTACAACCTTTGGCTCTTGTTGAATGATCAGTGGACTGCACAACCTTTGGCCCGTGTATCTGCAGTGTGTGCAGAGTGTGTGTGTATGTATTGCCGTGACTAAGTAAAAGTTTATCGATCGGATAGGAGGGATATGAAACAGGGACACAGCGAAGGAAACATCATTAAACGTTGACATCGGCGTTTCTGAGGAACAGGTATAGATGAAGCAGAAGATCAGGATCACGGATATCTAAGATACCCCGGGGATATATTTGGGATATGTTTAATTATTATATCAAGCTTCATACTACTAAATATACCATAAAATAAAAGAGATGATTTTTGGACATTAAAACTTGATGCGGGGTGATTTGGTCCAGTGTGTGTTTAATCGAAAAAAAAACTTTAAGTAAAGTAGTTCACGATAATATTATAATCAGTAACAGTCACCAGGTGGTCGATACCAGGTGTCTTGGCCAGATCCCAGACCAGAAAAATTGCATTGAGAACATTTCGAATTCTGCATGAATCTTTTCACTGTTGTTTGAGCATTATCAAATACTTTCCATGCTACGGCAAAGAAAATCCTTCCTTGAAGGCCTGCGTTCTTCTTTCGAGCTCCTCCTTCCTCCAACGTTGTCTGTCCATCCTTTTTTTGGAATTCGGCGGCATCTGGAATCAATTAGACCAAAGAAAAGCCTCAAACCTACAGGACCAATTCACCCCACAGAAACGTGGCCATATCACCCCACACAGCATGCAAAAATGTAAATGCAATTTATTTCATTTATTGTTATCAAACTTACAGTTTTGATGCATCAAATTGTTCCTCTTCTGTAGGCGAACACAACTTTATTACACGCTTTATCAATACACGAAATTCGGATTTTTCATTTTTTCATAATAACAAAAGTTGCTTCACTCTCAATGCTGTAACTCACGAACCAATCGACCGATTGCTCTCAAATTTTGACACATACTCATTGAAAGATGATGCTTTGTGATAGTCAAGTAGATTTTTGCAAGAGGTGCCATCTAGACGCAACCTTATGAACTTTTCAGCCGAACTGTTATACATAGTAGACTATATAGAAGAATTAGGTGTAAGAGTATTCCTTCTGTTCCATGTTTCAATTAGGTCGGACAGTGGAGACAAATAACATGATCATTGTTGTGTTATTAGTAGTACAACAGTCTGATGTTTCTTGTGCAAGCAACTATAAAACACAGAGATGGTTAGTTGAGGGCCCTGGGTTTTGAACTCACGATCGATCGCTAAGCAAGCGAACGCTCAACCAATGAGGCTACGAAGACCCCCAATGTTTGTCCTCACCGGCAGTAATTTCGAAGTCCTACGTTAATAACGCAGTCGTGTTTTGGATATCACCCTTTCTTTTAATGTTTAAGCGATAAGATTTGAATTATCGCACTTAAATGGAAACCTGTTACATTCATCAATTCTTTAGGATTTTTGTGATTTTTAGATGCTAAACAATCCGCGATGACAGATGTACAGTGTATACGTCTGGTGGCTACTTTCAAGTTCAGTACCATAATTTGGGTACTAAACTCGAAAGTCTAATCTCTATCAGATTAGAAGGCACGAACTCAGGTTTGAAATACTAAATTTCAATAACATTATGCAAACATTTTCACATAATGTTATTGATTTACTCGAAATACGTATTCCTGAATCTTATTCAACCATTTGTCTGTACATTTTCCAATACTTTTACTGATTTTACTCGTGATTTTGCAGTGAAATTAAAAAAGATAGAGGTGGGGTGTCAAAGTACGAATTGTAGTGCGGTTAGTGAGCTTTAATTAAGTTGATAGAAACATTCAAGTTTATTATGTATTTTTTGCATAAAATTAAGAATAACACCTTAGAAACCACCAACTTTTTCACTTCTAAAATGTTACTTAAATCAATTAATTTAGATTAAAAAATAAATTATAATATCTGAATTATAAAATCCACAAACGTTTCACAACTGCATCCTGTACGAAATTCTCTCATATTTCGAATTGTCCTGCGTAGCGAAGTTTTTGAATTAGAGCCAGTTTGAGGCAAACAGAGCCCGAAACAGAAGAAAAAAATTCAATAATTCTGTCATTGTTGAAATTCGAACATATGCGAAGAAGGATTTTTTTCATCTAATATGATCCTCTATCACCTCTCGAAAGGATCCAGATTTTTTATGTATGAAAAAGGTATTTTATGAATTTTAGGGAATCACAATTTTATTCTTCTTTTATATTAAAAAAAAAACAAAAATATATGTATAAAAACAAATTTAAAAAAATCTTTTAGTTTGGGCTTGATTATATATAGAATTCGATTATATACACGAAATCCGTAATTGTACACAATCGAGTTCGCCCTGTAATATGAAACTATTACTAAACACAATTTTTGTTGATTATCTCATAATCTGCATAAAAGTTGGTACGCATATTTGAGACAAAAAAACAGGAAGTGGGTTATATCTATGGTATAACCGCAAGGGTGACGTAGGACTATCGTTGATTTAGAGATCATTTGTATGAAGTTGAATCTGAATTCATTCTGAATGAATGAATATTTGGAGAACTTCGAAAACGAGAGCGTTACGTTGGAGGCACAAGGTTTTATGCATCCAATATTGGATACGGAAATATCCTACTGATGGGGAAGAATAATCTTCAGAAGCTATCCTGTTGATTGCGATTGATTGAAAAATCACAAAACCCAATGTATTTGGTCACAGTGTTACATGGATAGAAAACATTAAAATAAACTCTTTCATATGAATGTAATTTTAAATTCCCAGAGGAATTGGCAGATTATATTCAGTAACGATTAGATATTTTCACATTTTCCTCGATACTGGAAGCCCACCAGTGGTTAATGCTAACTCGATAACCATCTGTTAATAGCACTTGATTGAAACATATTTGGTCACAGTGTTACATGGATAGAAAATATTCAAATAAACTCTTTCACATGAATGTATTTTTAAATTCCTAGAGGAACTGGCAGATTATTTTCCGGATCTTTCTCGATCCAAACGGAAAGAATTCCGTGCGTGTATGTGTGTGTGTGTAGCGGCTGCTTCGAGATCTTCCCGGGGAACCGTTTGTAGCATCACTCTCCTCCTGATGGATTCCCTTCTGGCCTAAGGTGCACAAACAGGCTCTTGGTGACACCGTTCCTCCGTTCCGCGCTTTCATGATAAATGAAGAGCTTCACCACAACAGCGACAACATGCTCCAATCGCTGTTCAATTAGAACTGAGTGGATTTCCGAGCGGCGCTCGCTTATATACCGATTGGTGATTTCAATAGCCTATTTTGAAAGCAAATTTAAGACTATTGAAACAAGTTTTTGGATCAGAAAGTAACAAGTATAGAACGTGTAGACATTTTATCTTTCGAATGAAGTGTTTATCATACCATTTCGTTCAGTTGTTTAGGAGCTATTAACACTCAAAATCTCGGTCTCCGGCGTAACGCTTTCGTTTTCGAAACTTTGATTTTACACCCCGGTATAGAAATGAAAGACGTAGTCCTACGTCAAAAAATTTTATTCATAATTTTCATATTAACCCATTTTAGGCCAAGCGTTCGAAAAATCGAACAGCAACTTTGATAATTTTTCATGTCTTTGGAAAGCTATCTTATGGTAATATTTTTGCACAAAAAGATAGCTTTATTTATTAGCTACTACTAACTATGAAGTTCATTCAGTTTTGTATAACTTTATTGGGGAATAAATTCGATATAAAGCAAGTATGTTTGGAAGGTGTTCTTACTTTTAATTAAAAAACCCAATAACATACAAAATTATGTGAACTTTTCTACAGTATTACTTTGACAAAAGAACATACATTGCGATATGGGGCAAAAATCATTCGATTGAGCCTCGTAAAGGAAAATAACAGCCGGGAAAATTGAGTGTTCGAAAAATCGAACGTTGGCCATAACGAACATTTTTTCTGCTGACTTAATACCAACACATCTAACCCCTGCAGCGTGTGTTGGTTCATTTACTTTGGAAGACGGAAGGTTTTTCATTTGTTTTTGCATTTTCATCTGTGAATGTTTGCAAATATCAATTAATTCAGTAAAAATTATTGAAAATCCTTAACCTTAGGTGATGGCGACCCGTAGAATTTCGTGTGTGGAGGAGCTGGAGGAAATGATCAGTACATGTAACGAGGATTTTAATGAGATTGTTGGTGTAAATATTCTTCCGCCTGACCGAACAATAACCACCCAACTCTCGATTACATTGTTTTTTTCGCATCATTTTGGTATTTTACAGGTTTTGGAAAATGAATAATAGGAAAGAAATAATTCTTAAGCATAGACATTTCTCCATGGCCAACAATAAAAGTAATAGGTTGAAATTACATGAAATAAGAAATGTCATATCTCACCTTAGGTGGATTAATTAAGGTTTATACTTAGAGACTTCTTTCCTCCTGTGCTTGTTCGTCCGTGAATATAAAATTGATGCATTTATGAATACCGTATATTTGCTAATTGAACTGATTTTCAGTTCGCAGATGTTTGTGCTTGCAAAAAAAAAAAAAGTGCGGATTTCGGCCAATGTTCGATTTTTCGAACAGTCATTTCCCGGAAAATGGAAGATTAGAAAAAACATAATTCTTGAACATTGAGGTTTCTTTAGCATCAATAATCGAAATTAGACCAATGGCTTTCGTAAAAAAATATTTTTTACAGCTTGGTCGTTAATGGGTTAAAAGTTTGTTCATTCCAAATGAAAAGCCTTCACCTTTTTCGCCTCACTAATTGGAGGAAGAAGAACCGTCAATGTCGTCAACGTGAATACGCTGTAATTGTATTTTGAGTGAGAATTTCAAATATACACTTGTAAAAGTTAACCATCTACAAACCAACCCCGCCTTAGACAGGCTTCACGGATTTTCTTTTCAAATTATTCAGACATTATTTTAAATGTTCACCCCCACTGGGCGTCTTTAGATTGTTTTCATCTATCACATATTATTACAGAGACGGTAAAATCGTTCGGATTCCTGGTTTTAGTAAGCTTTTAGCTGAGATACAGGGTGGGCCATTTAAAGTGGAAGGATTTGTTTTTGCAATAGCAAAGTGAAGAAGTGGAATTTAAAATTTTTTTTTGAAATTCATTTATTTTGGTCCAAGGAGATTTGTTCTAACTACTTTTTGATTATGATATCTCGTAAATGACCGCCTCTGGCCTTGACCGCAAAATGTGCCCTTTTTTTCGGCATTTTCCATCACTTTGCCCAATGTTTCGGCCGATATGGCAGCAATTTCTTGTCGGATATTGTCTTTCAGCGCAGCCAGGGTCCTTGGTTTACCAGTGTATACCTTGGATTTTAAATATCCCCATAAAAAAAAGTCAGGAGGCGTCAAATCAGGTGATCTCGGTGGCCAGTCATAATCGCCGTTTTTCGATATTAATCTTCCGGGGAACATTTCGCGCAATAATTTGGTCGTGGCAGCCGCTGTATGGCATGTAGCGCCGTCCTGTTGGAACCAGTAATTGTCCAATTCATTTTCACGAACAAATGGCAATAAAAAATCGGTTATCATTTTTATTTTTCCACGCACGTTTAGTTAACACATTGAGAAGTTATTTTGAATGTACAGCTGAACAATTTCAGCGCGTTGTTTAGGTGTGTATTGTTCCATGGTTAAAATTGCTATGACATTTGTTAATCTGACATCTCTGTCAAAAGTTATGGTGTTGCCAGATGCTTCCACTTTAAATGGCCCACCCTGTATATAATTTTAATTTTATTTTATGTTATAATATATTTATAGTCTATGTACAATTCATTTCCTTTTCGTTTACTTATTCATCTTGTAACAATTTCCGTTGTGTGTATCTGAGAATAAGATGTGTTATTGTTCATTTACATATTCTCATCGGACGTCAGTGAAATTGGTGATTATGGGTATCCGAAGCGTTTCTAGTGAACGAGGGACTTTATAGCGTTATGCACACACATATATATTGGTTTTATGCTGGCAGCTTTCTGCTGGGAGTATTTTATGTTGAAAGTCTGAAATTCGAAATAAAAGTGGAATGGAAATAAAAAAAATTGGGTCTTAGAGGGTTAAAGTAGGAGAAAATTTTTTTTAACAAAAAATGCTTAAATTTGAACGGGAATTGAATCTGAAGCTGTTATTCATCACGATATGAGTGATAGACATTAACGCCGATAACAACTCGGTCAAGGTAACTTCGTCCTATGCTGTGATCCATGCTACATAGCAAGGATATTTTACAATATTCACAATTGTATTGTCTAATGGTATATTTATAATTTGTACCAAATAAGCCGAAATGGTGTGCCCCCGTGGTCGAGTGGTTAGCGTCTCATGCCGGGTGTTCGGGTTCGATTTCCGTTCTGGTCGAGGGATTTTTCGTCAAAGAAATTTCCTTCGACTTGCACTGTGGTCACGCGTATTCTAGAGCTTGCTACACCAGAATACATTCAAGGCGTGTAATCCGGCATAGAAATCTCAACTAAGTACTACTAATGGCGCTGGTAATACCTACGTTGAGAAGGCAAAAGTTCCACTGGGAACGTAAGGCCATCCAAGAAGAAGCCAAAATAGTTATCAAACGATGTGTGCTGAAACTTCTGAACAGGGGGAGATCAAAGAACTTTGTGTACAGATGAAGAAATCCAAAATTTTCTACAATATAACAAAACTTTAACACTATAATATTTTCGATGTATCAAATTTGTAGTTTTAGAGAATAATAATATTCTGTCGAAGAGTAATGTAGCCTAATAACACAAATAAATTCTGACTTAACAGAATCCAAATAAGATCGCAAAGCTTGTGCTTGTTTATTTTCTTGAACAAACAATTTATTCGTTATCAATCAACACCTAATTAATTTATATCCTTTTCTCTTCCGCCTTTCAGACACAAACAACATGGCGTGTCTCCCACAGGCTGCGTTCGCAGTTCACAAACTGCGCAAGCAGCAGAACGAGAAGGACCTCGCCGTCGCTCGACTCACCACGGACAAGCAGGATGTGCCACGCTATATGAACAACCAAAGTGAGTAGCCGGTAGCATCTAGAAGTGTGTCTAAATTTGCTAATCTTCCGAAATTGTTTTGTTTCCAGCACTTGACCTCACCCCGGTCAACTACAGCGATAAGTTTATGAACAGCATCTGGGGCTTGTACAATCGCTACTCGCCGCATAACTTCAAGAAGAACAACGGCTCCGTTCAGCAGTACTTTGGCATGCAGCAGCCGTAAGTCGTTACCGTTTTCAGCAGTTCGTAAATCTAGTTGCTTACCGTTATGTTTTTCTCCACTTTTGTAATTTCAGTTTCGCTGTTGCATGCGCCGCCTCGGAGGAGTCGAACTCCGATGCGAAACAAAATCCAATGAAGTAATGTCCATGAATGGAGGTCCTGCAAGACCATAATGATGATTCCATATCCTTTATACTAGTACTATAGAGCTATTATCATGGAAGGTGTTTTATTAGTCATCAAAATTATGAATTAGTGAGACTATAAAAATGTGTTAAAATTATGTTGTTATTTGTTATTCTAGCAAAATTTGCAATTTTGTATTATTGAAAGGAAAGAAATGTCTTCGGAGCACACAAAGTTGATAACCGACTTTTTGAACTACTGAATATCTGCTAGCATCTCCTGCCTTTTCCCTGCACACAATCTCAATCTCCATCAGCTGAAATCCCAATAGCAAAGTCCAATCACGAGTGCTGGGTGGTAAACAAACCTTGACAATGTCACCCGCACTTATAGAACAATAGCCCCATAGGAAAGCGAAATGGCAGAGCCACCCACAGCGCCTACAGAGGGATGCAACGCTCCCAAGTTCTAGGAAACAGAGAATGAGCGAGTGAGAGAAATCGGCGGGAGAATGCTTGTAGAGAGCAAACATCCCCTTTTTCCAGGAGATCAATGTTGTCACTCCTGGAAAATCGCTTGTCACAGTCAGTTCCGTTTCACAAGTGCGTGGAAAGACGTTGCGAAGGTCGCAGGTTTCGTAAGACAGCTCGCGGTCGCGTTTGGATTGTATAAAACGGAAAAGAAAGCATTTTGAAAGTTTCAAATTTGCTGCTCCGCCGGAAAGGAAATCGTTTGAAAGTGACGATCATAAGTGGAAAAGTGCGGTGCTGGTGTTAGCTGAGGCAAAGCGGGCTTAGCAGGAATTTTCACTTGAGCAACGGTTGAATAAAAGGCCTCAAAACGGAGCACATAACGAAAATGATGGATTTCAGCGGTGGTGCCTACGGAGGAGGCAAAGCTGGCGGGGCGTTCGATCCTATCGCCTTCGTGATGCGACCAACTGTGATTCTACGAGCCGTTTGTTGGGTGAATATCGTTGAAAGTTTAGCAATTCCTCCCTGAATGTTGGGTCCATTTTTTGTATTTCCGCATGAAACGGAAAATCGATTTTCTAATAGTTGAGGGTGGCTCTCGCGTGATCTTCCTCTTCGGTATATTTGGGTAACGTGTATGCTATTTGCTATCTCTCGCGCGCGCTCTCTCTGTCATTTTCCATCGAATATTGTCTAGCGGACGAATCCATTCGCGAGAGAGAAACAGAGAGAGTGCATGTAAACATACTCTTGTTTACGTTGGAACCATTTAGCACCAGACGTTTGGATGTGGGTGTGGGTGGATCGTAACCATACATTACTGGGAACTGAGATTGAGCGTGTGAGTACCGATGGATATTTTTCTTGCATTGTCATTATGTGAGACCAGTGGCGCCAGTAGTCATGATGTGTTGTATCGTTTTTTCGAATGCAGTTTCTTGCAATTCAATAAAAATATGTTTTTCAATGTTCATTTTTGACGTAGGATTACGCCTTACATTAAGGGTGCCAAATCAGAAAACAGGTGACGTTTTTATGAAATAATGTTAACGTTAATAACTATTTTTGCTGCGAACGGATTTTAACGATTTGCATACCAATCGAATCGGAAACTTTCTAAGATTTGTTTGATATGCTATATATTACAATCCCATAGTCTGTATATGGTTTAAATTGATAAAAATTGGAAGCATTCCCATTTTCTCATACATTTTTTCTGACCATTTGGGTGCTTTCCGAACAGAGCTGTCAATAACGAGCAACTTATGCAGTCGCTAGAATAGAAACAGTCGGAGACGAATGAATCGTTGAATTTAAAGTCTCCGTAAATAAAGGAAAAGAAGAAGAAGAAGAATAGAAACAACGAAGGGAGATAGAAGAAACAACGAAAGGGGAAGAGAGAATATTTGCGGTGTAAGTAATCTGTCGCTAGCGTATAAGTATTGCATCTCCTCTGAGGAAAATTCTTAGAACCTTTCTGTGCCCGAAACAACAAATGTCACTTATTCTGCTCGTTTTGTGTTTTATGTTTCCCCTCGACCTGCGAATATTTCACTTGAAGTTTATCGCTGCAAATGTGTGCATCTGTTAGATGCGTGTTTGATGCTTGTTGAATGGCGATGCACGGAAGATGCCTCTCGTGATATACTCAGTGCAATGCGTGCATTGATATAAACAATTAAATTGCGACATATGACCAATTAGTGTATTGTTTTCGCAAAGGCAAGAAAGAATCGTTGCTTCTCGAAATGATTCTACAATACCCCGCAAGCCATTAAACCATTTCAGGGTCCCGGAACTTTTTACCAAAGAGTTATTTATGAACTTTCGACGTATTCGCAAATAATATCCGAAATGATAAACCAACAAATTTCGAAAAAAAAAGGATTGCGTAGTCCTACGTCCTAGGCGGTCGTGTCTCGGATACAACCCCTCGATTTTTTTCGTTTTTACTGAAATTTACTTTTTCGATGCGGTTAATATTTACTGAAGGTTACTTTTTCGATGCGGGTAATATGGACATTAGAGTGGCAGCGAAAATGGTCATGTCAAACTTCAAAAACCGACCATGTACATTTTGTTTATTGACTCAAAAAAAATTACCTGTGCAAAGTTTTAACTCAATCGGACATGATTTAGGGGTGCCTCAAAGCGCTCAAAGTTTTGATTTTTTTATCCTCGAAAATATTTCAAGGGGGGAGTAAAGGCAAATTTGGAAAAACGATTTTTGTTTTCGATGCCAAATGACTTAAAAACGCATGAAACGTCGAGATCTGGTGTCATCTCGAAAAAAAATTTTTGGCCGACAATCGATCTTTTGGGACTTAGCCTTAGAGGCAATGAAGGTATGGAAAAAAATCGAATTTAAAGAACCGACCATGTACCTTTTGTTTATTGGCCCAAAAAATGATCTGTGCAAGATTTCATCTCAATCGGACATGATTTAGGGGTGCCTCAAAGCGCTCAAAGTTTTGATTTTTTCATCCTGGAAAATCTTCCAAGGCGGGGGGAGTAAAGGAAATTTAGAAAATCTGGCTCATCTGAGCGGCTCTTTTTTGAGCCGAGACTCTTTTGAACCGTGGCTTTTTTGTTAGCCGAGGCTCTTTCAAAAAGCGGCTCTTTTTGAGCCGAGACTCTTTCAAGGAGCAGCTCTTTTTAGAACAATGGTTTTTATTTTAGCCAAGACTCTTTCAAAGAGCGTCTCTTTTTTGAACCGCGGCTTTTTTTTTAGCCGAGACTCTTTCAAAAAGCGGTTCTTTTTGAGCCGAGACTCTTTCAAAGAGCGGCTCTTTTTTGAACCGCGGTTTTTTAAGCCGCCACTCTTTCGTAAAGCGATTCTTTTTTGAACCGCGGCTTTTTTTTAGCCGAGACTCTTTTGAAAAGCGGCTCTTTTCTGAACCGCGGTTCATTTCTAGAGAACCGTTAATCGTACGCTCGTTCTGACGAACCGTCACAAATGAGCGGCTCGTGAGCGCTCGCCCATCTCTACTTAATATCGCTTCTCTTTTAACTCACAACCCGAAATATCAGCGAATTGAATTTTGATATTAAACTACTCAAAATGCTTAATATCGTAGCCACTGAAATTACATCCACACGCGGAATTATTTATGATTTTCGGTTCTTTTCTACTTCTGATCAGTATTCACTGCCATACGGTGGTTTAAATATTATAGAATAACATGTAAAAGGTGTTCTCATTAACAGAAATCTGAAATTCAAAATGTAACTATACAAATCAACCACCTGTCCATATTACCTCCACTGTTCGTATTACCTGCACTTCCACTATAGACATCATCTTAAGGCTTAACCTTTCAGTTTTTGGAATATTCCACGAACATATTTTTATCTTGGTGTTTGTAGATATATATAGTGGACAAAAATATCGAAAAGATATAATTCTGCAGGACCTTTCAACGCAGAGATATTTTTATTTGAATGAAAAAAAATTGTGCTAGACGGTGTTTGTGGGTGTGGAGTGTATGTAGGGAAAGGGCGGTAAAGACTAAAAGTAAACGTTGAATTTTTTTCGTGAGATTCACCTAACATATATAGCTATCTCACCACAAATTGATAGTCTAAGTTTCTTTTGAAAATAAAATTTATTTTTGAGGCAGAAATTATTCAAAATGAATGTGTCCGGCATCTTTGAGAAAAATCCCCGAGCTCCGAGAACGAACAACGACGCAACCCAGAAATCATTCTACATCACACCATTTCATAATGAACAGACTGAAGATGACATCAAGCAGTACCTCCGTGAAACAATCAATGCTGACGCTGATACAATCGAATGTGTTAAACTAGTCCCGAAAGGTAAAAACGTGAGTGAACTGACATTCGTGTCATTCAAGCTATCCGTACCAACTGAAATAGTAGCTCAGGTTAGCGATACTTTCTACTGGCCTGAAGGAGTAGAAGTACGAGAATTTCTTCCAAAAACGACAAATCTCCTTTGAATGTACGACCACCTTTGTTACTAGTGTGAATGAAAGCGCAGTTGTAGCGCCAGTAATCTCGATTCAATCAAATGAATGCACTATTACACGCTCTGTGTCTGATCAAATGTTTTGTTATGAATTTAAACAACGCGACATAAGTGATTTGGAAATGAAAGTAATCGTTGAAAAGATTTCCAAAAATTTTGTTAAAATTGGGTTTCAAAACGCTCGTAGTCTCCTAGCAACCATTGACAAATATCGACTGTTTTTTGAATTTTCTAAGCTAACAGTAATTGGGATTGTTGAGACTTGGCTGAAACAATCCAACACAAATAAATCTGTGGAATTGAATGGATATAATATAGTTCGATCGGATCGTTACTCGAAGACAAAGCAACGAGGAGGCGGTGTAGCGTTGTATGTGAAGAAAGGTATGAAATATTCGGTCGTTGCTCGATCTAAACCTGGGAGTGAAATCGATTTTTTATTTTTAAAACTTAAATCTTTTGTGTGGCATTGTTTACAGGCCACCAGATAGCGCCATTGGTTTGATGAATGGGATTTACCTGAGAGAGAGGAGCCAGCTGAATGACAGATAGTTTGTTTTCTTCTTATTCTTTTTGCGCTTTCTCATCAAGAAAATTCAAATCGGACAATTTCAATCAAGCAAGTTGTTGTCATTCATCTATGAGAAAAGTGTTCAAACTTGACGTGAATCTTTGTTTGTGAGTACATTTGTGCGTTTTTATCCTCGATTTGGTTTTTGACGTAGGACTACGTCTAACAGGAATATATGGGGGGAAAACGAAAATTTGAACACTGATCATGTGGGATACAATGAAAGATGTACTAGGTCAGCCCACATCATGGCTTCCAGCAGCATCGGCCCACTCAAACAAGTTTCTTTTACTTCTGACTATTTCGATATAGTTGTCCTGAAGAATTATTTCGATGATTTCTAAAACAATATCCGAAATAATAAGCAAACAAATTTTTATGATTCCTTTGCCGGATGAGATCTTGCGTGAATTTATGGGTGTTTTCGGCTCATTTGTGACTTTTTCCGATCGTTCATTTAGTTTTCGCGAATTCATTCATGGTTCCCGGATTAAAAGTCAAGCTGGGCGTGAAGAAGGCATTTTCCAGCGGCGAGAGCCGTTTTCTTCGATTGAAAACAAAAGGTGTTTCGAATGTTTCGTTTTGCGGCGGTTGCTATCACTACGCTGTCAAAACATTACCGGTTCGGTTCGGATTATTGTAGCTGTTCAGCGAAAGGTGGTGCAGACACAAATTTGTGGATTATTAATTTGGAAACGATGTTTTTCACAGCATTTGAGATGAAGTTTTGCTCTTGGCACCAAACAATCAACATGCTAATGTTGAAGGTGAAGGTTTACTCGGATGTTTTATTGCTTCACTGCTTTGATAATGGTTTGCGCGTTTAGTTTGTCTACATTACATCTGCACTGTATATAAATATGAAACAATGAATTACGTATTTTGAGCTTGTTTTTCTGAAGTGAAATAACTTGACCTAAATTCGAACAAATGAAAATAAACCAATATTTATATTTTTTTATCTCGAACCGCCCGAACAGATAGTGAAGGTGAACCAATCAGTCTCGTCCACAAAACTAAAAGGTGTGATATAATTAGCTTCACCATATCAATCTTGATCAGCGATAACATGATCCATTCGCTATACAATCATAATTGAGTGGATTTCCAAGCTGGCACCTGCTTATACAGATTTTTGTGATTTCAATAGCTTGCTTTCAAAGCAATTTTTGAGCTATTGAAACTAGTTTTTGGATCAATAACTAACAAACATTAGACATTCTATCTTTCGAATGAAGCGGTTAACATACCATTTCTATCAACTAACAATGCTCGAAATCCTGTTTCTCTAATGTAACGCTCTCGTTCTTAAAGCTTTGAACTTACACCCCAGTATAGAAATGAAAGATGTAGTCCGACGTCAAAATCATTTTCACATAAAATTTCTTGCAATAAAATGTTATGTTAAAATTTTCTACATATTTCAATACTTCCCCTTGGTTCACCGTGACTGGTTCGCGCTGACATAAGGGCCATCACAACAAACGCGAGCTGGCTCCTCTCTCTCAGGGATTTACGAGCTGGTTTCAGACATTTCATCGACAGAATCTAATATCATGCTGATGGGAGATTTCAACATCAATTTACTTGATACTGACTTGCCGAAAACTCGCATATTGTTCGACAACCTACATTCGTTAATCTTTAAAATTGTTCCCTCATCCCCAACATGCCACAAACGTGGATGTCGCTCGTCACAGATTGATATTGTGAGTGGAAACTGTCTAAGTAAAGTGAACAATTGTTATCAGTCGGCGATGGCTGGAATTAGTGATCATGATTTCTTATGTGTGGATTATCGCGTTAAAAATAAGAAATTACCACCTGAAGAACACTGGTATCGAGACTATAACAAGATTGATCTTCATGCATTCACACGTGATCTTAGTCACTCGAACTTCAATGCAATGTATTGCTGTCATAATGTTGATGACAAATTGGCTGTTTTCAATGATTCACTCCTAGCAGTGATTCAGAGACATGCACCAATTACGAAAAAACTAATTCATGATCCTTGTGCCCCGTGGATCAATTCCCAAATTCGACGATTTTTTAAGAACAGATCTGAAGCTTATGAATGTTGGAAGCAAGATAAAGAAAATGAAACAAAATGGAACACTTTTGCTCGATTGAGAAATATAACAAACCGTCATATCCGTTTATCTAAGCGAGAATTTTTCACTTCTCAACTGAATGCAAACCTTCCAGCAAATAAACTATAAAGCGACTTGGCCTCAAACGAACTCCAACTGGATCCCCTGGAATTGACGTTTCAGCAACGAGTTTGAATAACTTTTTCATCTCTCATTATGTTCCGCGTACTCTTACCGAGTTTCCATTAGAAAATAGTTTTACTACAAAATTTTTCTTTCCAAGGTATTACCACAGATGAGGTTCTTACTGAAATTACGTCTGCTTCATGTAACTCGGTTGGAAATGATGAAATTCCACTAAAAATATTAAAGATGTCTCTCTCAGTAACGCTACCGTACATTACTGATATTTTCAATTGTTGTGTCACGACATCAACTTTCCCAAGCATGTGGAAAATTGCTAGAGTAGTTCCGATTGGAAAGGTTGATAATCCTGTAAACGAGTCAGAGTACCGACCAATTAGCATACTGCCAGCCATCTCTAAAATTTTTGAAAAGATTCTTTCAAACCAGTTGAACGAATATTTAAATAGGAATGAACTACTTTGTCGCTTTCAATCAGGCTATCGTAAAAACTGCAGCACTACGACCGCCTTGATAAAAATTGATAACGATATTCGACGCGCACTGGACAAAAAGATGTTAACTGTATTAGTACTGCTTGATTTCAGTAAAGCGTTTGATTCTATAAATCATCTGTTACTTTACAAAAAAATTGCACGCTGTTTTATGCTGCATGGATCTGCTGTTGCATTGATATCAAGCTATTTGTCGAACCGCTCTCAATATGTTGACTTCAACGGTACAAAATCTGATATTGTCCAGGTTGAAAGTGGCGTACCTCAAGGGTCGATCTTAGGCCCTCTACTATTTTCCATGTTCATAAATGACCTGCCTAACCGTATGAACTACTGCATGGTTCACCTGTATGCCGATGACTGATAGTTATACCTGTCAGGTAAGCTGAATGACTTAACGAACATTGTAAACATGATCAACATTGATATTGAAAATATTATTTCTTGGAGCAATAACAATGGACTAATCCTCAATGCTTGTAAGACTCAAGCTATAATTTTTAAATCAAGACACATGGATGTACATGGAGCTCCGTCTGTCAAAATGGATACCAAGAACATAAGTTACTCGGAAGTTGTGAAAAACCTAGGCATCTTAATGGACAGTAGCCTAAACTGGAAAGCTCAGACTAATGCAGTGTGTCAAAAAGTGTACTATGCGATGCTGACCTTGGTGGCTCTCAAACAATTTACCCCTCAGCATATCAAATTGAAACTTGTTCGAGCATTAATCATTCCACTATTTGAGTATGGAGATGTACTTTATACTAAATCAATGAGCGAAAATTTTTGCAAATTGCAATTGGCTTTTAATTCATTTACCAGATTTGTGTATGGACTCAATAGATTTGACCATATCTCTGAATTTTCAAAATCAATCCTCAACTGTAGCTACAGCGAATATTTGGATTTCCGAACGTGCACTATGACTTTTAAAATGCTAAGAAATGCCCCAAAATACTTGGAAAACCTTTTCGTTGCGTCATCACTTCCACGAACTCATAATTTGCTACTCCCAAGATGTGAAACAAATATTTTGAGAGTTTCTTTTGAGCATCGAGCAATAAGGCTATGGAACAGCCTTCCACGAACGATCAAATCAACAACATCATTCCATAAATTCAGAAGAGCGTGTAAAATGCATTTATGTGAATAGATTCCTTATAGATAGCGGTAGTAATACATACTTTGAGAACCATTATTAGGTTACTTGTATTATGAATTTTATAGAAATAAATTAAAAAAATTAAAAAATATAAGAATGAGTCGGGAAAGACAGACACTAACTGAAAATCCAAGCTTATGTACTCGATATGTTTTGGAGGTCTTCAAATAGGCCTCGTCAATGAACGAACAAAAAGTCTTGACTAAAATCACCTAGAAGGGCTTGTATTTTTTTCTCATCTTTTCATGTTAATAGCTAATAGTTAATAGTTAATACATTCAGAATGACAAATTCGGATTACATTTTAAAAAACGCTCTACTGATTCGTCCATGTACTCTGGTTGCTCTTGCAAACGTAGTTGGTGAGCATCTGTTTAAAAAGAAGGAGGAGATAATCAGGACATTTTGTTTAAAAAAAAAGTTTGTTTTTACCGTCGTTGGCGTGTCCGTCTTACCCGACTTCATTAGTATTTTGTTTTCATTATATTTCTGGAGTAAAAATGAGAAAACTTCACCGATGATTCGATAAAATAGAAGAAAAGTTATGGTACAACACTCTCGCAACGAAAAATACCCCAAAAAATTACTCGATAGTAATGAGAACCTTATTTTCTGCAGACGAAAATTTACATCAAGCTGCTCTTTGCCAATGAGAATGGTCATCTCTAATTTCAAAAAGTTACCTAATAAAAAACGTTCACCACCTCGAAAAAACACCCTATGCCAAAAATCAGCTCAATCGGACTTAAGGGAGAGTGGCGCAAAGCGGTCAAAGTTTGAGTTTTTTGAAAATCGAAAAATCACCCAAGGGGGGAGGAAATCGGGGTTTTCGAAAAAAAAATATGCCAAGTGTCTTAAAATTGCGTGAAACGTCGAGATCTAGTGTAATCTCAAAAAACATTTTTTGTCAAATATCGACACTCTGGAACTTTGCTTTTTTTCGGAATACGAGACGAAACATATGATTTTGGATACCAATTAAAATAGTTATCTCGATTTGTCATTTGGAACTTGTTGCGAAATGTTGATTTGCACGATGAAATACCGTATGTTCCAGAGTGTCGATCAGTCTTCGGAAAGCAACGCGGTGCTGATGTGCAACTTTTTGTTTTGCACCCAGTTGAACTCTCACTCCTTGCGCACACCTGCGCCCGGACGAATCAACGCGCACCGAAACAAAGTTGAAATGTTTTGTTTCAACACCGTTCGCTTTAAAGTTCGAACATCCTTTCTGCACCGTATCCTTACACCGGTGTATATGTCCAATTTTAAACCGCGCTCGAATCTTGTTTGTTTGTTTTGCTTTCTCTGTTGAGGCGGTGCGTATGGGGACGCGCTGTTGTTTTTATGCTTTGCCTAGAACGAACAAAGACAAAGCGGGCGCTAGAATTTGATGTGTATGTGTGTGTATAGAATGAGACGCGCATCACACAAGTGAGAAGAAATGTTTAGTATCTGAGTTCTGCGCCGGGTACATTCCGTGCTGTCGTGTTTATGAATTTTGTGCCCTTCGCACCAAGATAGAATACAAGTTTTCTTTGAGCGCGCGCTGATGAAAATTAAACTCAAGCGCAGCACTGAGTTTGTTTTCTGAAAACTGGTGTCGATTTTTGTTATGTGATAAAACCTCAACTTAAAAAAAATATATTTATGAAAAAAAAATATGGTCCCGATACCATGAACACTATAAGACCCATATACAATCAATAATCACGAAAACAAAATCCAATTTTTCTAAAAAGAACACATCTCTGATTTTTTGATGTGCTATGTGAAAAATCTGAAATAATATAAACACATATAGCGCCCTTGTACCCGAGACCATGAAAACTATAAAAAAAAGATACAATCAATAATTACGAAAACAAAATTCAAATTCATCATTTGAATCGGTTATATTCAAAAGTTATGAATTTTTGAAAAATTTCATTGTTGGAAAAAAATGGAAAGTGGAAAAAAACGGGAAAAAATTGATTTTTCGGAGCACCTACTAAAATGGAAATGGGCACCCTAGTGAAAAAACAGGGAGTGGGTTATATCTATGGTATAACCGCAATGGTGACGTAGGACTATCGTTGTTTTTGTGTTGTTGAATCTGAATCCATTCTGAATGAATGAATAAATGAATATTTGGGGGACTTCGAAAACGAGAGCGTTACGTTGGAGGTACCAGGTTTTATGCATCCAATATTGGATACGAAAATATCCTACTGATGGGGAAGAATAATCTTCAGAAGCTTCCCTGCTAACTACACTTGATTGAAAAATCACAGAACCAAATGTATTTGGTTGCAGTGTTATATGGTTAGAAAACATTAAAATAAACTCTTTCGCTTGCATGTTATTTTCAATTCCAAGGGGAACTGGCAAATTTTTTTGCAACAGCGGTATCTTACCGGATTCTTCCCGAAGTCCGCCACCAGTGGGTAATGCTAACTCGATAACCACCTGTTAATTGCACTCGATTGAAAAATCACAAAACCAAATGTATTTGGTCGCAGTATTATATGGACAGAAAACGTTAAAATAAACTCTTTCGCTTGAATGTAATTTTCAATTCCAAGGGGAACTGGCAGATTATTTTGCAGCAACGATCACTTCTTTCCGGATTCTTCTCGATAACCAGCAAACGTAAACAGTTGCGCGCGTGTGTGTGTGTGTGTGTGTGGCGGTTGCTCCGATGTCTCAAGCGGAACCAATTTTCGATGCTGGTATTCTCTCGGTCGTCTTCTCTTCTTCTGATGGATCGACTTTTTTGCGTTCCGTCACAGTCCCAAACAAACTGAATGCGTTTCAGGTTAGGTCAGGCCATCCAGCTCGTCCCAGCTCGTTCAACTCGTTGAGTAACGATGTTGTCTTGTCGATGTCCTCACGAAAAATGAATGCGTTTCATGGATAGAATGGTTTTGTATTATAGAGGCTTTAAACTTTTCAGTTTCTTTCGTCTCTAGCCTTGAGAAAGGCCTTTGGAACTCTACTCTAACTCTAACTCTAACTCTACACCTCCACCCTCATTGCCTTGAGAAAGGCACTCGATCCCTCGCCGTCCAGCTCGTCCAGCAACGATGTTGTCCAGTCGGTGTCCGCACAAAGAATGGTGCGTTTCACCACCAGAATATCGCTCAAGTATGCTTTTTGTCCGTGACTGAATCGAAAGAAGGTGTGGTTTACGATGGCAATTTGGAAGGCAAACTAGAGGGAAATGAACTCTCTGAGTTTGAAACTTTCGGCAACTGAGCAATAATCGATTGAAAATTATATAATTTTCACGATGCGAAACATTTTCCGTTGCGCGCGCATCCAATATTGGAAACGAACATATCCTACTGATGGGGAAGAATAATGTTCAGAAGCTTTCCTGCTGATTGCATTTGATTGAAAAATCACAAAACCAAAAGTATTTGGTCGCTGCGTTATATGTTAGAAAACATTAAAAAAAAACTCTTTCGCATGAATGTATTTTTCAATTCCCAGGGGAACTGGCAATTATTTTTCAGCAACGATAATATCTTTGCTGATACTCTCTTGGTCACCTTCTCTTCTCCATCTGATGGCTCGGCTTTTCTGCCCTCCCTCACAGTTCCAAACAAACTGCATGTCTTTCAGGTCAGATCAGGCTATGTAACGAATCCCTCGCCGTCCAGCTCGTCCAGAACGTTCACCTCGTTCAATTACGATGTTGTCTTGTCGATATCTTTACGAAAAATTAATGCGTTTCACCACCAGAATATCGCTTAAGTATGCTTTTTGTGCGTGATTGAATCAAGAGAAGGTGTGGTTTACGATGGCATTTTGGAAGGCAAACTAGAGGGAAATGAACTCTCTGAGTTTGAAACTTTCGGCAACTGAGCAATAATCGATTGAAAATTATATAATTTTCACGATGCGAAACATTTTCCGTTGCGCGCGCATACAATATTGGATGCGAAAATTTTCTACTGATGGGGAAGAATAATTTTCAGAAGCTTTCCTGTTAATTGCGATTGATTGAAAAATCACAAAACCAAATGTATTTGGTTGCAGTGTTGTATGAATAGAAAACATTAGAATAAACTCTTTCGCATCAATGTATTTTTCAGTTCCCAGGGGAACTAGCAGATTATTTTTCAGCAACGATTGAATCTTTCCGGAATTTTCTCGATGCTGAATGGCACCCAAACGAAGAGTTCCGCGCGTGTGTGTGTGTGTGGCGGCTGCTCCGATTTCTTCCCGGGGAACCGTTTGTGGCATCACTCTCCTCCTTATGGATTCCCTTCTGGCCTAAGGTGCACAAACAGGCTCTTGGTGACACCGTTCATCCGCGCTTTCATGATAAACGAAGAGCTTCACCACAACAGCGACAACATGCTCCAATCGCTGTTCAATTATAAATGAGTGGATTTCCGAGCGGCGCTCGCTTATATACCGATTGGTGATTTCAATAGCCTGTGTTGAAAGCAATTTTAAGCCTGTTGAAACAAGTTTTTGGATCAAGAAGTAACAAGTATATAACGCGTAGACATTTTATCTTTCGAATGAAATGTTTATCATACCATTTCGTTCAGTTGTTTATGAGCTATTAACGCTCAAAATCTCGGTCTCGGGCGTAACGCTTTCGTTTTCGAAACTTTGATTTTACACCCCGGTATAGAAATGAAAGACGTAGTCCTACGTCAAAAAAATACGGGTTTATTATTTTGCAATGAAGAACAAAACTACCACTTTTCACGAAAATCTGAGAACCACTATATCGGTTTGGCATGGAATGGCTGAGTATTCACTCAAAGCATTAATCCATACACTATATGATTATTATCATGATTTTCAGCTTCAGAGCACAGTCTTTCACTGTAAACACTTCTGTAAGGATCTGAAAGATAACCCCCAGCAAACATTGTCAATTGGGGATACTGCTTTGAGTTTAATGACTACCAAACGTAAGGATCGATTCGAAATATTTTCGCATTGCATTCGATTTCGTTAGCAATGGTGTTTTTTTCCTGAACGCGACGCTGACTATCATTTCCATTTCCCACTTCGTTGAAACTGTCCCAAAAGGTGTCGTGAGCTTCGCATGTAAGGTTTAACTCAGTTTCGTCTCTTCTGTTTCTTTAATTTGATTTGTGGTGAAGTAAGTGCACCCTCTTTCAGATTATCATCCCTGTAGACAGTTCCAAGTTTTTCAATCTTGAATGTAAATAATTGATTGATGTTCTTTGCTTCTTCTAATTCGTAGTGCTTACTCTTACTCGATAAGTATTAAAAATATTTCAATATATCCGCAAAATATTCATCACTAATAAAAAATCATCAACAGAAACAACAATCTGTTCAATATTCCTTACAGAAAACTGGACACTCTATTAAGGGATATTCATTCTTTACGGAAAATTGTATCATAGTTAATTTTTTTTTTGTAAATTATTTGCTTCATGCACACATGAAGTTTCTCCCAGCTTCGTTTTCCAAAATAAAGAGCCGAATATCCGGCTATCCGTTTCAACACTACACCCAAAATTGATTTTTAGCTCATGTTTTGTCATCCCGATTTATGACATTAAATGAGACATAACATAACATAAAATGTCATGACTCACAAAAACTGGTAAGCATTTGTATAATATACATGGTACAGCAATATAAGATTAATACGAGCGAGCGAAACAAAAGACAAATAAGCTTTCCGCATACTTTACCACATACACCGGCCAGACCGAGATAGATATTGTTCTCCTTCATGCGCTCCATTTCTACTCTTAGAAAACACTTCCCAACTTCATTTTATAATCAGGTGCAATAGTATCACGCATTTGCTGAACAACTGCTGAAGCATCATTAGCCATGTGGATAGCGTTCTCGTGTAAAATATCTTTGCATTCCAGCCGGCCTTGGTTCGATCCCCATTGATGTCGTATGAACTTTTTTTTGCACAATCCCAAATGAAATGAGAAAAGAAAACAGAAAGAGATGTCTTCTCGCATACATACAAACCATTTTTAAGCTTTTAAAACAGCTCATTATTTGCGCATTTGACTCTCCAGCACACTGAATGACATCATTTCTGCCAAAGATAAAATGTTTTCTGCCAACGCTAGTTTGGGTATAGTATGAAAGAAAAAAGCGCAATGTTTTCTCTAATCAAAAATTGAAGAATATCTATATATGTGGAAATTTCTTCAGATCATGGTACAGAGTCTTTCAGATTAAATGCCCACGTAACAAATTTGAATAACTTCTACAACAGTGAACCGATTTTTATTTTAAAAAACCAAAATAAAGCTTATTTTAGGACATTTTCGATGTGACCACCCCTTTTTCGATAACGCGTTTTAAACGATGGACAAAATTCTTCATGCACAACTCTAACATTACGACTTCGATGCTGTTGAAAATCCGAGTTATTTCTTCTTTAAGTTCCTTCACATTTTGTGGCTTATTAACATAACAACGGTCCTGTACCTCCAGAGGAAGTAATCGACGATGAGAAATGTTGAAATTCTTACCATAAGAGGAAAAAGTTTCATTAAGTCTTCGGTTGCTCGAGTAATACGATTTCACTAAAAATACACGTTTTTGTAAATTGTACATCTTGATACTAAAAACCATCCGATCAGACTGAACGAGTAGCCGAATGTTATCGTCCCGAAGTGGGGAATGCAGTGTTACCATTGACGGTGCGAAAAAAAAAAGTTTATGAGAAGCTATTCGATTTTTTTTTGCGTGAGCGTTTATTCTGAAAAACTGTTGAAATTTCAATGTTTGGCATACTTCACATACTGAGCGCAATAATTTGTTGGTATTTATAGGAACATGCATTGATACTCTCCGTCTTCACATCATTTTCCTCTCGTTCACTTCCAGATCGATGTGACAAAGTATTTCCGTTCCAAGATTTCCTTTTATCTCGTCACAAGAATTAGACGGCCTGCGCGTTCTAATTTACGGCAATCCAATCAAAACACTTAAACTGCTTCCCCTCATCCTCGCTCCCAACCGATCCATATATGTTGCCTTCACATATATATTTGAAATCAACGGACGATTGTTCGTTATTTTGCAATTTTGTAAAAAAGCTGTCTCTTTTACAAACTTGCATAATCTCTCCAGTAGCCACAAATCCGTGTTTACATAATACAGGCTGCCCCTTTTGGTTTACTCACATGCACGCTCGCTCAACGCATATTCAAAGGACAATTAAAGCAACACAAACGGCTGTTCTTTTTTTTGTGTGCCTATTTGTCCAACCACTGTTTCTGCCGTCCTTATACTATTCCCTCATTATGTGTGTCATTGAAGGCGCCTTCGGTGGGTCAGTCGCAGAAGGATGCCAAAGTGGGTGTGGGTGTCTGGAGCAGATGACATAACAGCCCTCACATTCAAGTACTCTTGTTCGTTGAGTCACTATCGTGAGGAATTTTTCACGAGATGCATATTTGAGTTACAGCTCAGACACATCCATCGTTCCCATTGCCGGGTTTCCCATTCTAATGTTTATATGTTCGTTCTGTTAGCCGGGGAGCGATAGATTGAATCGAGATGAATTGAGAGATAATAAATGTGTTCCACATTTGGTGGAAACACTACGGGGAGATGTAAATCGATACTCTCTAAATATTTTTTTTGTATATTCCTCCTTTCGCCAATTTAAGGACCCTGCATTGATTCATTTTCTAATTCACGTTTTTTCAAGGCCAGTGGCGAATAAATTTCGTAGCTTCCCCCTAATCATTGTAAGACGACTTATAGATAATAACTTCGTACAGTTTTATTGCATGACCTAAATTACAAACTGCCGTGTCCATTATCTCAACCTGTCACCAATTGGTCGGCGTTAAGTCAGATCGGACCATGTGACATTTTTATGATTTCGAGAAAAACGAACAAAAAGTTTAATGCTCTGCAATTTTCAAAGCATTTAATTTTATCATTCAATACTGTTCTCAGAAATGTTAGTTACTCTCTGGCAATATTGATGATGAATGACGTATGATAGTTGTAAAAAACATCAAGTAGCATGCCAAAAAAGGCAGTTATTTGGTTGCCTATACGTACATGGTCCACCCTGACGGAACCAAATGAAGCACTTTTTTTTGTTTCACTATGACTGAACAATTTCGAAATATTTCTCAATCAATTACAGTTGTGAGTCAAAGTGTGCCATTTTGCTATGAAAATTAGAGCGAGAAGGATTGTGAGTTTGCACTGCATAAACATTTGTTTGCGTTCAGCATAATAGTCTCTGCCATCTGCTGCTGGCATGAATATGATTGCACGGCAAACATGTTAAGCATAAAAACCCCATTTTCAATCATCTTAGACAATATTTGTCAATAGAATCGTCAAATTTGAATTCATTGTCATCGCTACAGCCTACAGCCTCTGAAATAGTACATTTTGCGATCATTCACACTGAAGACCAGCTTTTTTCACTGATCCGTTCAGTCGATGTGGACCAAGTTTATTTTTTAATATACTCAGAATGTGCACATTTTACATTAACAGGTAATATTTCGGCAAGGTACCTATTAGCTTCAAGAAAATGTTTTGTTGATTTGAATTCCGCGCTTGGATATTATTTAAATTCAATATACAGATGATTGTCACAAGGTCCGCTCTGACTGCATACTATGAGGGGTTTTCGTTGATCAATCATAACAATTTCGATCCGGTTTTCCTGCTGTATGCGTGATTTTCCAAATCAGATAAATGTGATATGTAGCTTACATAATGCTTAACCAAATGTAATCAATAACTCGAAATTTTCAATTTTGCGACTTGGTCCCATCTGATTTAACACCGACCAATTGTTTGTCTACTCCAGCTATTCGCGATCATCGTTTTCGGCTGCATATCATCCGAGGGCTGGCGGGAAGAAGGTGGCAAGGAGTACTGCATAATCAATCGGGATTCGAACGCGTGCAACTATGCGGTAGGCATCGGAGTCATCGCTTTTCTAGCCTCGATGGGTTTCATCGCCGGTGAGTATATGTTCGAGAAGATGTCCTCGGTAAAAACTCGGAAGCACTACGTTCTCGGGGATCTCGGATTTTCCGGTAAGTTTATCTGCGGAGTTTTTG
The DNA here is from genome assembly GCF_029784135.1 of Toxorhynchites rutilus septentrionalis. NCBI lineage: Eukaryota > Metazoa > Arthropoda > Insecta > Diptera > Culicidae > Toxorhynchites > Toxorhynchites rutilus. Next base: position 25,748,345 of record NC_073745.1, read on the forward strand.
GATTGGCCGACTAACAAACCGATGCGCTCTTCCAGCCTTGTGGACCTTCCTGTACTTCATCGGCTTCTGCTACCTCACCAACTCGTGGGGCAAAGCGGAGACTCCACCCAACGGTGAGGGTGTGAACAATGTCCAGGCTTCCATTGCGTTTTCGTTCTTCTCGATCTTCACCTGGGCCGCCTGTGCCTACTTCGCGTATCTGCGCTTCAAGGCGGGCGTGGATCCGTCCTTCTCGTCGACCTACGAGTCGGATCCGAACGCTACCACCCAGTACTCGGCCTATCCGGTGGGCGCGGAAAGCGAACAGTTCCAGCAGGCACCATTCAGCGGCCAACAGCAGCAGCAGCAATCGGCTGGTGAGTAATAGTTGATGTTTGTTTTTTTACCGAATAAGAGGCTATTCCGTACAGCAAAATAAACACTAAGCAGTAATTCAACGCTTAATGACGGATCGATTAGTTTCTAAAACATGTTTTGGATGAATTTTTGCTAGCCATTAATTATATGAAATAATTAATCAAGTAATTTTACAAGAAAGCTACTTTAGCTCAAACTTTAATTATAAAATTCAAAAGTCTTCGGTTGTATAGAAAAAACTATAGAGAGTTAAGTTGCAGGTGATACACGATAATTTTTTGTCGACAAATTGTTACTTGACACCATGTTATCAAGTCGGGGCCAACAAGAGACCAGAATCGTTGACGTAATGACGAAACAGAGTCGTTTTCTTGTTTTTAAGATGCTTTAAACTTTGCAGTCCACACGGCTCTTGCGCAACGATGTACAAAATTTTATGTGTTTAAAAATGATAATTGGCGTGATGAACCGTTGATTGAGTGAATATAGCCTCAGTTCCACAAAAACGGAACTGTGATAACTCAATTTGTTCACATCAGCTTTGAAGTTTTGGTTGTAACTCAAACCACTTCCATAAAACTAATTATTGATACGATATTTAACCGGAAAACCTTCGATTTGCGAAGTGATCGTTAGGAAGATCTAGGTTAATTCCAAATGAAATCGTCCTAAACATGCAGATTTTAAAAACTTGTATTTTTGATTCCAATGAAAGTGTGCATCCTGTTTGGGTTGGAGGAAATATGAGTTTTTCACAGCAATTGGGAATTTTTTGACTCAAGCGTAACTTTTGAAAAGGGCGTATCGATTATAGTAAAAGAAATCTTTGATAATTTATATCTCAAAAACTATGAGTCGTACCGAAATAGTGTCTTAGAAAGAGTTATAGAGTATTGAAGGTTGAATATGGAAAAAATGTACACCAAAAAAATAAAATTAGTACTCTTTTATTATTTACAAAATAAAAATTCAATTTGCAATGTCCAAAATACACATTTTTTTTTTAATTTTTTTTTAATTTTTTCATACAAAATAGAAGTCATGCAGAAAAATTAAAAAATGGGCCCAAGATGGTAAAACTATTTTTGACAAACTTTGTGGAACATCGAATTTTTAGGAATTTTCGAAACTTCGAATTTTTGTATGTTAACAATCATTTTTAGCCACAAATTATGAATCCTGATGTGATTTGAAACAAAAAAGGTTCTTATCAATCTCCTTCTAAATATAGCCATTCTCGAGATATTTAAAAAAATATTTGTAATTTATTGTCTTTTTAATAGTAAATCGGCCCTTTAAAGATGTTTGTCGTGTTATACCATCATGTTCATAAGATTTTATGAATTCGCTTATAATTTCCAACAACTTTTCAAATACATCGTTTTACCATAACATGTTTAGGAGTTACGTTACGAAACATTCGAAGACATGTGGTTTAATACAAAACGTAGCGAAACTAAAAAATCTTTTTTATTTTAATACAAACTTCAATCAAACAGAAAAACATGTTGGAAATTATAAGAAAATTCATAAAATTTCATTAACATGACGGCATAACACGACAAACATATGAAAAGAGATAATTTACTATAAAAAAGACAATAAATTAGAAATATTTTTTAAATATCTCGAGAATGGTTGCATTTAGAAGGAGATTGATAATAACCTTTTTCGTTTCAAATCACATCAGAATTCGTAATTTGTGGCTAAGAATGATTGCTAACATACAAAAATTCGAAGTTTCGAAAATTCAAAAAAATTCGATGTTCCACAAAGTTCGTCAAAAATAGTTTTACCATCTTGGGCCCATTTTTTAAATTTTCGGCATGACTTCTATTTGGTATGAAAAAAATAAAAAAAAATTAAAAAATATGTATATGGATATTGCAAATTGAATTTTTATTTTGTAAATAAAAAAAAAGAGTACTAATTTTTTTCTCAGTGTATATTTTTTTCATATTCAACCTTCAATACTCTATAACTCTTTCTAAGACACTATTCCGGTACGACTCACAGTTTTTGAGATATAAATTATCAAAGATTTCTCTTACTCAAATCGATACGCCCTTTTCAAAAGTTACGCTTGAGCTAAAAAATTCCTAATTGCTGTGGAAAACTCATATTTCCTCTAACCCAAACGGAATACACACTTTCGGTCGAATCAAAAATACTCATGTTTTGTCATTTGTCGATTTCATTTGGAATTACTTATAGTATAGACCCAAAATAAAAAAAATACAATGTCACAATCATTCTGTGGTATCCTGAATTAGAGTGTAGCTCTGGTTTTATTGGAAACAAAGAGAGCTCTGACGGATGCGTGCTAAAAGATAGAAGTTGTTGGATGTGTGAGGTGGTTTGCATGGAAGATGTGTCCGGTGTTTACGGAATATCACATTGGCGATCCTGCCATGAAAAAGTTGCGCAGGAAGAAAGTGGTGTGTTTTAGGAAGTGATTTGTTTTAGGTGTTTATTTTTGCGCCGGTAAGTGAATAGCAGTCAAATAATGTTGACAAGATAACATTCGATATCCTTGGAAGTGCTGCTAGTAATGCAGAAAAAAAATAACTTCGATTCGCTCAAGCTATATGTTTTAGTTGAGTTAAAATCTCATGAAAATAAGACCAAGAAAAGAAATGTAAATATTAATTATTAATAAATTTAATCTTATGAACTGAGCGGTTGAGTTGGATGCAATGCCAGATTTTTGTTAAGTTGCAATATTGAATCGGGTTCAGCCCAAGGCCAATATTTTGGATGAATTTGCCCTGAGTTCAGCTCAAAGCCAAATCATTGCAAATGAAACAGTTGAGTCGGGTTAAGCCCAAGGCTAGCTGGCCTTAAACAGATTAAATTTTGAGTCGAGTTCAGCTCAAGGCCAAGAACATTGTATATGTAACAGTTGAGTTGGATTTAGCTCAAGGCCAGCTAGTAAACGTATTGAATTTTGAGTCGAGTTCAGCTCAAGGCCAAAATCATTGTTTATGAAACAGTTGTGTCAGGTTGAGCCCAAGGCAATCATACATTGATTCACAATCGACTTACTATTTGGAATACAACTTCTGCTTGAATGGCGTTAACGTTCCCTATGGAACTTTTGCCGTCTCAACGTATGCATTAACTAGCGTCTTTTATTAATACTTAGTTGAGATTTCTTAAGCCAAATAACGCGCCTTGAAGGTACTCCGAGGGGCAAGCTCTAGTATACGCGTGACCGGAGTGCAAGTCGAAGGAAATTTCTTTGACGAAGAAATCCCTCGGTCGGAACGGGAATCGAACCCGACCACCCGGCATGATAATGTGAGACGCTAACTACTCGGCCACGGGTGCACCAAGGAATACAACTAATGTTGGAATACAACTAATGTGAATAAACATCGAGGACTAAATTTCCAAAAGCCGAAGGACATCTGGTTCATAGAGAGGATTATGCAGAGAAAATTACAGTCAGCACTAAAATTAGTAGAAATGAACTGTAAGAAAGCTATAATATAGTATCTAGCTGTATTTACGCCTCTATCACATTTGTCAAGGAAACATTAGAATGCATGGAGCTGTAAAGCTATCGTCATGGAATCTGCCATTGACATGTAGTTAAAATATAAAAAAAATTCAAATTGTACAAAAACATAAGACGAATGGAAAACAAATATTAGCTATGTATATATTAATGAACATTGTTTTTCGACTCTCCAGTCACCACATCTCCATTTATATTTAGTTTTTAGTATCTCCGGAGGAAGAGGAATCTTGACTAACAGAGTTAATGAACTTTGGTGCAACGAAATATACTACGGCGACTCATGCTTTTAGATGTGGAAGCGAAAGGGTGATTGTTTACTTAAAGCGTGAAGAAGAGAGGTTAATCACAAGCGTATGAATTCCTGCATTCTCTTAATAGTTTAAGTGCTATTCAGCTGATACTAGTACTGCATTCAAAGTTAAACGTTCTGCGTATAGAAAAATGAAACGTTTACAATGTAAAGTATCGTATTGACTAGAGTTGACAAACCTTACTTACGGTATACTTTCAAAACAGCTGCAGAGTGGTTTGACAAGTTGACTCACCTTAGAATATACTTCTAAGACCCTTGGATTAGATTACATTCCATCACAGCAGTGCTGAAAACTGAGGATTTTTTTACACATTTACATTTTTTACTCAAAATTAAATATGTTTTGACGTGGGACTACGTCTAACCGGAATATATGGAGGGTAAAATGAAAACCTGAACACAGAACATGCAGGAAAAAATGCAAGATTTTGAATGCCTATAACTCGAACATATCTCACTGGATCGGAAAGATGTTAGCATCAGTTGATAGGGAATAGTTCTACGCATCTATCGCAACTAACAAAATGTTATTTTTCATTAGATAAACAATTGAATAACTGTAAAATATTAGGCGTTATCTAAACGCCCTAACTGCCTCGTCTTGATTGGCTCGATTTACGATTTCCCTAACACAGCCATCAAAACCAAGCAGCCTTGGGGGAATCGGCATTGCAAATACATGAAAGTAGGGGGACTTTTGTTCTCAACGAAAAATGTTCCCTAACACAGACTTCAAACCCAAGCAGCGATGGAGAAATCGGCATTGCAAACACATGAAAGTAGGGGGAGCTTTTGTTCCCACCGAAATGTGTTCTGGAGGAAATCGGCATTTCAAATTCGGCAAGTCGGAGGTATTTTTGTTCATACTGAAATGTGTTTCCCTAACACAGACTTCAAATCCATGGAGCGTGGGGAAATCGGCATTGCGAATTCATACAAGTCGGGGGTATTTCTGTTCCGATTGAAATGTGTTTCCCTAACACAGACTTCAAAACCAATGTTTCTGGGGAAATCGGCTCTGCAAATAAATGCAAACTGCGAGTACTTTTGCAGACTGGAATATGTCTTTCCTAACACGACCTTCTAAACTTAGGAACCTGGGAAAATCGTGCAGACACTAGAAGCGAATGAACTTTCCAGTTTCAAGCAAATTCGCGATTTGAGAAGTACGTACACTTGAGAGATGTAAAATTCAGAGGGAAATGTAAAATAAAATAATCGTTTGATAGTTCTTCCGTATATATATTTTGTCCTAGGCATCATACCAAACGTAAAAGGTATGACATTAAATTTACTTGTAACGAAGAACATAATCTATCACAATGCATGATTGACCTTACATGGCAATATACAATCTTTTTACTCACAAAGCATTGAATTCAATTGAATTTGGAAACTGTTTCATTCAATCAAGAATTTAAACGAATGATTGCTAACCTAAGGTAGTCCCACGTCAACCTTGCGGTTGTATCATAGATATAACCCACCCATTTTTTTATTTCTTTTTTGAGTTATAATTTTTTAAAGTTAACCGATAGTTCTGAATATTAATTTCTTCCCCTTTTTCCTATTCTCAAAAATTCATAACATTTGAACTGCTAGAGCGGTTCAGATGATCGATACATCAAATTAAAGCCTAGAATTTTTTGGAAAAATATTGCACTTGCGAAAAAAATTTATTTTGTTTTCGTGATTAATAATTGTATCTGTTTTTTTGACGTAGAACTACGTCTTTCAGGAAGAGTGCCAAATCAGAAAACAGGTCACGTTTTTATGAAATAAAGTTAACGTTAATAACTATTTTCACTGTGAACGAATTCTCATGATTTGCATGCCAATCGAATCGGGAAGATTTGTTTAATATGCATTACAATTCGCTAATCTCTAAACGGTTTAAATTCATGAAAACTGGAAGAACATCCTTTTTTCCCATACATTTGCTCTGCCGATTTGTGTGCTAACCCTACCCGTATTTCGAATGCTTATAACTCGAACTTTTCTTAACAGATAAGAAAGATGTTTGCATCAATTGATAGGAAATATTTCTACGCGTCTATCACAATTAATAAAATGTTATTTTTCATGAGATGAACAATTGAATAACTGTAAAATGTCAAGCGTTATCTAAACGCCCTAACTGCCAAGTTTTGATTGACCCGATCTACGGTTTCCCCAAAACAGACTTCAAAATCGATGTACCTGTGGAAATCCGGTATTCGGGGGGTATTTTTGTTCCCACCGAGCTGTCTTTCCCTAACACGGACTTAAAAATCAATGTGCCTGGGGGAATCCGCTCTGTCAAAACATGCAAGTCGGGGGTATTTTTTTCCGCTGAGCTGTGCTTCCCTAATACGGACTTCAAAATTAATGTGCCTAGGGGAATCCGCTTTGCGAATACTTGCAAGTTGGGGGAATATTTTGGTGTTGAGTACTTTTGTACTTGTTTGTCGTTGTGCAGACCGGAATATGTTTCCCTAAAACGTACTTTTAAACTGAGAAGCCTGGGAAAATCGTCATTTCAGATACTAGAGGCGAATGAACTTTCGCGGTTCGAGAACTACGTAAACATGAGAAGTGCAATAATTTCAGAGGAAAATGTAAAATACAATGATCGTTTGACGATTCTTCCGTTCACATATTTTTGTAGTCCTAGGCATCATATCAAACGTAAAAGGACGTTCATCAAATTTATTTGTAACGAAGAACATAATCTATTACAATAATTTAGATGCATTCTGGAATAATATTCGAAGTGGTAAACAAGTGGATTGCATAATGTGATTGCGTAGTTCTACGTCGAAAATATGCGGTCGTGTCCTAGATACAACCCCTTACAATTTTTATAAATTAAAATTTTTTTTTTGCATGTGTGAAATTTTTGACTTAAATTAACTATGTCGGTTCAGTAGATCAAAAGTTATGAGTTTTTGAAAAACGTCATTTTTGGAAAAAAAAGGAGAAAAATGATTTTTTTGAACCATAGGTTAAATTTGAAAAATCATAATTTAAAAACGGAGAAGATATCATTTTTGGACATGTTATCTAAAAAATCCTCAACTTTAGAGAAAAAATATAAAAAAATATATAGGAGGTTGTGTCCAAGACACGACCGTGTTGTTGACGTAGAACTATGCTGTAGTTTAATTTAGGTCGCTTGACTATAACTGCGAATATTATTTTATAATGCTACGAAATTTTAAAAATAACCAATCTACCAGTTTGGTCGCCCAGAAATATTTTTTTCTTGTAGAATCATTTGACGATTATTTTTTGATGATTCATTCTTGTCGTCTCAGAACAATACATACTCGAGATAAATGCAGTTATCATCCTTAGTGGACAAAGTTTTGCTACTGACAAGCGAAACCAAATCACATACAAAATTCCAGAACGACATTTACTTTTTCGGTTACTAAATAAACGAAATAAACTCTTTCTGTCAATCTCAACAACCTCGAAAAGAATAGCACTGCTTCATCATTATCAAGTTTAACTGAAATGCAATCCTAGTTGAAGGGAGTTTTGCAACTGGCACGCGAACCCAAATAAATCAATAACTTATTATAACTTATTGAATAACTTGGTATTCCCAAATATTTTTTGGTGCACAACCTTAACACCTGTTTCAATCTTTCCTCCTTGTCGCAAAAGCGCAATACGTTAAAACGCACGCACGTACACACACAAATATCCATATATCGATTGCTTGAAGCAATTGGCGATCTAACGCAAAACGTAAACGATCGGTGAGACATCTGGATTTTGTTTTTGAACTAAGAAAATGATGCTAATGTAACCTAAAACTCAAAAACAAATCACGTATATTTTACTTCCAGGCTTTCCAAGGTAGTTCTCACATGCAGGAATCGTGCATTTTTCTACTTGTGTTTGATTGTGCTCTCGAATTTCCTTCTTTAATTCAACCATTGTCAACATTTTTATAGTTTTCACTATTGAAAGAGGTAAATAAATAACATGTTATATATAAAATTGCGCAGAATTAAATTTCTTACAAACTCATCGCAATCAAATAATCTTTTGTAATTTATGGAAAGAACTACAAAGCTTCCATAAGCTCACATGGCAAAATTTAAAACTTATATCTGTTTTGTGTTCTTCTCAACTCACCTCCACTCCTCACCATCCAGCTCGCTCAGCAACGATGTTGTTCAGTCGGTGTCCTCACGAAGAATGAAAGTTTGCCTCAGCGAGAACCACTGTTTTTACTCTAGGCAAATATTCCCTTTCGTTCTTCTTCTTTTCCTTTGTTCACGGAGACTTTAAGTCTTACGATTTCCCCTTCGTTGCTCGTTCATAAGTTGCTCGTTATTGACAGCTCTGTTCGGGAAAGCACACAAATGGACAGAACCAATGTACCAACGGTTATAGTTTTCAACAATTTTAATCCTTTACTGACCATGGGATTGTAATGTATATAGCATATCAAACAAATCTTAGGGAATTTCCGATTCGTTTGGTATGTAAATCGACAAAATCCGTTCGTGGCAAAAATAGTTATTAACGTTAAATTTATTTCATAAAAACGTGACCTGTTTTCTGATTTGGCACCCTTAATGAAATACGTAGTTCTACGTCGAAATAGCGCCCATCAATGAAAACAGTAAAGAACAATTATGATCAATAATTAAGAAAACAAAATTATTTTTTTTGGCAAGTATAATATTTTAAAAAAAACTAGCTTACTGGCCAATTTGATATGTCAATCATCTGAATCGGTTTAGTAGTTCAAAAGATATGAATTTTTGAAAAAAAATATTTTTGGAAAAAAGGTGAAAAACTAGAACCACCCTAAAATGGAATGGTATTTTTTAACGATAAGGAACAAAACTACCAATTTACACGAAAATCTGAGAACCCCTATGTCGGTTTGGCATGGAATATATATAATACTAAAAAATATAGTTTGGTGTTAGTTTCCCCTGCAACTAAAAAGCTGATTACTAGAAACTAATTGACGTTAACGTTTCATTACCATGTAAATTGTAAATTCTAGATACAATACCAACAAAGGGTATTTTAAAAAATAAAAATGGCTTTTTACGGGGTGTGTTCGAAACTAAAAAAAAGAAATTTATTCAGAAATCATATTTTTATGTTGTTTTTGAGGCGTACCTGAAATATTTAGTCGTATAATTAGTGTATCATTCAATTTATTCCGATGAGAATGCTTTGAAAAAATGGGTGGGTTATATCTATGATACAACCGCAAGTTTGACGTGGGACTACCTTAACATAGCAATCATTCGTTTGTATTGATTAAATTTTTGATTGAATGAAACAATTCCAGAATTCAATTGAATTCAATATATTTGCTTTGTGAGTAAAAATAATGTATGATTCCATATAAGGTCAATTCATGCATTGTGATAGATTATGTTCTTCGTTACAAATGACAGTCCCTTAACGTTTGGTATGATGCCTAGGACAAAATATGTGAACGGAAGAATTATCAACGATTATTTTATTTTACGTTTCCTTCTGAAGATTGCATCTCTCAAGTGTACGTATTCCTCGAACGGCGAAATTGCTTGATTTGATGAACTTCAGGCACTCAGTTTCGATTTTGACATGTACGTCGAACGCATATTGCTTAATCAAAAGGCGTTATCGCAGCAAATGGTTAACAATATTTTGCCTAATCATCAAATGGTATGCGTAGAAATTCAGTGAGCAGAAGATATGAAGGCATATCCTTCAATACAATCTTGAATTACCGAGCCAAAGCGTGGTGTTCGTACCCGCTTTTGTAATCCGTGTTAGGAAAACACTTTTCGGAGTGCAAAAAAAAACATGCGAGTGCAGAAGTACCCTCGGAAGACCATTTTAAGGAAACATACTCTAGTTTGCACAAAGGCAAGCGAGTATAAAAGTACTCGCAGTTTGCATTTATTTGCTGAGCTGATTTCCCCAGATATCTTGGTTTTGAAGTCTGTGTTAGGCAAACGCATTTCAGTCAGCACAAAAATGCACCCGACTTGCACGAATTTGCTCAGACACCTTGGTTCTAAAGTCTGTGTTGGGGAAACACATTTCGGTCGGAACAAAAATACCCCCGACTTTCATGTATTTGCAATGCCGATTTCCTCACGCTCCATGGATTTGAAGTCTGTGATAGGGAAACACATTTCAGTCGGAACAAAAATACCTCTGACTTTCATGTATTTGCATTGTCGATTTCCCCAAAGCTGCTCGGTTTTGATGGCTGTGTTAGGGAAACCGTAGATCGGGCCAATCAAAATGAGGCAGTTAGGGCGTTTAGCTAACGCTTAACATTTTACAGTTATTCAATTGTTCATCTAATGAAAAATAACATTTTATTAATTGCGATAGAAGCGTAGAAATATTCCCTATCAATTAATACAAACATCTTGTCGATCCAGTAAGAAATGTTTGAGTTATAAGCATTCGGAATCTTTCATTTTTTCCTGCTTGTTCTGTGTTTAGGTTTTCATTTTACCCCCCATATACTCCGGTTAGACGTAGTCCCACGTCAATATTTCAACTGATGCACTTACCACATTTTAATTTTTTTTATCCAATGTTCAGCTTCTATGGTGAAGCTTCATTCGTAAATGACACATTTGTCATCATTGGTGGAATACGACCATAAATGTTGTTATGAATAGCACAGCAAGTTATGATTACAATACATATGGGTTTATTTTGATAATGCATTATACATACACAAATAAAAATGCATTAAAATATTAGTCCACAGCGTTTCAGCGTCTATATGTATATTTTATTCAATTTTCAGTTCGTAATTTCTATCCCATTCGCCGTGTTTATCATGATAATGCTAACATTAATAACATTATATACGAACCTCCCACCTTATATATGATGTCTCCCACCCTTTTAGAGACATCTTAACATTATGTTCAATTTTTAGAGCGTAAACCATCTGTCAATTTTTACACTGTTTACATTTTCTTGCCACAAATCGTTGCCACTTTTTTCTCTCAAGTTCCACTTCTCTTCTCTGATTCTTTCTTATTATTGTTGCTGTCAAGGGAGGATGTGGTACCCTGAATTAGAGTGTAGCTCTGGTTTTATTGTAAACAAAGAGAGCTCTGACGGATGCGTGCAAAAAGATAGAAGTTGTTGGATGTGTGAGGCGTTTTGCATGGAAGATGTGTCCGGTGTTTTACGGAATATCACACATTCGAGTTCTCGGGAGCAAATGAACTAATGTCTTCTAGAGACAATATATATTCAAAGTACTGGAAGTTCTCCAGAATTTGAAGTAAAAGTAGCTTTGTTGTTGAATTCGTTCTATATGCTTGTGGTTTTTCTCGAAAAAAATTGAAAAAAGCAAGTGAATGACCCCGAGACAAAAGTCTCTGTTGATTACGTTGATTACTAAACAAGTGGCACTAATAAAAATGTGAGCGAATGACACTGAGACAAAAGCCCTTTTTCTATTGACAATATTTTCGGCCAATAGTCGAATTTTATGGAAATAAGATCTCTCAAAACCCCAGGTACGCTATCAAACTGGAATGCCTTCACATATTTCATAATGTCTTCAAAATGGCTTCTGAAAACCAAAACCATCTTCGCAGTAAGTCAAATGTCTTCAAAATGAAGACATGTCTTCAATTCTGGCATCTCTGGCTCCAAACAAACATTTTCAAACATTCGAAAAAGGTGCTTTTATATGTTCATTTCACCCTGTTTTCTGTGCTAAAGGTAAGCATTTTTTTCAGCCGAAGATTATTCCTTTCTCGTACAACATCGAGTCTCACTCGTGGGTACTTGCATAACATATGGCGCTAAAAAGCTCTGCAGAGTAGTGAAATCAAATCAAATCAGTAGTGAAGGGGTTTAATACTTTCTGCCAACGCTACTTCAAGTGAAGATGTTGTACACCAGGGTTTTTATGCGGTTTCCTTACCGCTGTTTTTTATGAGGTTTTCTACGTGGATTTCCGAATTAACGCCGTTTTTACGCGGATACCTAGAAAACTACCAATTTACTCAGGAGATTCCCAGGACTGGCCCATTGTCTACAGCGCTACAGCGATGTTGAACACCCAGCTTTTTTATGCGGTTTCCTTACCGCTGTTTTTTATGAGGTTTTCTACGTGGATTTTCGAATTAATGCCGTTTTTACGCGGATACCTAGTGAACTATCAGTTTACTCAGGAGATTCCCAGGACTGGCCCATTGTCTACAGCACGTTTCTCTCAAGCATGCGGATACAGTGATGCCGAGAATTTGGCACGACTGTAGCGGTGTTTGCGAGGGTACGCTTTGGACTCAGTGAGGAGTCTATACTCCCAATACGAGTACTCCCAATTCCGGAAACGGTTGCCCATATACAGTGATTCCATGCCAAACCTATCGGTTCGGTGGTTCTCAGATTTTTGTGAAAATTAGTAGTACTGTTCTATATCACATAATATTAGACCCGTATTTTTTATTTTGACGTAGGACTACGTTTATGATTTTTGTGTAGGGTGCTCACTCTAAAAAAAAAGTAACGAAAAGTGCATATTACGCAGAATCATCTCACGATATGACGGCGCCAGTGGTTGTATGGTTAGCGTAACAGCCTCACAATCCGATCGGCCTGGGTTCAATCCCAGCTGGCGTCGTTGGGATTTTCTGAGGCGAAAAATCTCTGGTTACGTCTTCCTTCGGAGCGGAAGTAAAAGAAGTTGGCCCGGCTCATGAGTTGTTGAGTCTGATAGGTAGGAACAGGTGGAGTCGCCTCCCTGATGTCGGTGATTGGCACTAAAGTGGCGGAAATAGGCCGACGAAAAATAAGCGAAGATAAAAAAAAAAAAAAAAAATCTCACGATATGTATTATAAAATATACCATTAGACGCCAAATTTATCCAGCAATTTTTTCGCTTGATACATTAACATTGGAAGTAGCAAAACAATTGAGCAATTCAACCAATAAAAACAGGTATGTTTTGCGAGCGAATGCAAAGGCAATTGTATATATCATTAGGCTGACCAAATTTACCGAGCATTTTTGGTTGTCCCGTCATTTTACCAATCTGTACCATATTTTGAGTATAAAAAATTACTATCAATATTTTTTTCAAGAGGGTCTCCGTAGCCATATTGGTTGCGAGTTCGCTTAGTAAGTGATCGATCGTGAGCTCAAAACTCAGGGCCCTCATTGACCATCTTTGTGTTGTTACAGAATAACTACGTCCACGCAACAATCATCAGCGATGGAGATCGATCCACGGTCGAATTATTTATTTTATTTTATTTAACCAGAATACATGACATAAGACATTCGTCTTTTAAAGTGTCACTAACGCAGCAAAATTGTTCACACAATGACTAGCAACCATTACTACATATTATTCAACTTAAATCTAATCTATTGATTGAAAAATGATAAGCAGCCATTTTTGAACATTACTTCATGTTTAATACGTCTCAAATTGGAAGGTAAACTATTCCAGTTCACCACACTCCTCACTATAAATGAATTGCCGTACATAGCTGTACTATGGATAGGTACCACAAGGTTGCAGGTCCGCTGACTTCGAGATAGATGTAGTTTGGAGAACAAGTAGGAAGGTCTCTGGCGATTCAATATCCTGAATAGAAACAAAGAAGCACGCATGTTGTAGAAGTTACGGAAGGGGCAACCAATTAGGTCTTTTTGCAAATGGCGCACTGTAGCCATACGATTTAAACTGAACACGTATCTCACACAATCGTTCAATGCCACTTCTAGCTTTGATCTCATCGCAGAACTCATGTTAAAGTGTATTACATCTCCATATATAAAATGCGGCAGTATTAACGTTTTAAACAGCTTCATTTTGATGTTTTGCGGAAAATCAGCAGTCGTTGTTCTCAGACTACGAAGGCAAGAATAAATTTTGCCACACTGCAACGAAACAGTTTTTTCCCATCCAAGGTTGCTCTGGAAGATGACACCAAGATTATTTGCATGATTACTGAAGTCCAAGTCAGTTCCCTCAATATTCACTCTTGGTAAGCCGTCGAGGAAACGAATATTTCCGAACATCAAAGCTTTCGTCTTCGTAGGATTTACTTGAAGTGTGTTCTCTCTTGTCCAATGAATTACTCGTTCTAGATCACGGTTAGTACAGAGTATTAATTGCTCAGCTGACATGCTAGGCTGTATACAGAATAATTGAACGTCATCGGCAAACATTTGCACACGGCAATATCTGAGCACATTGGAGAGGTCATCAATGTAGATCGAGAACAATAAGGGTCCAAGTACAGACCCCTGTGGCACGCCAGAGGTGACCCGCAGGCTATGTGAATGAGCATCTCCACAATAGACAGTTTGAGATCTATCTGTAAGGTATGATTGTATCAGCGAAATAGCATTCTGGTGAAAACAAAATTTAGTGCGAGGCTTCATACATAAACGTCGATGAGAGATGGTATCGAATGCTTTCGAGAAATCAAGAAGAACTAGGACAGCATTCTGCTTCTTGTCTACTGCAATTGCAATGTCATAATAGACTCTTACCAGAGCTGTTTTCACACCTTGATGTCTTCTGAAACCCGCTTGCTGCTCTGAAAGTAAGTTGTGTCGATCCAAGTATGAAGTGATCTGTTCTTTAATAAGCTTTTCAAGTGCTTCTGATAAACCACAGAGTAGGCTTATTGGTCTCAGATTATCAATGGAACGTAAATTTTTCTTTTTCTGCAAGGGAATCTTTTTGCATTTTTCCACTGTGTAGGAAACGATGACGTTTCAATGACTCTGTTGAACAAGTAGGTGATTTGATTGATTACGAGTGGCGTGATAATTTTCAAAAATTTAGTTGAGATGCCGTCAGACCCAGACGAATTTGATTTGATTTCGAAAATAGCATTAACAACTTCATAATCATGCACTTTCTGAAACGAAAAACCTTCTCCAGCGTCGAAGGTCGTCCAAGGTTGCACATCGGTGCCATCATCTCTGGTGAAATGACTAGCAAAAACATTATTAACTTCATCCGGATCATACGCGCAAGGCTCCTGTGATTTATTCTTTCCTCCGATGCCTAAGCCTCTTAGCTTCCTCCAAATATCTCCCGACGAAGTAGATGATCTAAAGTACTGGTTCAGCCTATCCTGTTTTGCTCGCCGAATGAGTGTCGTGACTCTGTTCCTCAGCCTCTTGAACACATTTCTTTTCGCATCTTTATGTTGAGACTGCGAGACCTTCCAGTCTCTATACGCCAGATCTCTCTCTACAATTCCTCTGCGAATAATATCATTGAACCATGCATTATATCGTGTACGTTGTCTGGCAGTCCGAACAGGAATACAATAGTCATGAACTTCCGTGATATTCGTGATGAAAAACTGAGTAGTACTATCGATATCAGAAGAGTTGAAAAAGTTCTCCCATGGAATTTGGTCCACCGTTTCACGCAAAATCATTGGATCGAAACTCGTGTAATCTCTATATGTCTTCAAGACAGACAGTGGGCGCGTATCGATGTCAATGGAGCAAAATATCAAGTCATGCTTAGAAACACCGGGAACAGACACTTGATTTAGAACTAGTACATTATCAAGATCATTCGTGATGATATAGTCGATCAGCGACGATCCATCACGATGGAAGTGTGTAGGTTCAGTGTTTACCATAGAAAGATTAAAAGATTGCAACATGTTGTCTAGTCTATCTCGTTTCAAACTAGGGCGAAGCCAATCAACACTCAGATCACCAGTTAACACAACGGTGCCACAATCTAAAGTAAGATTTACCAACTCATCTCGTAGAAAAGGAAATAGTTCACTCTCAGGAGGATTATATATTGTAACGACTAGTATTTTTGTATCTAACAATTCACACTCTATGGCAATGCACTCTGCCATACTATCACTCTGTTCAGAGATAACGGGAGCATACACAACCCTATGCTGGATTCCTTCTCGAATATACATAACGACACCACCGCCTCTTTTATACACACGGTCATTACGAGCCAGGCGATAACCAGGTATTTGAATCATGCTGTCGGTTATTGCATCATGTAGCCAAGATTCAGTAAAACATGCCACCGAAACCTTAGAATCAATCAGCATTTGCTTTATCTCTTCAAACTTGCTTAAATTACGAGCTCACAAACTTTGAACATTGGCGTGGCAAACATTGAATTTAAATTCCTTTAACATAAGATTCATGACGATTTTTGGAATAGAGTATTGAGGATGTGTGGTGCATCTCGCCGAATGGAACATCAGCTAACAAAGGCGAAGCAATGATCATTTTTAGGCTGCTTTAGGATAATTTTGACACTAAACTCACTCCATCTCTTCTTACAATTTATTCGTCTAATACAGTTATCAACAAATAACAGTGTGGAAAACTTGACAAAAATACAAATCTATTCTAATTGCTCAATGGATGTTATTGGTTCCAGTGGTCCGTTTGCGTTCTTTCTTACATGGACGATGCCCTGTTTTGTGGTGACTGATTGCAGTTTCTTCTCTTTACGCTACTTAAAATAAACGGGTACGGGATTACTTTTTAAAAAATGATGTATTCCATTTGACGGTCAAACTAAGACTAACTTTATTCTTCTCTTAATGCTAACATGATCGTTTATCAGCTAAACCCTAAATATGTCAACCCAGCACCATGCGGGCGGGCCTTGGATGTTGTTTATTTTATGATCACGCTTCCAATTCCTTCGCTAGCGGATCCGATGTTTTGTTTATCAGCCAAGCAGCATAATATTCGCCTGGTCTGCAAATTCCATGCGATGCTCGATCGTTAACTCGCTGTTTTAAGGCTGCTTGCTTGATGGCCCTTGCACTGGATGTAAGATTTTCATTGATATAGATGCGACGATCCAGATTAAATACCAGGTGCCTTAGACTCAAGTTGCATTTAGACAAATACTTTGCGTAGAATTCGTCTCGTATACTGGCTATTGAAAACTGCAGCAGCGTAAAACATTGATCTCCGTCGGATAATCTTCCGGAACGCAACCGCTTGCACTGAATGTGTAATGTTTTATTTTCGTCGAAACCAATTGCTCGAACTATACTAAGTAGGTAATGATGAAGGTCCTCATTCAAGACGTACGGTATGCCTACAGCTATCAACTCGTTCCTAAGCTCGATACGGCGGATGGTCTCAGTAACCGAATCAAGACGATCGCCCACTATGGTGAGATTGGATCGGAATGATTGAAATTCAACATTGTTGCTTCCTTCCAGTTTGATGACGTCGCTTTTAATAGTGTCGATTTGTTGTTTTAAAACCAAATGAATCTCGTTCAGCTTTGATGTGAGGTCGGTTTTTATTGAGTCAATCTTTTTGTTGGTTTCGTCAAAGCGTTTAGTCAATATTTGTAGTGCACTTTCCAACGTAGGTCCCGGCAAATCCAAATGGTCAATGTCCTTCTTAGAGACTACATTTGCCGAACCGCTCCTCAGCCGTTTCTTCTCGTCGCCAGACATTTAGTTGTTACACAATATATTGTTTCAAGAACAATGGACGATGGACAGCACAGCTTCAGACTTGTAATCAAGAGTGATTTTCTCCAGGGATTAGTTACAGAAACTTGTAAAAGTACTATGTAGATATCCGGGATGCATAATCTGCCGTTAGAACAAAGATTTGCAACAAGAAAAACAGCACACTAATTATTTGTTACAAAGGGAGCTACAATTAACTTTGCCTAGTCTTGGACATGGTTGCCAAACTGACGTTAAGATCGATTCATCCATACAACTGCTCTGCTCTGCAAGACACATCGGGTTACTGTTCTATAAATAACTCAACAATGATCAATCAACTGTCTCCGCTGTCCGGACTAACTGGAAAACTCATACGCCTAAATGGCTACTGTGTAAATGTATACCATATGCAATGGTATAGAAGGGAATACTCTAACGCCGAAAAATGGCAACTGTGTAATGTGCTAATTATAAATATGATAAATATGTGACATGTACACGATTAAGATTCGGCTCTGTTACAGCTAAAATGCCTAAAATAAACAAAAGAGATAAAAAATATTTTTCTTCCGAATAAACTGATTGGAATTTGAATTCTAACTTTGCTCAGAGTGTTCGCAGGGAAAGAGTTTGTCTGCTAATTGTGTGTTAAGAAGGTAGTACGCTATGGAAACTAGCCTAAAAATGAAAGCTGGCCTAAAATGTTCTCTGGGATGTCTACTTTACTGTAGTTTTCGTCCCAGGTTTGTCCGATGCTCCGTTCCAAAGTTACAAACCAATTAGTGGATCTAAGTATTTGCGTAAGGAGCGCGGATCCAAAAATTGAAAACGCTTTTTTCTCGAAACTAAGTTTTGCAAACTGGTTTGTCGTTCATGTGCTTACACGATGCTACCGAATGACCATACGTAACATATCACAAGCAGAAGAACAACCGTTTTACGAACAGTCCTTCTACGGGACAAATATCGAAATTCACACGTAGGACTATTCGAAAGACTGTTTTGTTTCATTTTCATTTGTTAGAATTTTTCAAATGGTGATGTGACTTTTCCGCCAAGTAATCTACCCGAAAAATGAATTAGTTGGCTCAAAAAAATAAATAAATTAATAACTTTTTATTAAAATGTTGACGGTTTTGAAAAGAACCTATGATGTCTTCATTGGAATTGGTGTTTCTTCTATTAGATTAAATTTTTGTTAAATTTTTAGTTTGTTTTCACTCCTACACATTTTTTCAATTCGCTCTCACTTCCTTTTGACTTCTTCCCATTAGTTTTATTGAGACTTCGTACTTGAACAATCATTCGTTGGAGATATTTGGTTTTGGCGATGGTAATGATGCAGTAAATCTAGTGTTGCGATCTAGTGTTGATTACGGACTCATTGATTGGACAGTGCAAACTATCTGAAGCCATCGAGCCGCTTACCCTCAATGACTCTAGTCATCCAGCCCTTTCAGTAGAGATTGAAGTGCTAATTCCTCCTATATTTGAAGAACTGCACTCAAACACCGTCGAACTAAACTACCGTAGAGCTAACTATGTAGCGTTGAATGAAGTTTTCCATCAAACAGATTGGACGTTTCTTGAACAATCAGCGAATGTGGACGATGCCGTCAGTCAGTTCTCACAGTCGGTAAACGAAGCGTTGGCGGAACATGTTCCTGTTCGAAGACCTACTCCCAAACCGCCATGGGGGAATGCTCATCTACGACACCTAAAACGTATCAGATCAAGAACTCTTCGTTGGTATAGAAAAACCCGGTGTCCTTTTCGTAAGCAGGCATTCGTTTGCGCCAGCAACAGCTATCGCCTTTACAATCGGTATCTGTACAAACGATATTCTCTCCGCACTCAAGACAACCTTCGAAGAAATCCTAAGCAGTTCTGGAATTTCGTGAACTCTAAACGCAAAGAAAACGGACTCTCTGCTGAAATGTTCCTAGATCATGATGTCGCTTCCTCCTCTTCTGAAAAATGCAGGCTTTTTGCCACCCACTTCAAGAGTGTATTTAACAGTTTTATCGCCTCCGCTGAACAAGCCGCAGCTGCATGTAGAAACACCACTATCAACGCATTTGAATTGAGAAATGTTGTTATCAACCAACAAAAGGTTGAACGCGCCATCTCTAAAATGAAATTCTCATCAACTAGTCCGGATGGGATTCCGGCCTGCGTTTTAAAACATTGCTTGAGCTCACTGATTCGTCCTTTAACGCTACTCTTCAATATGTCCCTTCGTGAAGGTATATTTCCTTCCAATTGGAAATTGTCGGTTATGTTCCCTGTTTATAAAAAAGGAAATAAGCAAAACATTGAAAACTATCGAGGTATTACATCGTTATGTGCATGCTCCAAAGTATTTGAGATTATCGTCAATGAAGTATTGTTTGTAAGTTGTAAAAATTACATAACAGCTGATCAACACGGCTTTTACCCCAAGCGATCTGTCTCGACAAATCTAGTGCAGTTTACATCATTCTGCTTGCGCAATCTAGATGCCGGATCACAAGTTGACGTGATATACACTGATCTCAAAGCAGCTTTCGATAGAGTCGATCATAAGATACTGCTTATAAAACTGGACAAGCTAGGAGTTTCGAATGACCTCATTAGATGGTTTAAATCATATCTCACGGATCGAAGACTATGGTGCCTATTCTGTATTCCGACGGATTTCTATTTCGTTCGAAAGTGATATTTCGATCGTTTTCGAATTTACCATTCCCTATTCCAATCGTTTTGCTCGTTTCGAACGAAAGTGTTAGAAAATTTCGAATATGCATCGATCTGTCAAAAACCGATAAACAAAAAGAAACACCGTATTAAATAGCGGCGAGTGCGAGTTGAATTTCAGTTAATTTTTGATCCTAAGAGAAATTTGTGAGAAAATTTTCTCGTTCAATGGATTCCGTTTTGTTACCGATTTTGGCGGAGCAAGAAGAAATTGGAATGCCTTGCTACCATCGGCGAAACCACCGAAAATCAACCGACTTCATGAAACTTTCTGATGAAGCGTAAGTATCCGTCTCAAAAATCCCATGTTTGTTTCTCTTATTGATTAATTTTGCCCTTATTCAGATTCATCAAAAGTTTTCGTCTAAGTAAGGAAGCTTTTCGGTACGTTTTAGAGGAAATTGAGAACTGCCTTACCACAAGGAAAGGTGGTCTATCCACGGAGGTGAAACTCGCAGCATGTTTGCGATTCTTTGCTGAAGGAAATTATCAACATGGAGCAGGGCAAGATTATCACATTGCCATAGCACAGCCCACATTTTCCAAGGTGCTGACTGAAATGCTTAACATTCTGGAGCGGACACTGTGTAAGAAATGGATTTCCCTAAATATGACGGAAGACGAACAGCGGCGTGCTAAACTACACTTCTATCAGAAAACATCAATTCCGGGTGTTATTATGTGTTTGGATGGAACCCACGTAAAAATTATTCCACCTAAGCTGAATCGAAATTTGTTTTTTAATCGGAAGGGATTTTATAGTCTCAACGTTCTGATTGTAAGTATTATTAGTATTTGAATTAACAAATCAATGAACAAATACTCTTTTTTATCAACATAGGTTTGTGACGATCAGCAAAGGATTCGTTTCGTTGATCCTACCTTCCAGG
Source organism: Toxorhynchites rutilus septentrionalis (assembly GCF_029784135.1). Classification (NCBI taxonomy): domain Eukaryota; kingdom Metazoa; phylum Arthropoda; class Insecta; order Diptera; family Culicidae; genus Toxorhynchites; species Toxorhynchites rutilus. Next base: position 25,769,607 of record NC_073745.1, read on the forward strand.
GATCTAATCATGACTCTCATATATGGCGTGTAAGCCCTGCAAGAACTCACTTTGAGCAGCTTCACCAAAATGGTGAAGTTAATACTAAGATTCTAGGTAATGTTCAACTACAATATTTTAGTATACTTGTATGTACTGTGTGATAAAATATTTTCAGGTGATGCTGGTTATCCATCGGAACCTTGGTTAGTAACGCCATTCAGAGCAGCGGAGGAAGGGAGTTTGGAGAGCGATTTTAATCGCAGGCATGCCTTGGGTCGTGCTATCGTCGAGCGGACAATCGGTTTACTAAAAAATCGGTTTAGATGCATCCTTGGCGCGAGACAACTTCACTACAATCCTACTAAATGCGCTCAAATTATAAATGTATGCTGTGCACTTCACAATATATGCTTAGAATTTGGTCGTTCTCAGTAGTTATAATATGTTATGCAGCTGTTTACATAATAAACTTTTGTTTAAATTAATATTTATGACTGTTAAATTTCATCTAACTTGTTTGCAAATGCTCAAATAAATAACAACCACCGGAAAAGGAAGTGTCTTCCTTACTTAACTATGGTTTCGGCAGAATTATTTACTCTTATTCCTGCCAACACTTTGAGAACATGTCATTATCGATTTCTCGTAAGCAGGCCAAGTATTCAAATAACCATTATTAATACTTTTTGCGTTGTTTTAACCCCTTGCTGTACGATTTAATTTCCAACAGCACGGCCCAAAACGAGCACTTCGAGTCGTTCCGCTACTCTGCTGAGTGTGGGTATCTAACATGGGTGCCCTATGATGAGCAAATACATGTTGTGTTTAAAATAAAAACGAAGGAGTTATAACTACGTACTAACTCGTTCGTTTTTATTTTAATTATAATATTCAAATTATATTTTATATTTTTAGCTCATTCAATTTTTTTTTAAATAACGGAAATTTTATAATCTTCAGTTGTCGGTATCCTCATCATATGTCTGAAGCTATGTAATTATTTCACATCGAGAAACAACGAGTGAAGTTCAATGTTGTACGTGAAGGGGTTAAGGAAGTTCCATAAACTATAGGCGAAATTCGTGAATTTTAAAAAAGTTTATATAATTTTGATGCTATTCCAAACAAACTTCAAAGAAAAAATTAAGTAAGATTTTTCTTCCATGGAAAGATATAAAAATACGATTAGAACTTTTTTTCATTTTTTTATACTTGAGTTACAATATAAAGATAAAAAATCAGATCACTGATATTTTGAAACATTATTCTAATGTTCTGAAATATACGCAATCTGCGTTTCAAGGATTTGTCGCTATTGATTTCTCCAGCGCGATCTTCTCCATCTCGTGGTTATGTCGTTTTTGTTCACTCAGATGTTCTTTGAGTGTGGCATCCACGGAAAGAATCGCTCGAGCTGATTGGCGCTGATAATGAACCAGATCACTCAAATTCTTGTTTGTGTTTTTTAACAGGGATTTCACATTGGTGTGAAATTTGTTTTGTTGCTCGACTTGCAGCTCTAATAGCCTCGTGGTAGAAGGTCTGGATTTTTTCGGCTGAGAGGGCTGGAAGTGAATGGTATTATTGATACCGTCACACTCGTCGGAAGTACCATAATATATAAAATTTTCCTGGTCTGCAGCTTGAGGTTCACCCGAAGGCGAACCCAACTGTGTTCCATGAGATGAGGTACCCGGGATTCCTTCCACGGTCGCAAGTAACCCAGTTAGTAGAACTGCCTGCTCCTCCAGCTCGGACAAATTGATAATTTTATTGGGTCCTCCACCTGTCGCCCTCTGCTCCCGTTTGTTGTGAGCGAGTTTTCGCTTTAATCCGGACTTATAGTCCGCCCAAACCTACACAGAAAACCAGGGCAAAAATAAGACTATAAACATATGTTTCGGATTCGTTTTAGTATATACCTTTTTCCATCCACTTCCATCGCGAATAGGCGGTCCCAAACTATTGACTTCTGCCGCCAGATCATCCCAGTAGGGTCCGGAATTTCCTCGGGAGAAACCCTTTGCTATGTCCGGCTCTTGCTCCAGAAGCAGCACAATCCGCTCGAACTGATTTTTAGTGGTTGTTTTGTTTTTGTTTTTTTCCCTGTTGAACGTTAAAATTAATTTAAAGAAAAAAATGATTAAAAATTAGCTTACATTTTTGCAGTTCACCGCTCATCCGCTGCGGAAATTATTCACTCCTTCATAAACAAAGTGGGTTTGACGTTTGGTTTGATTCGAATGAAAGATGTTCGAAAACAAAACAGTCCGAACGAAAGGTATTCGAATTTGAAAACACCTCGAACGAAACAGGGAATGGAATTTACCAAGTCGTTCGAAATATTTCGAATCGATTGAAATACAGAATAGACACCTATGTGTGCGAATTGGATCTGAGTCATCTGAATTTTTCACCAACATATCAGGTGTCCCGCAGGGGAGCAATCTAGGACCTCTTCTATTTTCTATTTTCATCAACGAGTTATCAAAACTACTGCCACCGGGATGTCGCCTTTTCTACGCGGATGATGTCAAGATATACACAGCCATAAATCACATCCAAGATTGCTACACTCTACAACAATGGATCAATGAATTCGAAGAGTGGTGCACAAATAATTTATTGACGATCAGTATCCATAAATGCAACGCAATATCGTTTCATCGAAAATTGAACCCAATCATCCACAATTACAATATTTCTAACGAGCCTCTAGTGCGTGTTGATCAAATACGCGACTTGGGAATCATCCTTGACACAGGGTTGACTTTTCGTCCCCATTATGACAGCATAATTGCAAAGGCTAACCGACAACTAGGATTTATATTAAAAGTATCCAACGAATTCCGTGATCCACAATGTCTTCGGTCACTTTACTGTGTACTGGTGCGCTCCATTCTGGAATCAAATGCAATCGTGTGGTGCCCGTATCAGTTAAACTGGATAAGTAGATTCGAATCAATACAAAAAAAAATCATTAGATACGCGCTCCGTAGTCTTCCATGGCGAGACCCGTTGAATTTACCACCGTATGAAGAGCGATGTAGGCTCCTCGGGCTTGACACGTTGGAACGCAGGAGATATGTTGCCCAAGTTATGTTTGTCGCAAAAATACTTTTGGGCGATATTGACTCAGCGGAAATATTGACACAACTAAATATATATGCACCTATTAGAGCCCTTCGACAGCGGGACTTCCTGTTACTAGACGGTCGTCGTTCAGCATATGGTCAATACGACCCCATTCGATTTATGGCGACAAGATTCAACGAAGTCTATCAGATGTTCGATTTTAACTCTTCTGCTGCAGCATTCAATCGAACCCTATTAAATGGATAACACCCAACATTGGAATACTGAAGAACCACCACGATCAGCAGCTTCACTGTATACATTTTATTATTCATGACTCTAATTTTATTATTATGATTTATGAGAATGTTTGTTTTTATGTTTTTTCTCTGTACTATGTGATTAGTTATTGTTAATATTTTGTAGTAGGAATTATGAAAAGATATGAGGTTTTTATGCCCTTTTGTGTAAAACATCCAACAACTCAAAAGGGCTTTTCCTCATCTTATCGGTACATGTGATATCATTGAGGCAACTAGCCAGATGAGAAATAAATATATAAATAAATAAATCAATAAATAAATAATCAGATAAGAGTGTATATATCACGTTGGCCATGCTTCACTGTCAATTTTTCGTAAATTTGGAAAAATGTCGTCGAACGAAAAAGTGCGTCGTGAAATAATCCTGTGCACTCATTTCGAGAATCCGGAGTTGTCACATCGGGACATCGGTAAGATGCTGGGAATCGTCCAATCTACGGTCAGCAGAGTACTAAAACGATAGTTCAAGAAGCTAACCAACGACCAGAAGGTGAAGAACGGCAAAAATGGATGCTCCGTCAGTGAAAAAGATCACAAGCGCGTAGTTAAGCAGTTTAGACGTGATCCGAGAAGTTCGGTCCGGGATGTCGCCAATAAGCTGAATTTGTCAAGTTCATTCGTCCAGCGGACCAAGCAGCGGGAGGGCCTGCGTACATACAAGGTTCAGAAGGCTCCTAACCGCGACGAAAGGCAAAACATGGTGGGGAAGACGCGAGCCCGGAAGCTGTACACCGAAATGCTGACGAAGCCGCATTGCCTGGTAATGGACGACGAAACCTACGTCAAAGCGGACTTTCGTCAGCTGCCGGGCCTGTTGTTCTTCTCCGCAAAGGACAAATTCAGCGTTCCAGAGGAGATTCGCAAGCAGAAACTATCCAAGTTTGCCAAAAAGTATATGGTGTGGCAAGCGATCTGCTCTTGCGGAAAGCGGAGCGCCCCCTTCGTGATGACCGGCACGGTAAACGGGCAGGTTTACCTTAAGGAGCGCCTACAGAAGCGCTTACTACCACTATTGAAGCAGCACGAGGGCCCGACCATCTTCTGGCCGGATCTCGCTTTGTGCCACTATTCAAAGGACGTGTTGGAGTGGTACGAAGCCAACGGGGTCACCTTCGTACCAAAGGAAATGAACCCGCCCAACGCGCCGGAGCTTCGCCCAATAGAGAAATATTGTGCGATTATGAAGCAGGCCCTCCGGAAGAACCCAAAAGTTGTCAAATCGGAGGCGGACTTCAAGAGAAAATGGATTTCTTTTCAAAAAAAACTACAACCTGACGTTGTACAGAACCTTATGGACGGGGTAAAGAGGAAGGTGCGAGCATACGGGCTTGGGTATGAATAAAAAGAAAATGCCAAAAGTTGTTTAATAGTTTTTATTTTACTGTCTAAAATTTTCAAAAGGATCGGTCTACTGGGCGAATTTCTACAGCGTTTTTTCCGTGATGCAATTTGATGTGACACACCCTTTATATAGTGACTTTCAACACTTTTTGGATGGTTCGTTACTTTTTACTTCCATTTTTGGAAGAATGCCGGGGGAGTGAGAATTGAACTCGTGACCTTTAGCGTGAGAAGTATGGATGTTACCACTACCCCGGATCGCCTTCGCTGGTAGACACTTTTGCAACACACTAATAGTTATGAAGAATGTAATAAACACATCTCCATCCACACTTGTTATGAGCTCAAGGGGTTTCTGGGAATGTTTGATTGCACACATTATTGAGATACTAGAGAAATAGGTTGGTTCTTGAAATAAATACCTCAAAATACGAGTCATTTTCTCGATGTGAAAGTCAAATGCTGTTAGAGAGGATAACGTGATGGAATTCAGCGAAGAGTTTGATTTGATACCATACAAATTGCGAGCGCCCTAAAACGTTGAAAAATAACTCCATACCCTTGATATTTTTGCTGATTAATTTCTCTCGTTGCAGGTGACTTCAACGCATCCACATACTAAGCAACACTGGTTCGCATCCGTATCCGCTGGCTGGTGGTTATATATGAATACAAAGTAATATGGAGCAGTGTATTGATCATCGTCGCAAGTATGTCTTGTAGTAAAAGTTTGACCGGCTTTAAGTGACACGTGGTTACGTTGATTTTTAATCAGTTAAACCTGAATATGACTCCTTGATTAGAATACATTCTCAAGCAGCAGGTATGATTTGGAAGTGATAGATCTATATTTTCCAGCATGTCAATGGAAAACATTGAAGTAACAGTTTAATCCCACGTTTTTTGAAACGCTGCAAGAGAACACTAAAGACATACATTGATACAGCAGAAAACAAACACACATAAACACACACAAACATAAATGCATTCCGGAACATGGAAGTAAATGGTGAAACACAAGGGAAACATGTTAAAAGAAAGGACAAAGCAAACATTCAAACTAGAGGCAAACAATATTGTTAGTTAATTGCGAGACGGAATCAAGAATAAGAGACAAAAAAAAAATATATTATCGGTATAAGTACTTGATACATTATTTATCATGATAATAATACTTCTAATGCTAACAATGATATAAATGAGAGAACAAAAAAAATATTGTAAACAAACAAACGTATCTGTAAGGAGCGAATGACGAGGTAAGCAATCGGATCAAACCTTGAAAAAAAATTAAAAAATATATCACGTTTGGCAAAAAAGTGTGTTCCCCCGAGGTAGAAAAGAAGAAGGGAAGTGCTCATCATATTCCCCGCTCGGCACTAATCGGTATTCGATGCGATGCAGTCACTAGATTTTTTTAGCAGTTCACTGCTCTCGTCAGTTAAAATAAAACACTAAATAAGGTGGCTAATTTAGGTGGCATTATTCTAAAGATGGAAAACGAAATTACACTATGGAAAAAGAAATCCAATCGATGAAGATTGTTGTTGTTGTAGAAACTGTACTGATATTATCGTTTAAGGGATAGGATACAACTGGTGAATGTGACGCGAATTGTAAGATCAGCCTCTTAATTCATATCCGGTTTTGGTTTTTAATTGTATGGCAGTCTACGAAATCAAACCAATCAACATTGTATATCATTCGAAAATGTGCAACATTAGAAACGTGTATATCAATAAATCCCACCTCCCGGCTGGTACAGATCGGACAGCTCGCGTCGCAGACTGGATCAGAGGCACCTGAGAGACCTCCGAAACTGATTGAAGCACCCAAAGCTTGTGGCTATATCCCATTCAGCAGGACATCTTATGAAAGCCCAGAGGAGAATGCGTATTAAAAATTTGGCAAGGCAATAAAAAGCGCACTTTTTATCACACCAAACGGTATGGATGAAGAACTTGAAATATTTTCTACAGATTCACCATGCAGATGCTCATAAGAAATATATAAACTAATAAAGTGTCAGAATGGCTAACTAAAACACACCTGTTCAAATCGGATCGCGAACAAACAACATACATTCGTTGGTAGAGTAATTAAAAATCATAAACGGTTTTTGTTTGCCATTTGGAGTATAGCTCATATCGTAGTGAAACATATAAACGTGAATAAAGGATATTCTCAAAAAACAAAGTACTTACAATGAGCAGAAAATACATAAAAGAAAGCTGAAACATTGAGTAATAAATAAAATAAATATTAATATACACTATACATTATTTATAGAGCGAAATCAGAGACCGGATAAAAACAAAACAAAAGAAAAAAAGAATTATAATGCAGACAAACAACATATTTATATTGTAGTAAGTTTCGTATCAGTTCCATAGCGCTGATTGAAGCTGACTTTGTTAATTTTATATATATTGCATCAGCAGAATACTATGGTTAGATAAATATGTAAGAAGATGTATTAGCTTTAGGCGAACCAGTGTGTTTTGTTAATGCTTCTTTTTACCGAAATGTACGCTGAGAAGGAAATGGTAGAATCTCCAACTAGGATAGAAAAGTCGTGAGCTTATATATTCTCATCCTCCATTATCCACACACAAATTAATTGAACCGCATTCTGTCGAATTCCAGGAACATCAGGTGGCAATCAAATAGTTGTTTGTTGAGTAAATATGTGAAACTTGCTTCTCAATTCGGTCAAGATTAGTTTATTGGGAGGGATTTCATTGACTTGAATAGAAAAAACAGGCTTTTTCGTTTTTGTCCAGTCGTTTAATGTAGTGGATGGCGGAAAAGCGCGTTTCCAGAGAACAAAGAACAAAGATTGTTACTGTTAGTCAGCTTTAATTGTATTATTATTTCAGTTATTCCGACTAAGTAGCTACCGATTCAAATGAAACGCTAGTATGACACTGACAAAATATTAAAAAAAAACTAAGAAAACGATTTAAGACAGAGGAAACAAAACCAAATGAAAAATATGTTAATAAAATACTTTAGGAAAAATACAAACGTATGTTGTCTTTTACTACGAGTATGTGATAACATTTGATTCAACTGCGGTAAGATTGTTTCTATTTTATTTTCAACACTTGCTTGGTTGAGATTTCGACACAGAATAAAGATGCAATTTTCTTTCTCCAAGAAAAATCGAATGTGAACTCACAACGCAATATTTAGGCATTGTTCGAAGCAATCAAGATCTTTAGAGGCGAATGAACTGCAAAGTTGCAAAGTCTCTTAAAACAAAGAAGAAGAAGAAGCAATCAAGAGTGTAATATACGAGATCTGGTCAGAAAGGAACAAGGAATTTTGAGTCTGGTGGACAGAGCAAGCGTGTTCATGAGCTTCCATGTAGCATTTGCTTAAGATAAAATATGATAAAAGATTTTCATAAAATTTTGCTTCAAAATGGAGCTAGTTGAAAACTCCGTATACAAAACATTAAAATGTGCAATTCATGAACTTTACGGGTGGTAGAAACATGCGGGAGGATGCGGCAAGTTTCTTTGTTTGTTTTACAAAATTAATGCTTTATTCTGCAAAAAAAATGGTTACAAATTTAATATTCAGAGTATTGTTCATTGCTAGTCACAACTTTTTCCCATCTTTCTGGAAATTTACGGATCCCTTTGCGGCAATAATCGGCGAATCGATCCAATTTTTAACTTCATCAAAATTTGAGAAGTGCTGGTCAACCAGGCCATGTTGCATCGATCGAAAAAAGTAGTAATCGGACGGAGCAATGTCTGGAGAATACGGCGAGTGGGATAGGACTTCCCATTTCAGCGTTTCCGAGTATGTTTTGACCGGTTTCGCGGCATGCGGCCGAGTCGTACTGCAAAATAACTTTATCGTGTCTTTCCTCGTATTGTGGCCGTTTATCCTCCAGTGCATGGCTCAAACACATCAATTGTCATCGGTAGAGGTCCCCCGTAATGGTTTCATTCGGTTTTAGCAGCTCATAGTACACCACACCCATCTGGTCTCACCAAATAAACAACATAACCTTCTGGCCGTGAATATTCCGCGCGGCCTTCGATGTTGATGCATGATCAATTACTTTATTTATTTATTTATTTATTTATTTGTCCTCGTCTTCGATTTATAATCGTACAGACTGAAACTTAAATTATGTCTTTAATCCTAGCCTTAAAACTATTCTTGGACATTTCAAAATCGTGGGCATGGCAAACCGCGTTGAATGCTCTCAGACATGAGTTAAATGGGCCGTTCTGTCCGTAACTGGTTCTGTGAAATGGCAGATTGATGACGGGATAACTACGAAGAGTTCGTGTTGGTACATTTAAATTGATTTGTTGCAGCAGCTCCGAACAATCAATATTACTCTCTATTATATCGAATATAAACGTTTGTTGGAGTTTGAGTCGACGAGCTGATAAGGTTTCCAAACCGATGAGCATGCAACGCGAGGCGTAGTCAGGTAAGTTTACAGGATCGCTCCATGGAAGTTGTCGTATGGCATATCGAATGAATTGCTTCTGAACTCGTTCTAGCTTGGCTACTTGTACTGTCTGGTATGGCGACCATATTGGAACTGCATACTCAAGAATGCTGCGAACCAGTGTGCAAAACAGTGTTTTGAGTGTGTATACATCCGTGAACTGAACAGTCTGTCTCCGAATGAATCCAAGCACCGCGAATGCTTTGGCTGCAGTGGCTGAGACATGATCTTGGAATCGTAGTTTTGAATCCAATGTGACGCCCAGATCGCGTATAGAGTCGACCCGTTCCAACGTGTTGTTTCCAATTTTGTATGAATAATTGATTTTGTAAAGCCGCCGTGAGAATGAAATTATCTTGCATTTCGTTATGTTCATCGCCATACCATTTTCACGGCACCACAGCATGAGCTCATCGATGTCGCTTTGCAGAACAAGACAATCGAGGACAGATGAAATCGTTCTATATAATTTTAGGTCGTCGGCAAACATTTTCTTCGGAGACTTCAGTCTATAGCATAGGTCATTCACGAAAAGAATGAAAACGAAAGGACCAAGCACGCTTCTCTGTGGCACACCAGACGTAATGGGAAAATTTTCGGAACAAACTGAGTTGATGCACACTGCAGCTTCACGGTTGGTGAGATATGAGTGTAGCCATCCAGTTATGTGTTCAGGAAATCCCATGTGTTTCAATTTCCCAATCAAGTACTCATGCGGAACAGTGTCGAATGCTTTGGAAAAGTCGACGTAAATGGAATCGACCTGGTTCCTGTTCTCGACTTCATCAAATAGAACGCGAGTGTAACACATTAGGTTTGTTGTCGTTGATCTGTGCCGTACAAATCCGTGTTGTTCCTCTGATATCAGCGAGTGCGCTGCTCTATACAGTATAGCATGAATCATGGTTTCAAAAACCTTGCCGAGTGAGCATAGAATCGATATTCCACGGTAATTTTCGACGCGGTGAGTACTGCCCGATTTGTGGATCGGAACAATTCGAGCTGCTTTCCAAATCTTCGGAAATGTCTTTTCAAAGAGTGACTAATAAGTCAATAGAATAGACAAGCAACAGGAAAAGCCAATGAGGAGGCACAATGTTTGAGAAATAGCGGTGGCAGTCCATCAACTCCAGCTCTCTTGGACGCATCAATATTTTCGAGCGCTTTTTGGACTTCCTCGGGTGAAAATGTGATTGAGGGAATATTTATGTCGTACGTTGGAATATGCCGAAAGCATCCTGTATATATCTCAGGCATCGCTGTGCTAAAAACACCCTGGAAGAAGTTGGCGAAGAGATGGGCTGCTTCGCTATTTGAACTAGTAGTTGCTCCGTTAAATTCCAGATTGGGCGGTATCCTTGTATTCGTTTTCAGTGACCTCACATACTTCCAGAAGGATGCCGGATTTTGCTTCAGATTCTGCTGAACTCTATGCATATATATTCTGTGGGTTTCAGCGAGAAGATCCGTGTATGCTATTTCAATGTTACGAAGAGTGATGCAGTCAGCCGTGGTTCTCGACTTGAAATAGCGTTTTCTTGTTTTCCGAAGCACATTCCTCATATGGCGAAGATCGGCAGTCCACCAGGGCTTTCGCATTGATACGTCAGACTTACGTCGTACACGCGGGACGTGCACATCGAATACTTCAAATAATTTACCGTAGAAGGTTGATACAGCTGAATCTACCGAGTTATCTACCAAGATGGCTTGCCAGTCGAGAGAAGCAATAGCGTTATTTAATGTCTCGAAGTTACAGCGTCTGAAGTTCATAGTCGTCATATCGGTTAGTTGATCCGTTTTGTTTTGCAACTCACCGCTGCGAATGTCAAGCAAAATGATGAACGGCTTATGATGAGGATCAGCTGTTAGAAGAGGTTGAGAAGGTTCAATTATATCCATGTCATCTGGTGCATTGACGAAGGCTAAATCAAGTAACCGCTGATTAGAGTTTATGAAGCGATTAATCTGTGTTAGTCCACAAACGAGCAGTGATTCGATGAGTGTCAGCTCTTGTTCTGAAGATGCGTTGATAGGCGTGTATCCGTTCAAATCTTCATCAAACTGCCATCTTAGGCATGGGAGATTGTAGTCACCCAGCGCCATAACAAAATCAGTGTCATCGATATGATCAAAAATGGCGCGGATCGCTTCAGCATAGGCTAAGTACATGTCAGTGCTTGAATTTGGTCGTAAGTATATACAGCAGATATATAATGTGCGAGTTGGTAGCTTGACTCGAACCACAACTTGCTCAAGCTGACTGCATCCTGGCAATGAGATCGAGCTGCATTCGAGGTTTATTTTAGCGGCCACAAGTACTCCTCCGCCTCTCGAGAGTTCGCTGGTAAGTTCGCTACGGTCACATCGAAATAATCTATAATCAGATGAAACCTCTGAATCACAGATCAGGGTATTCATACGTTGCCCGACGTTTAAGATTGCCGCAATGGACCCTCTTTTCATCGCGAGTAATGATTCGATGCAAAAAACCCTTTCTTTTATGCTGTTGGAGCTGTTGTTCGGACGTGAAAAAACGGCGTTCGACGTTTCGTGGCTTCAATTCATACGGCACCCAATGTCCTATCTTTCAGATCATTCCCATTGCTTTTAAAAGATCGGATATGGTTTGCTGAGCAACTCCAAGTGTATCTGCAAGTTCTTGTTGCGTTTGTGATGGATCTTGATCGAGTAAAGCCTCCAATTCTTCATATTCAATTTATTTTGGGGGGCCCGGAACGTTCTTCGTCTTCCATGTCAAAAATACCACTTTTAAATCGTGCAAACCACGTCTGATACGTTCGCTCAGTTGGAGCATGGTCACCATAAACTTCTATCAAAATGCGATGACTTTCCGCAGCTTTTTTTCCCGCAAAACCACTCTCGTTGGTACGAAATTTGACATATTCGAAGTGGCAAAAAACTATATTGTTTACGCTTCAATTTTTTGACATATACTGAAGAAAACGCGCATTGACAGTAGCTTTCTAACGAATGTCTGGAAATTTGATTCACTGGAATAATAACCACGTTACGCCATCTGTTGTAAAACCGTGACCCGTGGTCGCCTTCAAAGATACTTCAGGAACCAAAAAAAGACAGAACCGTTTTCAAAAAATATGGAAATAAAAGAGACATATGCCTAGCAGTTACGCTTACTATTACATCACCAACGTCGGCAACTGATTCATCGTATAACCCTGGTCAGTAAGACTCTGCGGAACCGCTGCTGGAAACATTTGATTCGGTCATCAAAATGATTAACTATATTAGATCCAGAGTTGCGGATACACGTTTATTGAAATAAAAACTCGCTTCAAATCATTGACGCATTTCAATGCGCATGATGTACTCAAACGTGTGTTTGATTTAATAATATGATTGTTATTTTCTTGAAAGCGATTAGCTCCATGACAATTTTCAAATGTTTGTGACAAAGATCAGATCAGATCTGGTGCCGTAAGGTCAGTTCTTGAAATGGTGTCATGTTCGAGAGGTGATCTATTAGAAATGAAATAATTATTTGGACATGAAAATTTCTATCTTTAGTTCGTGATTTGTTGATTGAAATGGATTTCAACCAGTTTTGATTCTAACGTGAATGATTCTAATTTTGAAGTATTCTTGCAGATATTCATGAGTCCGTTAGTGCGAAGTTGATATTTAAAAAGATGATATAACAGTCGAATAACATTAAACTTTGAAGCAGAACTTATTCATTCAAGTAAGAAAATTTTAGCCGTGCTATCTTTCAGGGAGCCACGGGATAATTAATTGCAATCGAAGATGATCGTGAAGGCGGGAGGATAGAGAAACGCTGGTTTAGATTAACCCTTATGGTGAAGGTGGAAGAAAGGCATTGTTGTAGTATGGGTAAAAGCACGTGTTTTCGAAGGGTAATAGTGTTTGTGAGAAATTTGAATGGATTTAGATTCAACTTCAAACAAATGATCTCTAAATCATCGATAGTCCTACGTCACCCTTGCGGTTATACCATAGATATAACCCACTTCCTGTTTTTGAAGGGTATTTTGGATGAAAATGAAAGAAAGTGATTAGTGCGCTGTCCATGTTTGTATAGGAGACGTATACGACAAAATGAACAAAATGGACTTTTTCGCCGTTTTGCATTCTACGCGATGAAATACGTTTGCTCAACATGCAAACAAACATTTTTTGTTCGAAAACATTTGAGCAATTTTGAAAAAAAAAACGTTTCCGAAAAATCACTGTTTGTCCGCATAACAGACGTAGTTCCATACAACTTTCATACATCGTTCGAAAACCAACAATTATCAGTATTATGTGCTATAAGCTAAATCTACATCTGAATCACATTCTTTGTAGTGTCCTAACATGCCTATCACGATAGTGTCTTATTACTTAGTGTTACCTAATAGATGAATATAAAAAACCATTTAAACACTGCTCATATAATTACTATTTTCTGTACACTGCGATGAACAAAGAGAAGCAATTGTGTTATTAATGTTATAGTTACCTAAATTTCTGCATTTGAACCGTCAAGTAGATAATGAAACAATCAGATCAGTAGGAAAATTAAAATCATGTGGGTTCTTAGCATTATAACTCCTCGGATTCGAGATCGAATTATTCTTCATACTCAGCATTTACTCATACCGTTGGTGTAAGTCACTCCACTATCTTTATGCGATTGATCGTGGTATCGGTAAATCATGCTGTTAAAATCACCAACATTGCAGATTGCCTTCACAAATTCAATTAATTGAAAAAAACACGAACCCGCTGTTTTTACCATATGCCAGAATATTCACATTTCACCAAATATCTTTCAAACCTTTTTAATTTTATTCGATAACAACTGAAACTACCGACGGAGACGTTTTGACTATTATCGGAAATGTAAATACTAACGCTACAGACAGAGCAGCCTGTTGATTACGTCTAGCTAATGTTCATTGAATCGATTGATTGTCCGCAGAATTAGACGCAAGCGTTTTCCAAATAAAAAAAATATATATATTTGAATCCGTAAAATCTCCTAGGCCCTCTTTTTGCCGATAATATGCTTCAACTGGACAGATCATTTCATTGGAAATTTGCATGGTTACCCTTGTAGGCACAAACACAACAAAGACGTTCTCCCAACACTAATGGTGTTGGTGATAACGTCTCCCATGCAAATATGGGCAGTGCGATCCAAAGATCCAAATTCGCTGCTCAGTTGAAGGCTGTCAATTTTTGTGGAGACGACAAACTTGGTTGGCAAGTTGGTGATTGTTGAAAACTAATTGGCGATCTAACGTACAAATCTCCACCTAGGTGACGCTGCGGTGAAAGTGATGATGGTTTTAAATTTTGCCATGTGAGCTTATGGAAGGTTTGTAGTTCTTTCCATAGATTACAATGTTATAATCATAAAAGATTATTTCATTGCGTTGAGTTTTTAAGAAATTTAATTCTGCACATTTTTATATATAATATAACATGTTATTTTCTTATCTTTTTCAGTAGTGAAAATTGTATAAATATTGACAATGGTTGAATCAAAGACGGAAATTCGAGAGCACCATCGAAAACAAGTAGAAAAATGCATGGTTTTTGCATGTGAGAACTATCTTGGAAAGTCCGGAAGTAAAACATACGTGATTTGTTTTTCAATTTTAGGTTACCTTGTCATCATTTTCTTAGTTCAAAAACAGAATCCAGATGTCTCACCGATCGTTTACGCTTTGCGTTAGATCGCCAATTGACGAATTTACGTTGGATTTACAACCAGATGGCGCAGCGAGTAAAATGAGGATGTTTTGTTTTTTTGGTATGAAATTCGTTCAAATTTTCTAGAAAAATCAGAATTTATCTTCAAATTTACCGGTTTCATGTATTCTTTCCACGCTGAAAAGGTTAGAAAATCATCATTTTACAATGTGCTATGTGTATTACGAGGGATGGCTTGTTATAAGTATTGTAACTTTAATTTTTTTTAACTAAGTAAACGATGAATAGGATGTTTTGCGCTAAAAATACTGCAAATCCTTCTCGTATCGGTCTCTACATAACCAATGATATCAGCCAGTTTGATATGATATCGATTTCATCGCAATTATCCATAGTATCAATAACCGGTATGCATTATCAAACTTAAAATTTTCGAAGATTATCTATGACTTTGGTCAAATCGCGTGTTTAAACCATCGTAAATATACAAAACTCCAACTTTCTTACCATATACTGACGAAATTCAATGGGTGAAATGAATCTAAATTGAAATAAAATGAATAATCACCACCGAATCATGCTTTTCAGTGGGTAAAATAAACAGACACCCTTACTTTTGTGGTTCTGAGCTCTAATGTAGATGTCGCATGAGCTGATTCAGCTTTGCGTAAATTCGTCAATTGGCGATCTAACGCAAAACGTAAACGATCGGTGAGACATCTGGATTTTGTTTTTGAACTAAGAAAATGATGTTAATGTAACCTAAAATTCAAATACAATATGGCGATCTAACGCAAAACGTCAACGATCGGGGAGACATCTGGATTTTGTTTTTGAACTATGAAAATGATGCTCATGTAACCTAAAATTAAAATACAAATAACGTATATTTTATTTCCGGGCTTTCCAAGGTAGTTCTCACATGCAGGAATCGTGCATTTTTTTACTTGTGTTTGATTGTGCTCTCGAATTTCCTTCTTTAATTCAACCATTGTTAATATTTATACAGTTTTCACTACTGAAAGAGGTAAGACAATGAAATTGCGCAGAATTAAATTTCTTACAAACCCATCGTAGACAAATAATCTTTTATGATTATAACATTGTAATTTATGGAAAGAACTACAAATCTTCTATAAACTCACATCGCAAAATTTAAAACCATCATCTCTTTCACCGTAGCGCCGCCTAAGTGTAGATTTGTACGTTAGATCGCAAATTGACGAATTTACGCAAAGCTGAATCAGCTCATGCGACATCTACGTTAGAGCTCAGAACCACAGAAGTGAGGGTGTTTGTTTATGTTATGCACTGAAAAGCAAGATTCGGTGGTGATTATTTATTTCATTTCAATTTAGATTCATTTCAGCCATTGAATGTCGTCAGTATATGGTAAGAAAGTTGGAGTTTTGTATATTTACGATGGTTTCAACAAGCGATTTGACCAAAAATATAGATAATCTTCGAAAATTTCAAGTTTGATAATGCACACCGGTTATTGATACTATGGCTAATTGCAATGAAATCGATATCATATCAAGTTGGCTGATATTATTGATTATGTAGGGGTCGATACGAGAAGGATTTGCAGTATTTTTAGCGCAAAACACCCTATTCATCGTTTACTTAGTTGAAAAAAAATAAAGTTACAATACTTATAACAAGCCATTCCTCGTAATATACATAGCACATTGTAAAATGATGATTTTCTAACCTTTTCAGCGTGGAAAGTATACATGAAACCGGGAAATTTGAAGATAAATTCTGATTTTTCTAGAAAATTTGAACGAATTTCATACCAAAAAAAAACAAAACATCCTCATTTTACTCGCTGTGCCATCTGGTTGGAATTCCAACGTAAATTCGTCAATAGTGTTACGATGTTTTCATGCACTTTCACAGGAACCATTTTGACAGGAATACGTTGTCCAGTTCAAGGAAAATGGGAACTTGCTGAGAACTGGGAACTTTCGAATCATAATAACCTAACTTTTGGTGAGAAATAAAGTTATATTGTAATTAAGTTTAGATCTCAATAATACTAAATTTTCAGTTCCTGCTGAAATGTCATTTAGGCACTTATGATTTCGAATGCATTATTTAAAGAAAAATAATAATTTTTCGTTCATTTTCAATAATTCGATTATTTTTTCTACAAGAAAAATTAAAAAAATTGTCATTGATTAATTAGCGAGCTTTGAAACATTTTAGATGAATTTAGCGTTATAAAATTGCAAACGATATTTTACAATAATTGGATGAATGATTGGCGGAACCTAAATCAAAATCCAACTCATAATCTGAGAACGCTCTCTTGATGGAAGCTCTTCTTTGTGCTTGTCGGGACAGAAGCTTTCTTGTTTCGGTGATGCGTTACGCTTTTACGTTATTTAAATCCAGGCGTGACTGATCCTAACTCGTCGCTGCTGATTCCACTGGTGTGAATCGTTCGAATACGATAACTCACGAACTGTGAATGGATGTGAGTTCTGTAGTGTGCTATAATGGACGATTTTGGTGTTTATTCCACATCATTAATTTAAAATATACCATGCGTCCACTTTTTTAACCTCAAGAGAACTATTGTTTCACAGTGGAAACAATGTCGCTCCATTCACATAACTGGATTCTATCTTCCTATGTCTTCCTATGACTACAGGGCGTTTTTTCGGACTCATTAACTTATACATGCTTGTATTATTGGATTTTGTAATATATTTCGATCTTCATTATAATGTTAACAGCCATAACGGCTGGTTCAAATTCAACATAAATATATCTTCTAAGTGGTAACACAATTTCTCCCCTGATAAATTAGGCACACTGCATGAAACTATCCTATACAAATGAAACATTCTTCCATAAGCACAAACAATACATAGTCTTAAGGTACATTTGTTAATCAGCATAACAGCAAACGTTTCACGAATAGGTATTTCTCAACGATTTTTCTCTCTGAGTTGGCTTCAACAACAATCAATAACAGTTAGAGGAGGATGCTTAACGCTGAAAGGGATACACCTCGATTCTTGTCCTGCCCTGCTAATAATTGTGTCATCACTAGCTGCGCTGCTAAATGGCCGGAATTGTTTGCTGTACACTTTGTTGAAACTTGCGTCCGGTTTGGCCTAGCTTTTGGATATGAACGTTTGTAGGTTGTTATTGGGAAACATTGAGTTAGTGTTATAGCATCAGTATTTGTAGGGAGGAGAGGAAAATATTTGTTCATGGCTCGTCAATAAATTTGCAATGTTTGCATTTCGTAGGTACCTGCACTCTCGTTCTTCTCGATTTTCCCGACTTCTTCGACTATGCTCACACTTATACGCTTGGATACTTTTGGTGTTTAAGGATAACAATGATATATCAGATTTACGAGTTTATCTTTCTTTTCAACAAGTAACGTTTAATGATAGATTCAGTAGTTTTTTTTCAACAGCTTATACAAAGAGGCTTAGTTTCGGCTTAGACACGATTCAACATCAATCATCTGTTTTCTTTTTGTTTGAATTAATTTGAGAGAATAGATTAATCACAATCAATGTATTTCTGTTTCTGTTTTATTTTGTTTTCTCTGTCTGAGGGACTCCCCATATTCAGTTGTGTTTGGCACGAATTTTCGATCTTTCGTTATTGTTTGACGTTTTAAACAGACAAAGTAACACCTTCATTAAACTGCTAGTAATTGGTTTGGCGACATATCTCTGTTCTCACCTTCCAGTGTTTAGGCCACATCAATATGTTGCATCGAAAACCTCAGCTTTATCAATTTATTCCCTAGTCTACGTATTTATCAAATGGATTTTATCATGGTTGTTGATTTATTGATTTTGTTGTTGGTTTTGTAGTTACTCCTTTTAATCATTTTAAGTAATTATCAATTGTTACGCTTTTGGGCCTGAGACTGTATTGTTCGAAATATTTGTGAATATGTTCTCCCCCAGCTGTATCGTATTAATTGCAGAAGAAGTTTTAAATGGCTTAGTAGGTAATAGGAGCTGCTATCTACAGGAAGTTGAAATTTGTCTACTTCCCCCTGAGGGGTTTGAGGGATATACTACGTTAAAGGTGGCAACAGATCAAACCATTAAAGCTACATCCAAAGCTTATTTCTGCTTGTATACAAGTATTTGAATGTCGTTGGAATGTTTTGGGAGTTTTTGAGTCTTCTTGAATAGAATTAATTTACTGATCCTAATCGGAAAGCAAAACAGGGATAACGTTTTGATCGAGCTAAATTGAAATGGTAAATAGAATTATTGTTTTTGTTGTTTAAATATTTGAAAATCATGACGAATTTGGCGTATATTCTACATGGTGCCAAAGAATAAATAATTTTCTATCTTCTGGCTACTGAAGAAAGAATAACACGTTGACTTTTCCATTAACCGGAAGTCAGTGTTCAAACGGTGCCAGTTCTGTCGGCCAGTTACTAGCTTCCTCGTGCTGATAGACATTGTTCAAGACGCTGGAATTGACTGACTGCTGATTTTTGTTTGTTCGACCTTTGGGAAAAATACCGTTGCAAAATTGTATCCATCTAATTATTTTTTTTTCGCAAACTAGTTTGCATTGGATTTCTTTAAACATCGATTGTACAGTAAACGACTTCTAACTGGGCCGGAAATCAATCCAATTATCGAATTTGCTCGGTAACTAGACTGCAAAACAGCAGAACTGTAAAATGAAGATGAAGATGATTATTCATGGAAGCACAACGTGTGGAATAAAATGTACGATTTTGCAAATCCTTCCTTCGAATGTTGAAAATTCTCCGAATATTCGAGAATTTTTCCTCCTAATTTTGTTGCGCGAATATTGCTTGTACTGTTTTGGTTCAGAGATTAAGCTGTTCCATAGTAGGACACTTTCCGTTTTCTTGTAAATTTCATTGGAGAAAATCCAGTATGTATCCGGTTAAAGGAATGGATTTTGGCCCAATTCATATCAAGTGTTGACAAAAAGGATATCAGAGATTCCTGGGAGTTCTGAAATGTCTCGAATAAGTATTAATATTCATCATATCGATAATAACAAACAAAAAAAACAGTTTTTGGCACATTTTTGAAGTTGATGCGAAAAATTTAAACAATTATTTTTTCGTCAAAGCAATAAATAAACCTTATACAGAATTTAGTGGAGCTCTGAAAACTGTCTTTCGGTTTGCGGTGTGACGATTATTTATTGAATTTTTCATCATCAAAGACGAAGGGTTAATGTTTCATTCAAACAGAAAAAAAACTTGTAATGGGTTGTAAAATTGTAATGGGTTTGATATTATTTTAGAATGGAGCGAAATTTTTGTAATATCTTTTTAGCTATTTATTTTTTATTAATTCAGTAGACTCTAAAGAGTCGAGTAGAGTCGAAAGCTATCAGCACTTCTCGTTTATTTGGTTCAACTCGCATCAGACTTTCTCCTTCCCACTCAGATATCGATCACAAACTATGAACCCTTTCGCTCCTATATTTCGCTTGAGATGTGATCGAAGCCCACAACATGCAAAAGTAAGGTTACCCTGCTGGAATTTGAAAGCATACTTTCATGAAATATACGTTTATCTAAATAAATGCAGTGTATATCTATATTCCAAAATTCTGGATACTCTTCCATATCCGCACTAGCATAAACAATTCTCGTAGCCAGCTCTTCTTTGTTTGTTTCTTACCTCACTCGCATCTGTGTTTTTATTCTATTCTATTTTTGGTTCCCGCCTCTAGCCCTGAGAAGGGCCCTTGTGGAAAGAAACTCTACTACTCCTTCACCCGACAAGAAAACAATCCTCTCCCGCTCGACGTTCTGCGGTAACCATATTGCTTCGATGACCACCAAACGAGAAGTGGTGAATATGTTGAAAACTGAAGAAACGAATGTATCAGTTGCTCGTTATTGACAGCTCTGTTCGAGAATGCACACAAATCGGCAGAACAAATGTATGGGAAAATAAGAATGCTTCCAGTTTTCATTAATTTAAACTGTTTAGGCATTAGTGGATTGTACTGTATAGTATATCAAACGAATCTTAGAGAATTTCCGATTCCATTAGTGTGCAATGTATCAGAATTTGTTCGCTGTGAAAATAGTTATTAACTTTAACTTTATTTCACAAAAACGTGACCTGTTTTCTGATTCGGCACCCTTCCTGAAAGACGTAGTTCTACGTCAAAATTCTGTATGCAAAGGTCCTACAGTAACGTTCTGGGATTCAAATGAGAGCTGGTTGATTTTGTTATTCAGTTGGTTGGAAAATATTTGTTTTACTTCACAAAATCTTCGAAAAAACAGACAAAATTCGATTTTTAATTTGTTCCCGATATTGTTGTCCACTACACCTACACACACAAAGATAAAAATATTTATCTGAAATGTTCTGATACCTGGAAGTTGGAGCTTCAAAATGATGTACATCTCATCTGTATGCGTTGATTTCTCACGAAGTTACAGTATGCCAAAAATCACTTAAAATTTCCGACTTCGCATTCTGTTTCTCTATTTTTTTTTGTCAATTGTATATCTATAATCGAATCAAATAACATTAAAATGAGAAATCATTCAACAATTCGTTCGCAGCTGATATGCTTCCCTCTTTTGGCGAATAAAGATTCATTCTAAAGCATGGACGATGAATTCAAAGAAATTCTGAATGTTGATTTCTCTGCAATTGACTGCAGTGAAGCTGTAGATATTTGGGAACAAAATATGAACGATCAAAGGTTCCGACAAAACACTGCTTTTTCCACTTCTGTGACTGTTTATATCATTCTTTTTATTTTTTAACATTCCTCAACATTCGTAGAACGAATTTTCTCTCAATACAAAGTTAATAATGAAGATATTAGAATCAAACTACGAACGGAAACAATGAAAGGAATACTGGCCACTAAGTGTTATGCAGAGCATAATAAAGAAGATACATATTTTGTTATAATTGCATATCAAATAACATTCAAATGCAACAAATCGGCGAAAATACTTTCAGAAAAAAAGAACATACATATGATAACAAAGTTGAGACGATGATCGAGAATAATCCTCGGCATACGACATATTATTAAACAGATTCATTACAGGTATCTAATCACCGTTCCTGAGCTTTTGGTGAAATCCTGTAACGTGAATCGTTACGATGTGTGAGTTCCATGTTCCACTTTGAAACCGAAAAACCTTAAATGGATTGCATCTCCATATGCGTCTTGCTTGATGAACGCAACGAAAGTACCGTTTTGAGGCAAATTACAACCACTCTTAGCTAACCCCAAATACAGTCTTCCAAAGAAAGTCTTACTCTATTTGGGAAGGGAAGGAATTCTGTATTATGAGCATCTACCAAACAACCAGTCGACAAATTCCCACAAGTATTGCCCACAACTGGGCAAATTAAAGGCAGCGATCCAACGACGAAGTAACGACTTTTATCGATAATAATTAGAAAGATTTTGCTACTTAATTTGTTGGTTGAAGTAATATGGTACCTCGCTAGTTGTTGAACACTTTCCAAATGTTGAACAGTCTGAGGAATTCTAGCTAGAAATCAATTACAACTGTTGCTTTCCAAACACTATCTTCAAAAACATCTGCGTTTGAAAGCTACACATGTTATGTAGCCCAATTGATAACATTTCCATAACACTTATCTTCGAAAAATGCGATAAAAATTTTATGTAATCAATGATCGTTTGGTACTGTAATTTTCAAAAAAAAAAAAAAAGGTAATGAGAAAGTACATTCTCGAAATAAGCTTTTTAATAAAAACAACTACAAATTTTTCACTGCCACTATTTTTTCACAACGCCTAATAGAATGTTTTCACAGTTTTTTAATCATCTGGGGTTCTGCTATATTAAAATATTATATGAATAGGGGAAAGTCGGGAAAGACGGACACCCTTGTATAATTGATAAGTTACATTTTTATTTTAAATTTAAATTATGTACAATCTTGCAATACATTGTATCAATATCTTTGACACTTACTGTGTACACCTGGTTGGCTTTCTGTTAAAATTGTAAATAAAAACGAAAAAGGTAACTACAAATATCAGCTTGATGTAAATTGATGTAAAAGCAGAATACGGTTCACATTGTAATCGTAGAATTTTGTGGGGTATTTTTCGTTACTCTTCGAGTTTATCGAATCAGTTTTCTCATGTTTGCTCCAGGATTATTGACGATAATAAATACTAATCAAGTCGGGTAAGACGGACACTCCACCGA
The DNA here is from genome assembly GCF_029784135.1 of Toxorhynchites rutilus septentrionalis. Lineage (NCBI taxonomy): Eukaryota > Metazoa > Arthropoda > Insecta > Diptera > Culicidae > Toxorhynchites > Toxorhynchites rutilus. Next base: position 25,792,722 of record NC_073745.1, read on the forward strand.
CAAAGAACAAACATTTTGTTTTTAAAATCAATTTGATTATCTCCTCCTTCTTTCATTAACAGATGATCACTAACTACGTTTGCAAGTGCAACCACATATCATGGACGAATCAGCTGACCTTAAAAACGTAATTCGAGTTTGTCATTCCGAATGCCGGAAGCAATTTTAGACATGAAAAAATGAGAAAAATTACAAGCCCTTCTAGGTGATTTCAGTCTAACCTTTTTGTTGATTCATTTTGAAGGCATATTTAAAGACCTCCAAAACCATCTTCTCCCACCCCAGGTGTCCGTCTTTCCCGACTCAATCTTATTTTTTCAAAAATGCCGGACACATTCATTTTTCAAAAGTTCTGTCTCAAAGTCAAATTTTAATATAAAAATAAACCTAGAATATCAATTGTGAGATAGCTATATATTTTTTGTGAAATTCACGAAAAAAAATCAACTTTTACTTATGGATTCCATTTTTTTTTTTTTTTTATCTTCGCTTATTTTTCGTCGGCCTATTTCCGCCACTTTTAGTGCCAATCACCGACAACAGGGAGGCGACTCCACCTGTTCCTACCTATCAGACTCAACAACTCATGAGCCGGGCCAACTTCTTTTACTTCCCCTCCGAAGGAAGACGTAACCAGAGATTTTTCGCCTCAGAAAATCCCAACGACGCCAGCTGGGATTGAACCCAGGCCGATCGGATTGTGAGGCTGTTACGCTAACCACACAACCACTGGCGCCGTCATGTGGATTCCATTTGTCGAACAATCCCATAACCTCAAATTGTCTTTTCCATTAGAAGAGGAGCCACAAATTTTCAAGAACATGATATCACGTATTTGCTCAAAAATGTGCAAGTGTAAATAAAACTGCAGTTGAAATTCAATTATGTTGGTGTTTTATAGTGTGCAAATCAACAAAAGAAAAAAAATTACCGAAGACAACAATCCGATGTAACGGAACCGTCCTCTTTTGAAAATAATTTAATTTATGCGATCATACTCAATTTTACCCATTTATAATTTTGAATATGCGACTATACTCATTTTTTCTCTTCTTACTTCTTACATATGACTTGGAAATTCTTTCAAATTTAAAAACTTCGAATAAAATAATATAATAATCTCGTCGTTGGGTTTATTTACATTACCGGTTTGTCACACGCAAGACGGATATATGATACTAGGTAAGGCCGTTTTGTCACTAAGTTGATTAGGAGAGCGGTATATGAAAGCAGTATGGAAGAAAGCAGAAGGGAAATTATTTATCTGAAGCGTTGGTGACCTGACAGGCTGCCGGTATTACTCCCAATACAAGATGTGCCTTCCAGTTGAGGTTATGGATGAATCACAAAAATATTCGATGAGTGACACTAAACGAAGATTTTTCAAATACAAGCAATTGCCACCTAAAATCAAATCGGCATCTGGAGCGTTTTAAAGGATTGTTGACATTATGGTCAGTGGTATTCCAGGCGTAGAGTTCTGCTACTTGATGACATTATGAAGAGCGTAATCGTGGCCTCAATGAAGTTCTTGAACGGGTCAAACCGTACAGTTTTCAAAAGTGTCGTTTCGATCTATCGTTAATGTGTCACATAGTTCACATGATAGTAGCTTATGAAAAGATCATAGGCAATCGCAATTTAGTATATACCAGCTCCATAGAACTTTTCACGGCTTCGATCGCATCATGGAGCTATCAATTGTTGCGGGCGTTTCTTCAACAGAATGAAAAAGCTGAGAGCACTCATGGATTACCTGGAACTGCTATAGTCACTGCCTAAAGTTATTCGGAAAGTTTGAAGCGCTTCCGACTGGTTTGACCCGACCAAGGGTATCATTCTAGCGGGTTATGCATTCAAAGACGGATTGAGCGCTGAGCGCATCGTATCTCTGATAGATAAGTGAAGACTATTTCGCAAGTGCCAAGATCGTTGACCTCTGCAGAGAAGAACTACGCCCAGGTTAGAAAAGAAGCTCTGGCTCTAGTTTTCGCAATTTTATGATTCCGTAATGAGTTGTTCGATTGTAAAATCACGTTCGGACTGACCACGAACCAAGAGTGGTTTTTAGTACAACATTGATTCTAGTATAAACGGTTAACCAACTTTGACGCTGGGAGGTTAAGGTCTGCTATACGGCTCCGACAGCCACTTTCTGCGGACTGTATAACTTGGACACGTTGATCCTCTATCGAGATTTGAGAAGTGCTATAAAACATTCAACAGAGAATATGACTTTGGAATAAGTTATATCATTGATTTATCACTAAATCACATCATTTCAAAAATCACATAAAATGTCGTTGTTGCATTTTACATCTCTATTTTTTGTCGAGTCTATGTTTATAAATTGAAAAAAAAATCTGACTGCTGAAAAGTTTCAAGGGAAATCCTGTTGAGTATATGTTTAGAAGTGACCGTCATCAATTGGAACAGTTTGAGCATGGTTTAGCTGTTATAGTAAGCCAAAAAACGAATCTTTGATGAACTACTCCTTCATCGCAGTCAACCAGTCCTTTTTCTGAGTAAAAAAATACAATGAAAAATTTCACCAATGTCCGCCACTGTACATTCCCGACTCTACGAACCCCCATGAAGGAAGCAGACAAATTTCCGAAGAGTAAGCATAGATTAGTTGTTATTGAGTTATAATTAGGCTGGAACAGGAAAAGCTGGAAATAAGTATATTCCTTCAAGTAGAGATCAAGTGTCCGGAAAGAAGTATTATATATAATAGGTTAGATTTGTTCTCATTTGTTGTTGGAATTTAGTTTGCTTTCGCTACCTCAGTAATCCTTTTTTTAATCACACAGTTTGGATCCTCTCCCCATCTCCAACTGCTACGAGAGAGGGACATCATAAGACGGATAAATTGTGCTTTGTGTTCATTTTTTTTAAATTTGTTTTTCATGTTTTCTGTTGGTGAGTTGGCGTATCAGTTCAATTTAGTTTGAATGTCTGAAGTCTTCTCGATCGATTCGCTAGTTTCGCTATGCCCATCATATTTTTTTTTCTTGTTAATTTGTTTCACTACTTAATGCTGTTTATTGTTTGCTTCATCTACACTCTCGGTGCGTTCCTCTAAGGTTCCCGCTTTCGGCTATGATTTGTTGGTGTTGAAAAGTTGTTGTATTTGTTTGGTTGATCTACGACTTCTTCGAGCGTCTCACAAACCGGCGGTAGAAATCGCGCACCCGATCATGAACGACGACTATTGGCAATAGCTGATGCGACTGATGCGAACTATTTGAGCTCGTTGTTGTGGCTTCTGCTTCTGCTACCTCCACTGCTGCTGCTGGTTGGCTCTGATGGTGTTGTGTATGCTGTTGCTGCTGCTGCTGCTCTGACGACGATGGCTGCTGGCTGCTCTGACCACCGCTCAGCCCCAGCATCATCCTCATCTTGGCAATCGGATGCATGACCAGCGCCGAGGAGGATGATGAGGACGATCCGGATCGCGATGTTCTGCGATTGGACGAAGAGTGCGGCTGCGGATGCGAAACGAGAGAAGGACAATCCCCATATTACTGGTCGTCCTCTGGGGGCTGCTTGGCCAGCGCCAGCAGGATCATCGTGAGCTCCTTGCGCGAAATTTTGCCCTCCTTGTCGTAGCCGACGCCCCGCAGAATGGTTTCCTCGAACTCGATCAAGTCCTGTGCGTCGTAATCCTGGGAACGGAAGAAATAGAATATTTCTACAGAGAGTTTAGGGGGGAGGACAAAACCCCAACATACCTTCTTCACTAGCTCGAGTAGATCCTTCAGGAATCCCCGTAGTTCCTCGTTTTCGATGGAACCGTTGTTGTCCTATGAAGCACAAGAATATCACAATCATGTTAGAGATGTAACGCAGCATAAACTCACCCTATCGTACAGCGAAAACACCTTTTCGATGTCATCCTTCGTCAGTCTGGCGGCTCCCTGTTGAAAATATCAAACACAACTGTTAGCGAAATCCAGTAAAAGTATCGATAATCTACCCGCTACAACTTCAACAGTTATCGTTGATATGTAGTTCTCATTGAAAATGAATATCGCCTAAATAAACTCCAACTGATTATCCAAACAGAACACCGAGTTGCAGTTTTTAGGTACGAGTATTTTACTGCTCAATACTTTTTTACTTAATCCAAAACAGCGAGAGAAAGAGCAACAAGGAACGAAACAAATCGCTAAACAAATCATAGAACGAGAAATTAACTAACGCCGAACGTTAAATCTCAATCTACGAAGAAATTTTTGAAGTTGTTATTGACGGCGGCGGCGGCGGCGGGTATAAAACAGAATGTAGATTTCAACTCATGTAGAAACAACAAAAGTGTAGGGTAGTGGGTGGGAACAAGACAGGCACTTGGCTGCCATCGGGAAGCAGGGAAAACAATTGCGTTGAGTCGAGTTGATGACAGACGTGGGACACAACACACAAATGGAGCGGAAAAACAGTAATGTGAAACGAAACCAATAGAAAGGGTCTGATCTGATAAACGAAACGAAGTAAAAGACAGTGGAGGATTTTCTTTTTCCACTGTTGACAATGATACTCTTGGGGTGGAAGAAAAATGATTGAAATACTTCGATTGGTTTTTCGATGGTTAGTGAGGTTGGCTTATGTTTTTATGAATTGTTATGTTCGCAGTAATGCACGATTGGTTTCTCGTCGAAATGAGTTGGGTAAACTATATGTATCGCGAAACGAATGTCGGGAGAATAATTTTCACCGCCAACATTGATATGGTTTCGTTTGCTTGAAATGGATATATAAACGGCACAACCGATAACAGATAACTGCACGAAAGTGGAAACATGTGGATGTATTTTTCAGATTCAGCCTCCGATAGGATGTGATAAAGTGATGAGGAAAGGAGACACGTGTATTTGGATAGAAACGACAGGCTGGATAAGCACAGGATGTGATGTGATTGCAATATCATACGTTACTAGTGTCTACCATGCTTCCAAGCTTTACTCTCATGCATGCTTTCATGAAAAAAGGTGGGATGATCAAATTAACACGTGGAAGGCATTCTCTAATTGTAGGGTTTTAACTATGTCAATTCCGAGGCTTACGTTGGTGATACGGGCTTTTAGCTGTGGTGCATGTGAGTTCCGCGAGTTCAGCATACCGTAATAAACATATCCAGCTAATCAAACGTAATAACCATTCCACTGTGTTCAATATGTTGATGACAATTCCGGGCCACCTCATACATTTTTTTTTAATATTTGAACATGTCGATTTATCTTATGTTCCCGCC